>NW_025335317.1:6248957-6351421 GCF_004798865.1 Varanus komodoensis
GAGCCCAGGAAAATAAAATCTGTCACTACCTCCATTTCTTCCCCATCTATTTGCCAGGAAGTGAGGACCGGATGCCATGATCTTAGTTTTCTTAATGTTGAGTTTCAAGCCAACTTTTGCGCTCTCCTCCTTCACCCGCATCAAGAGGCTCTTTAGTTCCTCTTCACTTTCTGCCATGAGAGTGGTATCATCTGCACATCTGAGGTTGTTGATATTTCTCCCGGCAATCTTAATTCCAACTTGTTGTAGCAATCCTTAAACAATGGCTATACTTCAGGGTGGGAGGGAAGACAGAGACCTGGCAAGGTGAGTGATTAAGAAGGGAGAATTCTCTTGGCGGCTTTTACCAGTCCCAGGAGAGGCTCAGGGAGTTTTTATGGGGTGGTGGGAAGTGTTTTGGAAAAGTCTGGAACTTGGGCTCCTACCATTTCTGCAGTGGGGCTCTCACAGTACTGCATAACTTTGGGGAGATGGTTTGTGAGGGGATGTGTTCATTCCTCTCCTTCCGATAAATACTTTGTGTGGAAGTGGGGGGTGGCTTGGAGAGGAGGAAAGGGTGGCCACCAATGTATCACCACAAAAGAGGAAATGGGACGGGGAAAATTTTGCTTGCATTTGTGAATGCAGATTCATGTCTGGATGCAAATTTAGAAATAATAGTTATATTTTTAATAAAATTACAGACTCACTGTAGGTGCCTAGCTTGATCAGCTGTCCAGACACCAACTGCTGGGTGCCCCCTGTTCAGCATCATTCCATCCTCTCCTTTCTTCTGGTTCTTTACCTTTCAGCTGGGCTTGGACTAGGCAGTCCTTCAAATAGAAGATGCCTTCAAATAGAGGGGTATCTTTTGGCAGGTTTCCAAAGTGGAGCATCCTTTCTAAAGTAGGACACTTCAGCACACTAAGAGGAGTCCTTCCTCCCTTCCCACCCCATCTTGTCCTTACAAATTGTGGTTCTAGGCTTTGGCCAACTTGATGGATATTGCTCAGAGGTGGGGGTTTTGTTTTGGTTTGTTTTTGGTTCCCTTAATACTGGGACTTTTAATTGTGTCTTAATGAAGCGCACATGGTCTCTTGCTTTCAGGGACACCGAGTTAAATGCCTGAAATGGTCTGCAAGAGCCAGGCAGATCGGAGGAATGTCTTTTAAGAAAAAGAGTATGCCTTGCCGCTAGCAAAAATGAAATTAGAAAGTTTGCTCACTTAATCATGATACCGATGTACTGATTCAGCTGAATTACCTTAAGGAATTTGGCTAACGAAATCAGCATTTTCTCTGGTTTTGCAAGGGGAAAATGGGTGCATTATTTCTAATGGTTACCTAATGGCTTATGCATTTAGAAAACTAATTAAACATCATATTTAGCAGACATTAAAATGTGCCTGTGTGGCACTAATGTTATTATTCCTTGTTTCTTTTTAAAAAGGCCATTATGGAGAATCTTACAAAGGAGATAATCGGAAGGTTGGTAGGCTGGTCTTCCGTCTATCAAAATAGATTTCTTGGCTGGGCTACACAGCGCATTCCAGGAACGCTGGTGATTTACGGGTTGTCTTCAAATTCCTCTTAGGAGGTCACTGCGCCGAGTCCCAGAACCTCACCTCCCTGCTTTTCTGTGTGCAGCCATTGGAAGGATTTTGTGTTCCTTATATGCGTGGACATGTTCATGTATTTTACACAAAAGGCCTGCTCGTGTCTCGTTGTGTCTTGGGTGCCTCGTGCAGGAGCTGCTGGGGCTTCACCAGGCTTGTTCAGAGTGTTCCTCCCCCCAGAGGGAATGCCAGGCAGGGCTACTGGCTGAAATCAGATATACAGAGAATCAAAGAGCGTGGTGGAGGCAGGCCACACGGATGAGGTCCCTGGAGAAAGGAGGCCAGAGAGCATGATGGGTGAGGAGAGTACTGAGGAGAGTTTCCGGTTCTGGAAGGCACCAGCGCTGGGTTCCGAATAGATCCAGAACTCAGGCCCACAAGATGAAATAAAACGAACGCACACGTTTGTGTGTGTTGTCCTGGACATAGGCTTGGGCATCTCTGCTTTCCTCTCAAGGATCTTGTCTTGGAAGGACACTCCTATTTGTAGAAAGGGATGTATGACAAGGCTGGGTGGGCGGGTGGTCCCCGTTGAAAGGAAGGGACCTCCCCTGGATTCCTGTTGGCATCCATGACTGCAGCAAGAAGACGGCTTCTCTCCAAGAACAAGGGTGCTGTCTTCAGACCCAGTTCAGCCCCCTGGGGTTCGGAGTCAGCCATGCCTGTTTCCTTTCCCCGGCCCTCGATTGGGTTTTTATTATTTATTCTATTTATATCCCACTCTTTTTCCCTTCTAGGAACTCAAGACGGCTGACTTAATTCTCCCCCTCCTCTCAGTCTTATCCTGACAGCAACAACCTTGTGAGGTAGGTTGGGCTGAGATTCTGAGACTGGCCCAGTTAGCAGCATAGCTTTTAGAAGAAGTTGATTCTTTTAGGTTTGCAGAGCTTTGGTGGGAGGGGAGACCAGACAAAAGCCAAGAAAACCTTGAGAGCCAGTGTGTTGCAGTGGTTAAGCGCACGGGCCTGGGACTCAGGCGATCTGGATTCTAGTCCCCACTCAGACACAAAACCAACTGACTCACTCTGGCCCAATCACAGACACTCAGCCCAGCCGACCTCACAAGGCTGTTGTTGTGGGGATAAGATTGAGAGCAGCAGGAGGAGAATGGTGTAAGCTGCATCAAGTTTGCAGGGGGAAAAGCGGGATATAATCCGTCATAGCACAGTAGGAAGTTGGGGGAGGACAGAATTATGTTTCAGGGTCTGCGGGCTTCTTTCATTGCTCTGCAAACACATTCTTAGTGCTTCCAATTCACCCATCTGCATAATAATTGCCTGCATTGTACTTTAAGGGTAGCTGGTATATATACATTCTCATACTGCTGCAAAGCACAGGGAGACACATCAGCTGCTGAATTCTGCAAGGATTACACTTACAGCCACCCGGTGCATTCTGTGAGCACACGGACCCTTGAAGGGGTCTTTGAACAGGGGCCACTGAGCTTGCCAAAGCTTTGCACCTTAGGGGGCTGCGGGGGCTTAAAGACTGAAGGGGCAGCTGCTTATCTCCGGGCAATTTACTGGGGTCGGAATTAAAACATGCATTCAGAAGCTCAGATGAAGGCAATAGATTTGTGTAGGATTTTGTTCATATGGAGCACTAGCACTAATTATTACGGCAGACACAAAAAGTGGTGGTTTGGTCTGATGGATTAGCAGGTTGGGCAGGGGCAGACCTGTCTGGGGAGGAGGGGGTGGTGAATGGCAGCAGGGAGGGGGCTGGCAATGGCTGCACGGAGCTCGTGAGGACAGCAGTGCAGCTAGCAAGGCTTAGGTCTCCGAAGGCACACGAGAGCGCCGGTTCGGTTCAGTGGTTTGGGTCTTGGACTGGGGCTTGGGAGACCCCGATTCTAGTCCTGCTTGGCCACAAAACTCATGGGGTAGCCTGGGGCCAGCCACTGACTCTTGACCTAAGCCTCTCAGAGGGTTGTTGCTGTGAGGATAGCATGGGGAGAAGGAGGATTGTATAAGCCGCCTGGAGTTCCTTGGAATGAAAAGGGCAGGATATAAGCAAAATCAGCAGTGCCAGCAATAGCACTCATATGCCTGAAACCCGAGCTTTATTATTAGACAGCAAACATGGCAAAACCCCTCCGCCTGCTGGCTGATCGACGTTCTGACACGTCAGTTCCAGAGTAAACTGACCGATGACCTTTTCCTTCTTCCCAGTTTAAACAGGCAGGTAAAAATTAACAAGCGGTGGAGTAGATTTTCCTGTTGACTTTTCCTGGACTGACATTTTGAGCTTTGATGCAAATCAAAGACAGGGTCCAAGGATGGTAAAAGACCAGGGGATTAAGTCTGGCAGGCCGTGGCCATGCTGTGGGGAGGCGAGGGTGGCTTTACATGAAGTGCACGATTGGGCTTTGACTGTCAGTTCTGGCTTTTGGCGTGTGGGCACTTCCTGTGCTTTCCTCAGCGGGAATGAACCATCCTATTGATATTACGGACAACAGAATATTGCGGTGCTTGAGGTTCGATGGAAGGCTCCAAGTGCAAACACCCAGAAGGCGCTGTGCAGCTCTTCTGTCTTTCCTTCCTTAATGGATCTTTTTTCTGCGAAGAAAAACGACTGAAGAAGTGATGGAAAATCTCAAGACAATGTTGCCTGGACCTTCTGTAAAATCCCATGAATGATCCCATGTATCTGGAGGCATCTGCACCCCTGCTGTGCCTTTCCCCCATTTCTAGTGGCAGGGCCAGCATCAGTTAAAAGCACCGCTGGGCTTCCGCCAAGGCCCACATTCCTGAAGGGGGCCAAGTGCTGGTCTTTGGGACTTCATTGCTGTGCCTGCCTGTTCACCTGTCCTTTCCTGGGAAGCAGGCAATGACCAATGCAACCTTCCTCAGCCTTCCACTCTCCCTCGGGGGGCTTGTGTGGACTGGGCTGGGAAGGAGGGGGAAGCAAATGGGGAGCCATTCCCTGGAAAGAAGGCCCCCATGGAAGGCACGAATGCCCCAAAACCTGGAGATGGCTTTGCGTGTAACTGGAATTCCCATGCAGCTGCTGTGAGCTAGGAAGGGCCTCAAGTAGAATTTGCCTCATCCATTAACTGAGTTCACATTCCTTTGTGGGTGAGTCAAGATTCTGGTACTTCTGGACCCCTGGTTACAATTGAATTAAAATTCCACATTTAATTCTGTAAAACTGAACTTCAGATGTTTCGGTCAATTGCAGAAGTCTTTCTAAAATGAATTCTCAACAAATTAATTTATGATCTGTACTTCTTGCTAGATTGTTCCCAGTAAACTAGTTTCTGATGGTCCTCAAACTTTCAGCTCTTCTACATCTTGCGTTCTTCAAGGATGTTGAGTATGTCTAGGCCACTAGTATTAAGCATATAGCTAAGTGTGTGGCTGTGTGTTTTGTGAATGCAGTGGCATCCAAAAGTTTTCTTGCATTACTTACAGAAATTGTGGGGTTCTCTGTTTCCCTTGCCATTCTACCGAGGTGTAAAGAGTTTGAGCCCTGACTAGTCCAGAAACTGCAAAAGAAGCCGTTAAGCTTCCCCGGAAGATAGGTTTGATTATTTATCCACAGATGATGTTGTCTGCTTGGTTCTTTTCCTTGGTTTTTAAAAATGTGGTATGAACATAAATATTTGTGACTTGTTGACACAGGGGCTTTGAGCCCACCATTGCAACTAACACAAAATGCCTTGGGTACCTTACAGCCATGCCGGAGAGCAAGATTAAGTATGCCGTCAGAAAGAATTGGCTACTGGGGGCAGAGTTTGCCATGGTGGTGGGGAAAGGAGCAATCCGCTACTGGCTGTATTCCCCTACGCATACTGCTTTGCGTGTTCGACTCTTCAGGCGAGTGTCGGAAAGAGTGGTCACACGTCAGACCAACTCCCGTAGCTGCTCCTGATTTGGAACAGGTTGACTTGGAGCAGTTCGCAGGGGATAAAGTTCTGCTCTGGCTGGTGCAAACCTTCCCCAGCTTGTAAGAGTGTTTACAGAGAATCAGAAAAAGGAATTACACCAGCAACAAAACCCATCTCTTTGTGTAACACTTGCATATGCAAATCTGTATGCATCAGTGCAATTTTGAAGAGTTATTATAGAAATACAATGTATCTCACCGTAATGGAGACATTGTCACAGGTGGGCTGCTGACCAGGTGCTGATATTTGGTGGGCAAGTTCAAGGCCCAGTTCGTTCTTCTCTTTCTAACCCCTGAATGCAGTGCCCAGTTCTTGCTCTCCCCTCTTGTGCTTCATTGACTTTAAGACTTGGATAGAACAGCTCTTCAAATCGGGGACATCTCCAAGCAGAGAACTGCCCTCTTTAAAGTAGGACACCTGGCTGCTTCACAGCTTCTGCAGAGCAAATCTCAGTTAAATGCTAGCTTTTCCTAACTAGCTGGTATTATTAGTGTATGTCTGAGGAGAGCTGAGACCATCGTAGGTCCTGTGTGAACCACCACTTGGAAGCTGTGCATGATTGTGTTTTTGCATGCCAGGTGAAAAGAAAGCTCTCCCTTTCTAGGTGTCTGTGCCAACTGCTAGTGAGCCATGGATGACCAGCGTGAAATGCTGCTGAAGCTGTTGCTCGTTTGGAAAAGAACCAGTTGAATGTGGAGAAACCTGCTTCAGACGCTAGAAGCTGACTGGCAGAAAGCAGTCCTGGGAGATGGAGAACTGCAAGGGTTGTGCGGAGCTGTTCGGAGACTAACAAAGTAATCCTTAACATGCTCTAGGATTACATTGTTAGCCATGCCTTAGCAGTCTGTCCCCCTGGGTTCAGTGGGGTTTATTCTTCAGAAAATGGCTTGCAGCCAGGAGCTGCCTTGGACACATCTCTGCTAGTTTGCATGCGTACTGGACTCTGCTTTACCTGGCTGCTCCTTTCTTAATCAACAAAACAATGCATTGTTAAATCTCTAGCATTCCATCCTCAGGAGGCAGCTGATCTCGTAAAGCTGCTCTGGACCTCTGCATCACAGAGGGAAGGGGGGAGTGTGAAATCACAGGATGTGTATCGAAACAAAGTGCATGTGATGGCAGTTAGGAAAAAAGGATAATTTAAAGTTAACTGTATGATTTCTTTTTATTAGAGAACATTACTCATGTCTTTTGAACATGTGGAACTTGGAACTTTGCCTTCTGTGCCTTCCCCGTGGTTCCCCAAAGTACATTTTTCTGCTCACTTTAACTTTCTTAAGCAGGTCCTGCCCTGGGGGAGTGGGAAGTCTATTTCACAGTCTAATACATTTCGTCATTAAAGAACTTCCTCTTTTAATTCCAGGGTATTCCAGAAGGAAGCACTTAATCAGAACTGCATTGCCTTCTGGCATCCGTTGCTTCCCAATTATTTGCCTATGGGTCGGGTAAGGAGAGGTGCTAGAGAGGAAGATGGGGTGGAATTTTCAAATCAATCGAAGCATGGCGTGAAGGGACCAAAGGGACCATATTCTTGCTTCTTGGAGATGTCCTAAAAATCTTCATTTATCCTGAGGGGCAGCTGAAGGGGTTACGATCACCTCTTTGTTGTTTTGCTGCAAAACAGCAGAAAGTTGCAACCACACGGAACAGCCATGGAGAAGCAAAACAAAAGCTTGTGATGCTGTGTGCTTGGGTCTCCTGGGCGTCCATTTCTTTCTAAAGTGAAACACCTGATTCCCCCTGAGGAAGCACAAGAAACCAAGCGGGAGGTGTTTGAAATGCCCGTGGGAAAGCTGCGAGGAGAGTGTGGCCCTGACTTGGGTTCCTGCAGCACCGTAAACCTGAATTGGGAACAGAGGTGCAAAAGCAGGAATGAAGGAGGGCTGGAACCTGCGTCTCCCAGCCAGATGGTAGAGTGGTTTACACGCTGCTGGTCGCACAGTGTTTGGGATGGATTAGCCACAGAAAAGGACGATGAAGTTTTGCACATCTTGTTCCCCAGCCTATGAAGAGCCATGCACCTCTCAAGAGTTGTATGTGCATGGCTCAAGAGATGCACCATTCAACGAGTGATCGCTGCTAGCATTCAAAACAATTGTGCATCCAAAAGCACGTATCTTACTTAGGTATAGGTCAGCCTACTTATGGTTGGGTGGAAGGCAAAATGTGCAACTTTGTTGCATAAATGGGTGGGGGGGGGAGATGAATGAACTTGCCCAGTTAACCCTGCTCTAGTCCCATTTGAAGGAATATAGAGAGCTGCATTTGAAAGGGGCTTGGAAATGCCAGCTGTTACTGAACAGGTCGCCATATTATGAGCTAGACGGAGCTTGCAGATTTTCACTGGACTTAAGTTGTTTTCTGTGTTCCTCAGGGGTCACCTTTTCCCATATGAACTTGCCACAGTGGAGAAACCATTCCGATGTCTTCTTCCTCTGGATATTAGTTGGGTTGCTACTGGAAAGAGGGCCCTTCCTTTGGTGTCACCCTTTTAGGAAACTGTCCCTCTTCCCTTGCACCAACGTTGCTGTGTTTTTCAGTGCCATGCCATGCCTGTCCTGTTTGCCCATTTTGCCCATTGTTTTGTTGGTTTTAGGCTTTCTGCAATTTTATAGAAGAGTAGGGTTAAAAAAAAACACCATCATACAACTTGGTAATGAAAGTTTGGGCGCTCTTCATGGGCAGCATGAAAACGCAAATTTCATTTTCTCTTGTTTCTGACATGGTTTGATGTGCAGGAAGTGGGGCTGTTAATATGGTTGATGTGCCTAAAAAGCACAATAGGAAAACAGCCTAGACATGCTCTGATCTGAGATTGATTTGGGGTATCTTTCCTTAAACCGATTTGACTCCTTTGACTCCTTAATTCTGTCACATGCTGAGTCACATTTTTATATTGCTGTCTCCTTCTGAATCTCTCCGCTTGTGGGGCCGCCGGTGCACCGTGTTGCCTCCTGTGTACACAGCTAGCAAGTGGCTCATTGAACAAGCAGAGTCAAAGCCTAAAGTTGCATTTTGAGCAGAATTATTTTGAGGAGGGTGGAGGGCATTGGCCCGCAAGGGAGTTTCTGTCCCTGAGCGGGTTGAAGGTGTCTCGGAGATGATGGGATAACTGGCCATGGCACTTGCGTCCTGCTTGAGGTGGGAATTGGCAATGAATCCATCCACTGTGGCTGCTGGTGTGGTTGGACTGGGACTTTATCTGGGAGAAGAAACATCCAGGTCCTTCTGAAGCAGAAGTCAAGTTCAAGGCATCTACCTCAAGGCAGCTACAGCTTTTGTCGAACGGGGGTGGTATACTCATCGAGCCTGTGGCCAGAACTGTTCTAAGAACCAAAGCC
The DNA here is from genome assembly GCF_004798865.1 of Varanus komodoensis. NCBI lineage: Eukaryota > Metazoa > Chordata > Lepidosauria > Squamata > Varanidae > Varanus > Varanus komodoensis. Next base: position 6,257,782 of record NW_025335317.1, read on the forward strand.
AGGGATGAGCAGTAGGCTAGGATAGACCTCCCCAAACTGGCATCTTCTGGATGTGTTGGACTCCAACTCCTGTAATTCCCCGGAGTGCTATGCACCTTGAAGACCCTCACTTGGTCTGAATACGGTCCTTTACCATCAAACGGGACGTATCCTTCGAATATAGGTTGTCCTCAAATAGAATTCAGTAAAGGAGGACATATTATTACTGCTTCTTATCAAATCCCATCTTTTTCATCTTCTGAGGAACCCAAGGCAAGTCAGGAATCCTAAGAGCCCAGGACATATGGCTACCTTACAAGGGAACGTGATGTTTCCTGGAATATAATTAGAAAACCATTCATATAAATAGTCATGAAGGGTCCAGTCTTACATATCTTTGCACAAAAAAGCAGGTTCTACAACTCTTAGTGTTCTCAAGCCATGCATAGGTTGCGTCTGAACACTGTCTGAAAGATATGAAGATGTGGCGTGGTCTCCAGAAGGCTTTCCCCCTTCCTAGGCCCTGCTCAGACAAAGAACCATGCTTTGCTGTTCGAGGCCTGAGCCAGGACTGGCGTCTGGCTGCCTTGCGTACCTTCCCTTAGTGTGTGACTGGAGATTTAACACTTCTGATCCTGGTTTGAAATTCTGGCTTTTAACAAACTGTAGCTTGACAAGTTTGAAGACAGCATGAAACTGTCTTGTTGCTAAACTGGAATGAAAGCTTTAATCTTCTCTGTTTGTGTGTTGGGAAGAGAGAAAGCATGCAAACATCAGGGTCTTGCTGTTGTTTCATTTGAACCAGATTCACAAAAGCGAAGGGGGAAACATGGCAAAATTTGAGAGCATCTTAGAAGGGGTATGACTCAAAAGCCACATTGTTATGCTAGCATTTCTTTTAGCTTTTCTTTCTCTCAGTCTGCATATACATCTTCCCATTGTCTATTTACAAAACACACAGTTATGTGGACATTAATGCATATGGCTGGGGGAATAATACCAGCATAATACACAATCAGATTGGAACTTAGTTCACCATCAGCAGTGCCCCGTAAAGCACCATGTACTCTTGAACTTGTCCTGCTGCTACCAGGTGTGTTTTTACCAACCTCTCTCCTGGCGGTTGCACATTATTCTGTTACTAAGTGAAAGGGCAACTCATCTTGTGTGGCGACAGCTCAGGAAGAAAGATAAATAAGACACAGTTAATTGGAAGCAGATTTCTACCGTCCATCTCTAAAATCCGTCCAGCTTATTAAAGTGCTCACGAATCACTTTTGCAGAGCGAACTCCTGAAACTCTTTGTTCTTCTGCCTCAGTGAACTCTTATCTGGGGAGGAAGCACTTGAATTCGGTGACATTGATTACTAGGAAATAAATAATATCGTGAGTGCAGAGTGGCAGTCGGAAGGCAGGGGGTGCGGAGGGGTAGTCCACCAGCTCTCTTTGTTTCAGTGAGTGTGCGTGGCGGGTAATTGATGCAGCGATAACGAAAGGTCTTGCCTGCATTACCTGGTGTCAGCTTCCGCTGTTCCAGGAGCAGGGGCCACAAGCTGTATTTCACTCCAAGTGTGCTCATGCGGGCACAATAGATCACATTTAAGATGGGGCCCAGAACGGAGGCTGAGAGGCAGGTGGAACAGCAGGGGAGGCAAATAGCCTTTGTTTGTCTTCAAAAAAAAATTGGAGCAGCTGCTGCTGGAAAAGAACAAGGGATTATCTGAGCTAATAACAGGTTATTACACAAACCAAGTGTAAAAATGTGTCCAGTTGACTTTTTTGATTCTTGAAACTTATTTTTTTGAAAAGAAATATCACAGTTTGCAACAGAGAGGCATCTGTGCTTCATTTTAAGAAGGGCATTGTGGTAAGTGTTAGGTCTGCTGATTATAAGCTAGGCTCTGGTTCAGTCCTCAGACTACAGATTTTTTTTTTTTTAAATCAGATTCTGCATTATGTTTTGAATTATCTGTTACTTTGCAACAGCAAATGTTTGCTGCATTTTCAACTTAGTTTTCTCTGAGGAGGCTGCATAGTCACACATTTGGAACCAGCAGTCACTCATGATCAGTGGGGTATGATGATCGACTGTTGAACTTGGTACTGGAAGGCCTGGGTCCAAATCTATACTCATGCAGAAAAGCCAGGGGGTCGGAAAAATTGCTATTTCTCAGGCAAACCTATGCCCAGGGATTGTTCTGGGGACAGATTTTGGATAACCCCGTATATGCTGTCCTAAACTGCTTAGGGAAGGGCTAAATTTTGATCTCAGAGAGCCCTTTGAATTGCAAAACCTATTTCCTGTCATAATGCACATTTAAAAATATATTTTGATGTTTTAAAATGGTTGTGTTGAATCTTGCAGGAAGTGCCACACTGGCAGATGTCAAAATTCATCTGGGAGGTGCTTATCAAATCAATCTGTATTATGATTCACACAGATTGAATTCCTCAGACTTTCCTACAAAGGGCTTTTTTGTCCTCATGTCTCTCAAGGCCAATGTGATTCCTTGTACTGAAGGTGCACCCAAGTTGAAGACTCAGTATGGGGAGAAGTCTGAAGATTCCCAGTGACAGTGGAGCATGAAAAACCAAAGCATTTCTTTTCATGCATTCTGTATTTCCATTGCGAGGTGACCTTCTGAAAAAGCCATGGAGATCCACATCTAACCCACAGTATTCATATGGTGGCCCAAAGCTGTTTAATCTTATCATTAACATAAATACTGTGTGTTCCCATGAATTGTCATGGTCTCATTACTTTTTCACGTGTCTTCAAACCTGGGCTTAACCAATGAGAAAGGACTGGTGCTCTCAGCTTGATCTGAGAAACAGTCTTCTCCTTCCTGTAATTCCTAACTAGCATAGTCTTCTTTCCCTTTTCTTGACTAGAGCAGCCCTTAACTTTGCTCTTGACCTTATCACTTAGCATTTATTCTCCTTTAGTTTATGCATCCTTCCAGACATTCATAACAACTCTTGATTCATTTCTATTGAGTGATTATTTTTCCTGTCCATATTGTCAATATCGTTGCTTTCTCTACACTTTAGAATTAGCTGTGATATTGCAGTGTCAAATGGCAGAAATTCATAAAATTATTGGTAATTATTTTCCGTTTCATCAGTGATCATGTCTATAGTTTTTCATTATGCGTACTTGTTCAATGTAGGATCTGCCAGCAATTTAGGGTATGCCTGTTGTTGATCCAAGGAACAAAACACAGTGACATACAACAGCAATCCCAGTGAAAGAGGCATATTTTAAAAATAATTGATCTTGTCAATAATGGTAGCAGATGACAAAATAAAGAGGATGACCAAATAACACAGTCTAAATAATAATGTTCTAAAAGGTTACCTCTGATTCCACTGTATTTCAAAGTTCCTGTTGGGCTGCACACAAACTGCAAGATGTGAGCCGCCCCGAGGCTTCGGCGAATGGGGCGGCATAAAAATGTTTTAATAAATAAATAAGATTTGGCCTGGACCGTCATTTGACATTTCAGAAAACAGCTTGCTTTGGCTTAGACCCATTCAGAGGCGATCTCTTTCAATTCAGACCCAAATCTGAATTCTGATGTCTAAATGCAAATCCTTGTGCCTTCCACTGGCAGGCTCTGAACTGAGGGAGGCAGGTCCAGTGTGCATGTCGGTATCCTTGTACACCTTTGATCCCTTGCACATTCAGGATACGTCCAGACGTTGAGTCTGAGGCATCTGCTGTCCCTCACTATTAGCTATTCTGGAAAAGGCGGATGGCACTTCCAGTCCAACAAGGCTTGCATGTTTTCCACATTTGACCACACTTACCTTGTTTGTGGCACCATAGCCCACATAATTGTCGAAGCAGGAAGAGAGCAGAAGGTGTGGATGCCCACAAAGACAGAAAAGGAGTACCAACTTTACTGCACCTCCTTTATCCCACCTTCCATTTCCTAATTTTGTGGAAAACTGACCTGATCATGAAGTGATGACCCCATGGCTATGGCTGAAGAGGTAACAAGGAAGATAGACATCTTTGCCTACCATCTTTGGACATGAATTAATGTCCCAGACTTCAAAGCTATTGGATATGCTACAGTTGCACCAGTAAAGAAGGACATAGAATATCCAATCTGGAGATGGTATTGCTGGCCTCTGAAGAACAAAAGACCACGACTCATTCTAAATCAGTGCCTTAGCATCCCCGGTCGTGAGTGTCTTCAGAGTTTGAATTTTAAAAAGATCAAGAGATGGATAATTTTCCTTGAGGGCTTACAGGTTGGCAGACTCTGCTTTTACCTTGCATAGCAATCTAGTGAATTGGACTATTTTGAGGGGTTGATGGGATATGAAGAAGACATCCCTGGTGGTCCTGTAGGATGGTCCCCAGTGTCTGTCTTCTCACATTGCACCCTGTTTCTTTGGTCCATGAGTTATCCAAACTGGCAGAGCATGAGTCAGCTTGCAGAAGCCAACCAGGGTGCAAATCAGCCATGAAACCTGCTTGGTCATAATGGATTAATATTTCTCATGAGTAAACAAGAAGCAGCTGGAAATAGGATTGAGAATTCAAACATGAATGGAGGAGCGTAGCATTGAAACTTAACTGGAGCAAGCTGCCTTACCTCTGAAATAATTGCTCATCCCAGAACTAGGTTAAAGGATATGCTACAGTATGCTTTTCTGGTCAACGTCAATAAAATATCTAAAAATAACTACACAGATATCGTGTAAGCTGATTAGGAGTAATTGCCCTGAGTCAGGGTAGTCACTGATGGATGATGTCATGCATAATATTCTTGCAAAGTGATTTTAGCAGACATGGCTTTTTGAAGAGCTCTTACAGTCTACATAAATATATTCCTGGTTTTAACTTGGATGCCAACAGTCCAATATATGCCTCAATATGACATGATACAACATTAGACTACATCTTCGAGTCCGGGTAATTTTTCTTGTTTTATGTTGCTGAAGAAAGACGGTAGCATCTGTCAGAAGGCAAAACGGAAGTCATTAAACAGAATGTGGTAGCCAAGGGAAGGACTTGCATCACAGTGAAGGTGAGCTCTTACCTACCAGGGATCTGGAATTCGCTCAGTCATAACTAAAGCATTTCACTTTGCAGCTCTCCTATTATGACTGGCAAATAAGAGGCAGTGGATAGGATTGGGTCCCCCCACCCCTCCTGTGCAGAAAAAACCCACTGCTCATGCATGCTGGGGAAGGAGCTGCACTCTTCCAGTGGTGAGCTGTGAGGGCAGAGGGCTGATTCTGGAAAGATGGGGTGAAGCGTCCCCATGCATAATTGGTGGCCTGCCCATGGCACTTTGGCATTCCACCCATGGCTCACAGAAGGGTCCAACAGGCTAGGTCTGGGCGGTAAAGAGAAGAACCTGTTCAGGCATTCAGGAGAGCGTGTGAGGCACCAGTGAGGTTCTGAGTTGGGTCTGTGTGCACTGGCTCAGTCGTGTTGAGCTGTCAAGGTTAGACAGTCAAGGTTGCGTCCATTGGCTTGGATGCGAGTTGAAGCATCTGATAAGTCACAATCCATAAACTTAGAGTTCTACTCATCACTGTGAGGCCATGAATGGAGTTCTGCCATTCACTTGACTGTAACTAGCTTTCAGAACTTGCTACTTCAACATGTTGTGGGCAGCTGTAACAATGCCTGACCTGGTTCTCCATCTCAGGGCCTCAGAGATGACTTTCTTGAGCTGTGGACAGGACTTGATTTTGGCTGGAGTGTAAGCTTGAGTTCAAGCTTAAAGTAAGGTAGATCGCGTTGCTAACTCTACTTAGCTTAACCCTGCTCTGAAGTCTGGTCCTAGCATGCTGCTGGCCATGTCTTCAGAGTGCACCATGTCCCAGGAACCTCCTTGCCTTCAGTCTCTGTAGCTTCCCTGCTTCCTTTCCCCAAGCTTGCCAGACAGCGAGAAGGCTTCTGGGGCTGCATGGTGCAATATTTGTGGCAGTGTTTGGGGGCACCAGGAATCATGGGAGATGTAGCTTCCACAGTTCCTTGCGCCTGCACTGGCATCTTGTGTAGGGTTAGACCTTTTGAGCTTGGCGAGTGACCATGGCAAGGGCTTGTGTTGTTGTTTTTTCGCTGTCAAGTCGTCTCCAACTTATGGCCACTCTGTGAACAAATGACTTCCAGAATGCCCCATCCATGACAGCCCTGCTCAGTTCTTATAAATTCAAGGCTGTGACTTCCTTCGTGGAGTCAATCCATCTCATGTTTGGTCTTCCTTTTCTCTTCTGCCTTTGGCTTTCTCTAGCATGAATGTCTTCTCCAGGGAGTCTTGCCTTCTCATGATGTGCCCAAGTATGACAGCTTCAGTCTTATTATTTTTGTTTCTAGGGAAAGCTCTGTCTTGATTTGATCTGGGACCCCCATGTTCATCTTTCTATCAGTTCAGGGTGTTTGCAAAGCTCTCCTCCAGCACCATGTTTCAAACCCATCCATGTCTTCCTTTCTTCACTGTCTGCATCCATGCCCATCCATAGTGGTTGGGAAGTCAATAGTGTGGATGATCTTGGCCTTGGTCCTTACACTGGATGACCGTTGCTAGTTCCTTCCTTGCTGTTCCTCCAAGGCTCAGCCTTCTCTGAACATTTTGACTGCAGTCTCCTGTGGAACTGACGGCTGAGCCAAAGCATGCAAAGTCTTTTACAGTTTCAGTTTCTTCATTGGTAACAGTAAGTGGGGCAAACCATGCACATTTCCGAACAGGCCAGAACTGTGAATCTGGGCTCAATTCATCCAGACTTTGCATTCCAAGCCCCTCTTTTTTGAGACCCATTACACTGCTAAGTGGGACAAAAAGTACTGCTCTTTAGACCAGGTAGGACTGAAGGCTGGGCCCTGGTATTTCTACCATGGTTAGCTAATGTGTAGACTTCACATTCCTTGCCCATTGCAAAAGCCGATGCTTCAGACTCTCAATTCTCCTCCGTTCCTGAAAAAGACCTCTGAGGTACCATTGGCGTATTTACTGTCTCTAATGCTTGAATCAATATTTAATTTCTCTTTAATTTCACTTTCCCTCCCCCACACCCACAAGTCACATTTCTTTAGTTGCAAGTTGCTCTGTTACTCTTTCTGAGCAATGAGAATGTTTACCTCTGCAAGGATTTACAATCCGAAATTTGCGCATGTTCTTTGGAGAGAGATGTCTTCAACACAGCCACTTTCTTGATTGCTGAAGGAAATGTCACCTATTTTAATAAACAAAGCCATGACTTGTCATTGGTTTGGAAACTGATTAAAAGGGGGGGATCCTTATTGCTGTCACACTTCAGAACTAAAATAGATGCCAGAAAAAAGCCAGTGTGCCCTTAATTCTCAGCCTTGCCAATTGAATTTTTCCCCACATGAATGATTAACAAAATCTTGAAATCCTTTAATGCTTTGCGATACTAGTAAAATGCAGTTTTCAATGGGTATCTGTAATTCTTTGTCCGAATGGGAGCATTTTGCTTTGCAGAATTTCAATCTGATAATTGAGCAAGGTCAACAATGACAAAGTCCCATAATGCCCATGACAGCCTCATTAAGGCTCGATGGAGCAACTTACATTCTGGGACAAGGATCAGCTTTGACATAACAAAAGGATGCTATGGAGCGAGCATGTACAGAGTGGCTTCTCTTCGGCACTGAATAGTCAAAAACAGCTTGGGTGGCCACTTTTGATTTTCTGAACAAAGAGGACTTATGTCACCCAAGAAACAGGCAAACACCCAATGGCAAAAGATGATGCTGAACTGCATAAAATGCAGATATGCTCATAGATGCAAAGCAGAAATAGTTTTGAATAGGTGCAAATTTAGAAATAATTATTATAATTTAAATAGGACTGTAGTATATGTCACTCAGTGGTCAACAAGACAGTGTCTCTTCTGCAGTTCAGGAACTGTTGATGGGCAGCTTCAAGGTGTAGCTCTTCCTTTGGATGGATCTGGACAGCCATTCGAATAGAAGCCTGTTTTTTGTGAAGGTGGACACCTGGAACAGCCCATTATGTATCTTGGAGTGGGACTGGAAAGATCTGCTTGGGCCCTTAAAGCCTTTCATTTTAGAAATGGAAAGCTTTAAAGAATGGCAGCCGAGAACAGAAAACCACATGGTAGCCACTTAAAAGTGTTCTGTGTGTCCACATAATTTTGTGGGAAATCTGCAGCCTCCAACTGTGCTTTTAAATTAGGACAATACTACCACTCCATTTTCTTCAGATTATGGAGAACCCTGACCATATTTGACCATATTCTTAGTGGTTACAGACAATCATTTCTCTATGTGAATAGGGTTCCATAAGCAGAGTTGTAACTTGATGGGCAATTGTCTGTTTCCAGCCTTAAAAATAAAAGAGACTTTTTGTGGTAGGAAGTTGTGAGCAATTTTGACTCTGGGATCTTCTCCAATAATGAAGCCTCTGCGGAGAAAAGGAAGTCTAGCAAGTGTATTCTCTGTCTCTGAATAAAGTTTCCTCATCCCTGGTGAACCCATAATTAGAAACTGCACATCCGTCCTATAGGATTTGAAGTAATTTTTTTCACTGTGTCAGCAGTATAATTCTAGGTTTTGGTCAAGAGTTACTGTAACGTGCACTGAAGGTCTTTTAAAAGTAAATTCCTTAAACTAGTATTGCTAAAACTTGGGCCTTTCCTTGAACTCACTGCACCTTCTGAAAACTCGCCACCTTATGTTTTTTGACAGGTGAGTGTCTATAGCAGCATTTTCCCAAGTGCCTTCAAAGGGATTGGAAGGGCAACTCCCATAATTTTCAGCCCTGGCCATCTGAGGATCCCACAGTGCCAATACCCCCTTCACCCCAACCAGTGACCAATTGTTGGTTCACCTCCACCTCATTAGAGAATGTCGAGATGCCTCCCCGAAGGGCATGAAGATCTAGAACTGGCAGATCTTGATGCTACAGTACTTTTTGTGTTTTGGCCCCATGCACTTCCTCTTTTGCTCCCCCCCCCACCCCGCATGTGGCCCCAAGAGTGTTTCCAAACTGGAACTCAACTATCAGGCAGAAAGAGGCTCGGTACTCTTCATCAAGATATTTGCTTAAAAATGGAAGCCTCAAAAATCTTCAAAGTTCTGAGGACCAATCGCACTTTCTGGCAAGAAATTGGAAATATGTATTTAGATACAGGCGGTCTGGTCAGAATTATGCTCATTTCATGAGAACATGTGAAGGTGGAATGGCTCCCTGTTGCTCATTTCCTTCTCTCTCCACTCCCACACAAATAAGACCTGAGATTTCCAAGGGATGACCTGGAAGGCTCCAAGGGAAAATATTTGGAGTGCCAGCAATGGAGGGGACTGCCAAAGAGAGGCTGGCAACAGAGGTTCACAGCTCTACCACCCTTGAGTCCCAGTCATACACTTTACCCAGACCAGGTGGGTGATGTGGAAGACTCGGGATGACCATAAATGTAAGGATGGCATTCTGGATGCTGGTGTGCAGGAAGATCCGTTGTGGCACTGGAATAAAGGGGAGCCACATTCAGGGCTGGTGTCCAGGTGTGTCCACAGGAGCTTGGCTTCTGTTCTGCAGTCATAATTTCATGGAGTTGCTTACAGCTGTTGTGGATGGCATCCCTTATCCTCCAGTGTTCCTGCCGTGCTTTCTACGTGTGCTTTCGCAAGGGGTTTTTGAAGTAGAGAAAAAACAGCCTTCTTTGAAATGCTGAAACAAAGCACAGCTCTCTGCCAGCATGGTTGGTTATTTGGTTTTGTTTCCCTGTGCTGCAGGGCCACCTAGAGGCAGAAAAATGGGAAGAGCCATTTGTATAAAGAGCTGATCTTGAGTCTGCAAATAATTCAGAAGTAATGGGTTAAAAAGCATCATCTTGAAAAACCTAATGTCTCAAGCATCTTTTTCAACCCTTGTGGTGTTGTCCACTGCTCTCTCATTTCAACCGAGGTTGCTGCTATAAGCATGTGCGGCATGCTTGGGACATGCTTGGGACTCCAGTCTGGAGAAGTACAGCCCTGAGATTTCCCAGCTACCTCTTTACCTCACTAAAGAAATCTGGCTAAGCGGGTGGGGCAGGGAGACGTGGCTTGCAGGCTGGCCTGGAGGCCCTTTCATTTATTGAATACATGTATACATCATTTAGTATATTTCGGACTGTGCAGCCCAGTCAGCTAGGGAGGGCCCGGACAAAGAAACAGGTATTGAACTGGCTACTAGCACATGCCACGGCTGGTCTTGCGGAATCACAGGGCAGGGGCACCCCTGGTGGCAAGTGCCACTTCTAGGTTTCCACAGGTTGGCAGGCTGCAGGTTATGGCACAATCAGAAAGGCTTCCTTCTGTTCCCTTACGGATTGCACAGGTCTATTTTGGGAAAGGCAGTCATCAGGTAACCTGGCCCAAGCAATTTGAGACTCAAGAGGTCAACAGCAAACCCTCCAACTTGGCTCTGTGGTGTCAAATATGTGGTGAGCCAGGTGCCCTGTTCAGCATCTGGCCACCATGTTCTGCACCAGCTGCAGCTTCTGGACCAAGCACAGCGGGAGCCCCACATGAATCGAAATGTGAGGGCCCCAGTGCGTGGACGGATAGGCTATCCCTGTCCAGAAAACAGCAAATGTGTATAAATAAGAGCTCTGGAATGCCCAAGCTTACAGTGTTGACATCTGCCAAACACGGCTGCTTGCACAACCATCCCTTTGGAGCTTGCTTGGAAGCTCTGGTGGAAATACAGGGTCAACAGAGACCCTAGAACCATCCTGGCGTGCCCTGCTGTCCTACTTGTGAAGAAGCACCAGCTGATTCGGTACCATTCCATGGTGGCTTCCCACGGCACCCTCGTTCTCCATGATGGCATGGGGCTCCCCCGTCCATCTGGTGCACTTTTTAGAATGTCATCAGGATGGCACAAGCTTGGCTGCTGCACTACTGAAACCATGTTGGAGGTTGGCATCACACTTCCCACAATGGTAGATGGTCCCAGAGCAGCAGCTTCCTTTGAGCGCCGCGACTTTGCAAAGCGGCGGCGGCGGCTTTTCCTCCCTTGCCTTTTTGCATGCCCCCAATTTTATCTCTCATGGTGTGTCTCCAGGTGGGGAGAGCCACTGGATGCTGAGACCGGGCTGGGAAGAGAGGGGAGAAACCTTTCCCTCTTTCCCTTGCCTCCCTTTGAAGGGGAAGAAAGTTATATAGCTTGTATTTTTGGCTGTAAGATTCCCTTTGGAGGCATATCAGCAGCCATTCTGTGGGTGCTTGTTCTTCTCATGCCACAGAAGGGCTGTGTGTTAGCTCAGTGACTTGGAAGAGCGATCAGTGTGATAGCCACTTCGTTCCAGTGTCTCCCTTAATTGTTCCAAGTGCTGATACAGTCTAGAGTCTGTTGGTATGTATCCAACTTCTATGCAAGTGCTAGCTGTGTCCTAGCCTGATTTGATTTCTGTCCCCCTCCCTTGCTCAAGGTCTTTAAGTTCCCAATAAATTATAAACCCTAAACTGGGCAACTCTTCACAAAAAAAACTGCAGCTAATTGAAATTGCTTGTGTCACACAGTTAAACCTTCAAAATAATTGCAGAAAAAGTGGGGGGAAAGGTTCGTTTTGAGCATTGAGGGCCAAAGCCTTCACGCAGTGAAAATCAGAGAGCCTTTTCCCCAACACCGCAGAAAATGGAAGCTTGCCAACGCTTGCATTTGTGTTCATTGAAACTTTAATTCTGAAATAAGCACTTAAAAGCTAATGGAAAATGGTTTTGGAAGCTTGACTGTCCTCTTCTTCTCCTTTAACATAGGCGTGCAAACAAAAAGTGAACTTTCCCCTCCCTTTCCCGAATATTGAAAATTGGCACATAAGCCTAATTTGCTGACTTTTTAAAACAACGGTGTCTGGAAAAGTGCGAGTGTTAAAGCAGGCTTCCTGTGACCCTCCAGATATTTTGGTTTTAAGCTTCCATCAGCCCCATCCAGAATGTTGTATGGCCAAGAATTCTAGGAGTTTTTCTCCAAATTATCTGAGGTTGGGAAAGGCTGATGTAAATTGTTTCCTAAGAACTGACAGTAGGTTTATAGGCAACTCAGTCTTTCCAAACATGCAAAAAAATATTGTCTGTGTGCCCATTTCTTCCACTGCAAATCAGTAATGGATATTCTTGAGCCAACTATTCACATGAACTGGGAAATGTCTCCCTTTTCCAGCAATTTTTCACTGTCCTTCTTGAACATTTCTACCATAATATGTCTCTTGAAACAATTCAAAATGCCTTTTTAAAGAACCTACAACAGGTATTTTATAATGTGCGTTTAGGGAGAAAACATGTTTAGAAGTAAGTCTTGAAGCATGTCATTAAGGCAAATTTTCCTGCAGAGTAAAAGCAAACCGATTTAGGGATGAACATGCAAAAGTGACACTGACTCCAAAAAAGCCTGATGATTTTCACCCCAAGCCTGTAGCTGTGGCAGTCTGAGCTTGATTAATCTTGCAACTATCATGAAATGGACGCTGGACCCAAATCTGCAAATGCTGAACCTCAAAAGGCACCGTCCGTTCCTGTTGGATAGGGGATTTGGGTGCGTGGTATCTCTACCTGGAGGTACCGGAGAAGTAAGCTAACCTGCCAATAGAAGGGGAAGGGGGCTTCTAATTTGTGGTGATACCAATGGCCCCTGAAGATTGATTTTTTAATAACTCCCCTCTAAAAGGTTAGGAGAAAAAAAGGAGCTTCCATGTTGTTTTCTAGATATGTTTTCCAGATGGGGGAGCGAGAATAAGGGGTTCTGTTGAAGTTACTGGCAGCCAATGCTATGTGTTGCTGCTCTTAGAAAAATGACTCGGGGTTGATCAAAGAGATCCCTTTGTCTTTTCTTACAGAAATGGTTGGTTGGACTGTGAAGTTTGGCTTAATGCTCTTATGTAACTCTGAATATTAATGTGTTCATTAAAAGTGCAGCAGACGTTATAAATTACATTGTGTTCTTCCTCTGGTTATGTCGGGACTAGTCCTCTGGGAGGAGGAGGAGAAATGCTTGGTGGTGTATTACGGAAACCTCCTCTAGCAATTTTCAGCCATTAGACTGACAGTGGTGCCTGTAGCTTTCTGTCGATTGCTGTGAAACCAGCTTTCCCCATAAACATTCTGGAGATGCTCGGCTGTTCCACTAACGCTGTACAGAGAAGCAGGATGCTGCTCTGCCACCACATCTGTGGGTTTCACAAAGAGTACCCCTGTGTTGTGGGTCAGAACTTGGAAATCTGGGGCCTACCCGGACCTCGGCTCCCCAGCAAATGCCAAACTGCAGCCATTCATGCCGGGAAGTGGGGTGAAAGAGCTCCCTTTGGTCCTGCTGCAAGAGCACAAATAGGGCCCTTGTTAAACGTGCGTTGGAGGCAAGCTCCTGCCTGATTGCAGGGCAGCTGCATGCTTGTGGCAGGCAGGCGTATCTGCGAAGGTCTGTAGTTGTCCTGTATTATTTGCTTTGATGGTTTTTCTGACAATTGGCTCATTGGCTGGGGGTGAGAGGGACGGCTGTGTTGGGGGCATGTTCTCAGGACTGTTGGCTGGGCTTCAGAAGAATCAGGAGGAGATGGAGACGAGGGAGAGGACCAGGGGCTGGGCTGAGAATGTGGCATTGAGATGGGGGAAGCAGAGATGCCCATCTCAAGGCCAGACTCCCAGGTGGGCAGGCAGCATTTGGGAATAACCAAGATGTGCAGCTGGAGGGAGGGGACTTGGGACAGGGAGTTTCTTAGAGGCGGGAGGTGGGGACAGCTTTGACCCCGTGATGTTATGTTGGCAGAGGAGGGCGGCCGAAGTAGAGGATCGGTGTGCAGAGAGGAGGTGAGCTCATGCCCGGAAGGCCACTCTGGAAAGGGTGGGGCTGAAACATCCTCCTAAGGAGAATTCTAGAAGCAAATACGGGATCGGGTTCAATGAATGGCTGTGTGCAAACGCAGAGGTTCATTCTGGGCGTTTTCTGCTTTTGGTCAAGAAAGAGCACTTTGCAAAGAAATGTTCTGTGGCTCTGAATGCACAGAGGAGGATCCTCTGCTCCCGACACTTTCATTAGTAACGTCTGCATGCTGAACTTCCCTGGTCCAGGACAACCATAGGATTGTGATTCCAGCTCATGATGCTGGTCATACTCTGGACTTGACGCTCCTCTGAGAGCAGGAAGATGGTGCCCTGGATGTGGAGGATCTGACTGTGTCTGCTTGGGGAGGTTTAGACCATGCCATTACTTTTTCCCACTTCTGGGCTGGTGGACCTTTCAGAACGGTCTGTCTGCTACTAATCTGGCTGCCCCGGTTTGCACAAGCTGCAGCTTCTGAACAGTCCCCTCAAGGGCAGCCTCCCCTTGCTGTAATCTAGCTTAGCAGGAGCTGGAGCAAAAGTTACTGAAAGTGAGCTACCCCTGCCCAGATAGGCGTGTGGCAGGTTCACACGGTGTAAGGCATCCGGTTTGTGGGTGGGAATCTGCTGGGTTTCCTTGGCTCTGCTTCTGGCTTGCTTTCTCTGCCCCATATCTGGCTCATGCGGATTGTTCATCTGGGCATCAGGCAGGAGGTGAGTCCAAGTGAGTTCGTGAGGCTGGCTTGCACATGTGCCACCTACGTGTCTGCTGTGTCGGGAGAGTTCTGCTTCCACACATGTGCCTTGTGTGTTTTGTGGACTTTGCACAATTTCCACAAAGAACTGTGAACTTTGTGTCTGCTAGCATTCCTGAGCATTTGCAGACTTGATCTCAGCTTGGCTTCCTTCCTTGTGTCAACTACCTGGATCATCTTGGTATTCCAGAGATCAACCAGGAATTTGACAGGACCTCCAAATAAGCTGGAGCCCCCCAAGAACCTTCTGGAAACCTTCTGGATCGAGCAGCCCCTGCCAATAGATGATAGATCATTTCCATAGGTCTCCCACCCCTGCAGAGGAGACAAGTTGCTGTGAGTCTCAGTCTAAGCAGGCAGTGCTTTGACCATGACGGAGGGACCAATTCAGAGTCCTCCCACCTTCAGATCACTCTTCCCATGCCCAGTTAAAGGGCTTTCTTGGAAGAGGGCATGATCCTGCTTTCCTTCAAGGAAGCCGTGTGCAGGACACTCGAGCCATTTCTGAATATGCCCTTGGTTTAGAAGGCGTGTGAGTGAGTGGTTACCATGCAGAGCGAGGGCATGGACGATGCCAGTTATCTGACTCCATCGCAGTTTGATTCCTGGCCTGGGCTTGGCACTGGAGCCGCTTTGGTGGCAGAGGTGAAGCTTGTTCTAAGCCACTCAGAATGGTCTCAGCTGGGTAGTCAGTACCTTAAAAATCGACAGACAAATAAATAAGGTGTCCTTCCTCTGTAGCGCCTGCGTCACCTGCCTAGCTTCAGCAGCATCACAGGGTCAGGTGCTGCCGCAGCATTCCGTGGTCTAATCAGTCACAGCACAGCTCTGGCAATCGTTCATCTATATGATTGTCACCCAGCGTGGCTTTCGTGTTGCTGCTGCTGGTGCTGCTATTGGACGCCCACACGTTTTGCTGGACTGCAATATCGCACCGCTTTTGGTAGTCTAACCTGGAGGAATATTGTCCATGGAGCCGCAAAGAGTCGGGCACAGCTTTGGGACTGAACATGCGTGCTTTGGTAATCTAACATTCCCATTTGCTTTACATACAGCAGGGCAGCCCCTGCGTTCTAGAAAAATCCAGAATTTGGCACACTTACCTGAGGTGGGAAGAACTTGCAAAGCATTGTCGTGGGTCGGGTTGCTAGGACTCCGAAGCTGCTGTTCCTGGGCAGAGGGAGGAGCCTAGCGATTGGGCTGGAAGCTTGCGGCATGCAAGGAAGGGCCGGGGATGGTGAGTAGCGGTGGCAGTGCAGAGGTGGAGCTCGAAAGGACCCAGGAGCGGGAAAAGCCCACATCGGAAACAGAAAAGGAAGAGGCTCGCAGCAAGCTTTGCTCCTTTTGCTGTGCCCTTTTATTCCTTCTCCCAAGAAAGAGTCAAACGTGGGAACTTCAGGGGAAATGGACTGAGTGGTTGCTCCCCTTGGCTCTGCACTCCATCTTGTACCTTGCAGTCGGAAGGTCTCTGGCAAAAATGCGTGAGGAACTGGGTTTGGGGGTGGGACTCTGTCAGGTTTCCTCAGCCAGCCCCCCCCCCCCAGCCCCGGACTCTGGCCCACGTTCTCTGTGCCCTGGGCCAAGCATTTGCGTGGGTGTCTAGCAGGAAGCAAGCCCGTGAGGCCCACTTGTGTACACCCCGCCTGTGCACATGCAGGTTTGCAGCTGCAGGAGAGCTCTGGCGAGAAAGCCCATGAGGCGCAGATGATACGACTGCCCCAGAGGAGGGTGCGCAACTCGTGGCCTTCCAGAGGCATTTGCCCAGAGCTCTCAGCAACCCTCACCAGCTATGCTGGTGGGCAGAGATCCCTCATTATACCCTGGTTTACTGAGGTACCATTGGAATCAGGACATACCCCATTACAGATGCCATTTGCTGGACCGTTGCATCATTTTATTTATTTATTTATTTATTTTCTGATTTATATCCTGCCTTTTTCCTACAAAGGGCTCAAGGCAGCTTACATCATTCTCCTCCTCCATCTTATCCCCACAACAACAACCCTGTGAGGTAGGTTGGGCGGAGAGTCTGTGACTGGCCCAAAGTCACCTAGTTGGCTCCATGGCCGAGCGGGGACTCGAACCCAGGTCGTCTGAGTCCCAGTCCCAGGCTCTTACCCACTACGCCACACTGGCTCTCAATTAACTGCAATTGCAGCCTGCAATTAACTATTATGCCAGAGAATCCTCCCCTCCAGCTCAGCATATGAGGAACAGCTATTATTTTAGGATGGAGAAGTGTATGTAAAGACCTCTGCTTGCTCCATGGACTCACAGTTGACATTTCCATTAATCCGACTCTCCAAGCTGCATACCAGCTTGAGTCGTTGGAGGTCTTGTGATGTTCTTGGCATGTGTCTGAAATCAAAGGCGGAAAACTGCAGTACTTTCCTCTTTGAGGACTAGTTTTACCATCTTTGCCACAACTTAGCATTGCTGTCTGCTCTTACCATTACTGTACATTTCCGACGGACAGAGCTTTCTGCCGGGGCTGTAGCAGCACCTGTGTTTTCCCTTGTTTTGCTGGGAGGCACTGCAGATCAAATGCATTTCATGCAGTGATCAACTGTCTCTCTCCCTCACTGCACCCTCGCATATTAACTGGTCCTGGTGCCTCCGTACATGAGGTCACAGCCTCCCAAATTAATTCTATCGCTGGAGAAAATTCATTAAATTCTTAATTGGCTATTTCCTTACAAATAAGCAGGAAGGATTTTCTAGAAAACAAGTAATTAATCATTAAGCAATGCACATAAATCACATTTCTGAGCAAATTAATGACAAGATAAAGAATTCATTGCTGAGCATACAAACATTTTGCTGGATTCTTTTGTCACAATACTGTGATGACCCAAGATCTTCATCCTGGTTTGCACATGGCTGGAACATGGTATATAAAACCTCTCTAATACTGAATCACTTGGGGCAGAGGTAGGGGATTTGGATGTGGCCGGTACCCTTCTTGCCTTCGCTCCCTTCTCCCATGTGGCAATTAGCCTTGTGGGGAAAGCTCTCATTTCAGCAAATGGAGCCATTTTTCTCAGGCTTTTCATGTAGGAGGCATTTGGGGGATACCCAGAGTGGGATGAGTTACGGCCACCTGCAAAAAACACTCCCAGGCAGCAGTTCAGCTCAGAAAACAGCTCCCAGTCACAGAAATGGATCCTTTTCAAGCCTAATTGCTGGAGTGGCAGGCAGTGTAAAAGAGGGAAACATGGCAGAAAATGAATCAGTGTCTTGCGGTCAGCTCTGAATCCAGCCCCCTTTGCATCTGGCCTTGCACAGCCTTGGTATTTCACTCCCTGTGAGTGTCCTCAAGGCAAGGCAGACCTCAGCAGCCTAAAGGTCCTACTCCCCAGTCCAAGGTCCTACTTTGAATGGCTCAGGCCACGTTCCCTGAGAGGTCTCAGTAGTCAATGGGGTATCGACATATCGGCAGCAGGAGCCTGCAATTAACTATTCCATCACACTGTTGCAGGAATACCCTGGGTCTTTTTCTTGAAGGATCTTGATTGTCAGGGGACAAGGGAAGCAACACCCGCATGAGATCTGAATGGCTCATTTTGCATGCAAGGTAGGTCAGCAGCGAGGCTTATGCCCAAACGCGGACCTGCTAGAAAGCGAAGGGTTGGGTATGGCCACTTATAGTTTGCAGGTTAACAGGCAGCTTACACTGTGCAGGTCAGGGTCTTTCCCTCATATAGTCCATAGATTAGCAACTGCGCATGTCAGAGCATTTCCAGCTAACAGTGGATTCTGACATTTATTCTAATTGTGCCTATTCTGGGTCACATCAAGGAAAGTTTGTGGCTGCTCTTTTCTAGGTAACCGGCCTATAGTTGCAAGAACAAACAGTGAGCTTGCCCCATCAACATTTGCGGTCAGGCTAAGTGGCCCCTGTCTTGGTACCTGCGGCTAGCCTAGGCAGCTTCAGACGGGTAGCAAATGTTAGTGGAGAAACCTGAGGTTTCCACATGATCCTGTCAGCTTTCTCTCCGGAGTGCACGCTACGCTCTGTTCGACTTTAACTGGCTGCTGGGGCAAGCTGCCCGGAGTCCTTTGAGTGCAGAGTCTGGCCATTGGCTGGTTTTCTGGGTCACAGAAACCGGTGTGTGAATGGTTTTGCAGCTGTGGCAGGCAGAGAGCAGTATGAGCAGCAGGCGTTTTCCAACGGCGTCAGGAACACGGGTGGTCGCCTGCCCCTTTTAAACTTCATTAGGGGGTCATCTGAGAGCCATGGCCACTGAGCAAGTCGGCAGTGCCGCAGTGGCATCTGCTGTTCCTTCCGGAGAGGTGCACATTTTGTTAAATGTGTTCTGTCTGCATTTGGTGGGTCACCAGTCGTATTTTGTCGCTGACTCCAATAGGGTTCTTTCTGTGAGAATTTTGTCCATTGGTAAATGTGCACATCTACAAATCATCTCCTCCCTCTAAAAAAAAGTTAAATAAAAAGAAAACGGATCATGGAATCTACACAACTTGGGGGGAAAAACTGGTCTGCCGTGCAATCTGCAGGTTGGATTCAGAGAAATGCGCACTGCATGAATTGGCCCAGTGTTTGGCCTGAAGGCACACAAGGCCTCCACCATGCAGAAGCTAAGCAGGGCTGGCGCTGGCCTGGGTTGGAGAGGAGGCCACCTGGGAAGTGTATGCAGCCACCCTGAGTTCCACCATGGAAGAAAGATAGAAATACAACAAATAAATAGATGAATACACCTGAACCCTGTGCCCATTTCTCCTGCACCTCTAGCTCCTTCTCACCATCACTATCATCTCAGCTGTGGTAAGAGGCAAGTGGTGAGAACCAGTTGCCGTGGCAAAGAAGAGGAGACACTCCAGGGAGTTCTAGTCACTGAGCTTTTCCTTGAGTCTGGGACGTACGTAGGTACCAAAGCTGGGCTCCGTGCTTGACAGCAGACCTGTTGAGACCATGGAGCCCAGGTGAGAGTCTGACTCCCAGTTCCTCACGCTCTCCTTGCTGGACCATCAGCACAATTGCCTGAAATTTCTGGCCTCATAACAAATTGGATGCATCATCTGCAGGAAAAGGGGCTTCCCCAAATCTCAGACTTCTTAAAATACCGGATCCCGCAAGCATCAATTCTGTATCTGCGTACCAGAGCTCGTGATAATCCAGTTCTCAGTGGCAGTGGAAGGGAACTCAATGCACTGTCCTATAAAGTATTTTTCACCATGCAGTTGTTTGTGGTTGGTGAATGTGAAGTTGGCTGCTTTCTTACCCGATTTAGATGAACATTGCGAACAATAATGACATTGCTTTATTTTCTGAACTGTGAGTTCACAGCTCCGTTGCATGTTCTCACGAAAGTACTTTCATGTCACAGGTACATTAGCATATTTCTTTCCCTGGCAATTTTTCAGCTATCAGCAGAGATAGTCACTAATTTTTCCTTCAAGTCTGACAGGAGCTGGGGAAAGCAATACAAAAGCAGTTCCTATATTTTGAAAGCTTTGTGGGAGTCACTGTGACTGCTCTCTATTATTCTCTAGTTAGAAATGAGCCACACATTCATGAATTTTGATCTTTGTGTTGCAATTTGCATGTTGGAATAGAAAGAACGTTTTCGGTGAAGAGCTTGGCAAATGGCATAAACTTCAAAAGAGATCCAGCTTTTTGGCCAAGTCTGATAATCATGGCTGCAGCAGTGCTGTATTACTGCCTTCAAAGGCTGAGATGATTTATTTATTTAAAAGCTTTTAAACCCACTTTTTCAGATGCAGCACCCTCACCAAGTGCCTTACCAAATTCTAGAATTGCAACTTAAAACAACAATGTGGAAGCTTTGAAAGATTTTTCATGGACAGCACAGTCCAGACAAATGTAGACTGGAATTAATGTAACTCCAGAAAATAAAAACAAACAAAAAAGAACAAAAACAAAAGAAAGCAAAAGAAAAGATAAGATAAGATACAAGCAAACCCCCAAAACAAACCCAATGGCAATGAGAACTTTATTATTTTTTATTTATTATATTCATTATCTCAGGTAGTAGCTGTAGTCCTCTGTAAAAGCACTAGACAATTGAAAATTTAGATCTACGATATAAGGGCTCCTCTTCATGAAGAATTCAATCTGCTGCTGCATTGAGGTTTCCTTCATTTCATGACCAGGGGTGGGAGGGGAGATGGCATCCTTTACCCATTTTGTTTTGTTAGGCTTTTCCAGAGGTTTCTTGCATGGTGCCACCAAATTGCAGGGCTGCCGGTGTGCAACCTCTCGGTGGCTTTTGTCTTGTGTGTCAGATCACCCACTACAAAGGGCAGACAGCACGGGAGAGGCTTTGGAGGGCACGGATATCATGAACAGTTCCCGCAAACTTCCGTGACCAAGGGATCACAAGAGCACAATAAATGCCTCAGGCGGAGAAGCCCTGAAGCAGAAGTAAAACAGGAGTGAAATCTAGCAGCAGTACAAAGACTTAAAATACAGTAAAGAGTTTAAAACAGCAGAACCTTAAAAAACTAAAATTTCTGGGGGCAGCGATGTCTTTACCTGAAACCAGAAAGAGCACAATATAGGGGCCAGGTGAGCAACCCTGGGAAGACCTGGGGTGCCACACCAGGTAAGTGTGAGGGAGCTGAAGACATAGGGCCGTTACTGACTTTAGTCCCCATAGTGGCTCTCCCTAGTGGGAGATTCTGTTTTTAATGTTGAGGCAGCATCCTATAGGTGCAGCCATTCTTCAGGTAAGGCAGTCCTGAACCCTTTTAAGCATCAGTGGTCAAAGCCAGTGCCTTGAACGGGGCCAGAAACCAACCTAGACTCATCATGGGGGCCAGGTCAACTTTTTCACGGTTGGGTCACAGCTGTAGAATCAGCCTAAGCTCGCAAAAAGTACTCCTTGCAGCAAATGACACCTGCCCGTCTAATCAGCAGCACTGGTTAGACTGTGTTTAAAGAATATTTTGACACAGCATTCTCTGTCCACCTGCTCGTCTGCAATGTGTAATTCCCAGATTATTTAAGTGGTGGCTATTAGCTGGCCACTGGCATATCTCCCAGTCTATATCCACATCACCATGAACAATCTTACTGACTGAACTGTGGCTTATGTCTTCCCTTGATTTTTTCGGATTTTAAAACATTCTTGCATCCTTGGCTCTGTTTTGACAGGTGCCTCCTCTTTATACATGTTAATAAAGAAGCTTAATGTGCTGATATTTCCTGATGTAAAGTGCTTGTTACTGCACATCACAGCACAGGGTCATTAAGCGAGCAATTAGATCCAAAGCAAAAATGAAAAAAAAAATCTGTGGACAATTTGGAAAGACTTGAGAAATTCTGTTTAGGGGGGATAAGGTCTGCACAGCTCTCCTGTCCTTTTCTTGCCTTTAATAGATGTATAAGGTATACATCTTAATGTACAGCCCCATGCATGGTTAGGCAGGAAAAAAGTCTGACGACTTCCAACATGCCCCGGCCAGCCATGCTGGGAATCGCAGAACTATTTCACCTGTCTTAATATGCACAGGATCACACCCATGATGGCGCTTTCCACCTGCAGTTAATTTAATCAATATAGAAACCATAGACAGTAAGGATGGAAGAGCAAGCTGGGAAAAAGAAATTGTTTAAATATTAAATTGGGGAGAAAAAAAGTCTGTCTACAGAAAAGAGATTGTTTCTGCCTTCTGCCTGGAGAGTTTATACAAAAATAGAACTTTGAATTTGCTCTTGTGGTTGAGGGAAGAAGAAAAACCCATACTGTAGCTTGTTTTATCTTTCTTTATGTTATATGATAATCGCATTCGCAACTTGGAACATGCCCTTGTAAAGTATGAAATTGCATATAAATGCACATGAGAAGAACACTGCAGGATCAGGCCAAGGGTCCAACTAGTCTTGTATCCTGGTCACACAATCCCACAAGCAAGATGCAAGTGCAGCTTCCCACCCATGTTCTCCAGCAACTGGTGTATACTGGCATACTGTCTCTGATACTGGGGGTGGATATGGCCATCGGGACTGGCTACCGTCAATAGCCTTCGGCATGAAATTCTCCAGTCCCTTTTAAACCTTTCCAAATTGGTGGCCGTCACGGCATCTTGCCATTTTATTTATTTATTTTATTTATTTAAAACTTTTCTGGACAGTCCCTTACCATGATCTCGGGGTGGTTTAACAGTAAGCCAATATAAAATAAGCACAGCCTCACTAGCTGAACTACATGCTGAATGAAGGAGAACTTCCTTCAAGAACCGTTCTGCACGTACGGAGTGCCTTCTCCACGCAAAATCCACCCTGTCCCCCCCCAGATGTCGAAGAAAGGAGGCAGCCTCTGTTTAGTCCTGACCCCTTGTGCCTCTTCTTTTATAAATCAAGCACTTCCCCGCCTCCCTTGCCAGCACAGCCACAGCATTAAACATTAAAGCCCATTTGCATCTTGTGGTACTCCCAGCCTGCCCTTCAATCTTCTGCAGGTATGACACACCTGACATTTCCTGCTCATTTGCATGATGGATGTGCCCCTTTCGGGACACCAGGCCTTCCCTGCATTAAATATGTTTGCAATCACCCCACTTGTTCAAGTCATATGCTCACCTTCTCTTATAAAACGATCCAGATACACTTGGAGAATAACTGATGTTTATCTTTGGCATGTGTTGCTGACAGAGACAAAAGAGATGGGGAGAGTCTACAGGGATTCCGGAACTATGCCCTCATCCAGCTCCCAGCCGATTCCCAGCTGGTTTCATGCAACAGGCATTTTTTCCCTGTGAATCACTGATATTTCAGTTAACACAGACAACCAACACAGGCAGCATCGCCATTAATAGCAACAAAAGGGATACAGACGCCTTGGGGATGCTTCTGTTTCCTTTTAGGCTAATTGCAGTGCCATGTAGTATCCCATCATCTTTACACTTTGATATTCCCCAGCAGGGTATGTGATGTCTCCTCCGGCAGTATATTGCTTGATGTGTTCAAGAAGATACAGGTAGTTACCTCGGACCTACTGCTGCCTTTATGAATTAGAGAGCCAAAAGGTCGAAATGGAAAAGATGCATTGGATTGCTTCCTGCACCATTCCTCTGTCCCCCAGTTCTTGACACCCAAATCCAGTCTCAACTAGTACAAAAGAGATTCTCAGCAGACTGAGGGATCACTCCACCTGCCCATTCCACATGCTGGGCAGGTCTCCTCATGGAATGATCATGCCTAGTTGTGATGCTTTCATGAGAAATATGCGCAGAGAAATTCATTCATTCATTCATTTTATTTAAAACTTTTTAACACCATCTACTACCTAGGTCTCAGGACAGTTTGACAGTAAAGCAGAATAAAGCAAAATGCAGCATCCTAATTAATTTCTAGTGATAAAACCTGCATTAAAATGACAATCAGACCTTAAAATATTGGGAAAATAAAAAGGTGTCAGCCTGGCGCTGAAAAGAATAAAGTGACAGAAAAGAATAAAGTGAAATTTGTCCAAACCGCACATGCTTTTCTCTTGCCTGTGTTCATCCTTCTGGACAAGGGCTAAACTGAAAGAGCAGGGTGTTTTCCACCCACTGCAAAAATGCCCTCCAGTACTTATGGGAGTGTGTGAATGTGGCTCCAGGCCCTAGTGAAAGGTGGAGAGACGCTTTTCTGCCGAAGAAACAGGTGAAGGTTCAGCTTTTAATGCATCTAACAGAAGAGTAACACCTCACCCCAGGAAGTAAAGCATATTTTCCGAGATACATTGGGCAAGGATAAAAGGCTTTCCGAGGGCACCCAAGACACCCTTCGTTCCCCAGGGTTGGTTCTCTGATGTTGTCGTGATGCTTGAACTGAAGGGCAGGCCTGGTGCTGTGACAGCATCGTGCCCTTGACATGATTCCCGATTGAGTGGGATCTTGTAACCACTGGGGAGGCAGCAGGCGGTGGGGAACAACGGGCGGGCTGGTGTGAAAAATGGCCAAACTGTTGTTAGCGCTAGTGAACTTATTGCGGTCAAGTCAGAGTCAACTGACTTTGCCTGTGTGAATAAACCCTCATATTGCTTAACAAGCAGTGGTTTTCACAAGGGAATGGCTAAAGGCTGCCGCCTGGAGCATCCTGGGAATTGTAGGCCTTTTTTTGTCTGAACTTGCATTCAGGATCGTACCCTGAATGTGACCCGCCCTGTGTAAACAGCTTTCATAACCATGCAAGCACCTTCGTAAATAGCCTCTATCTGATCAATCACCTTTTTTACATTTATGTTTTATTGTGTGCTACAAAACAAAACCTAAACAACACACTCAAGAGAGAAAGAAAGGTGAGATAAAATATTACAGGGTTGTTGAAGATGTTGTTTTGGTTAAGATTTGAAAAGCTCCTTAACACCGATTACATAGATGTTTTACTTCCCTATGCATCTGAACATAGCAAAACTTTCTACAGTTGTTTAAAATAATTATTGATAAGCTGTTGTCTTCCGGGGTTATCCAGCAAATGAATTTGAATGCAAAGGGGAGCAGAATAAAGCAAAACTGTGTGTTTTCAGCTTTGTCACCTCCGAGTGGTATTTTTGTAGTTACTAGACTTACAAATACTAGTACAAAGCAAGTTGATCAATATGTTGTTGTTGTTTAGTCGCAAAGTCATGCCCGACCCATCATGACCCCATGGACAACATTCCTCCAGGCCTCCCTGTTCTCCACCATCCCCCGGAGTCCACCCAAGCCCACACCCACCGCCCCAGTGACCCTATCCAGCCACCGCAACCTCTGCCGTCCCCTTCTCCTTCTGCTGACAATCGTTCCCAGCATCAGGGTCTTCTCCAGGGAGTCCTTCCTTCTCGTTAGGTGGCCAAAGTATTTGAGTTTCATCTTCAGTATCTGTCCTTCTAAAGAGCAGTCAGGGTTGATCTCCTCTAAGACTGACTGGTTTGATCTCCTTGCAGTCCATGACTATATGCTAAAAGTAATAGAGACTGGCCATTTGGTGGTGGGGGCGGGTGGATTTCTCTTTCTGCTAACAGTTCTTCTACCTCGGACTTAGTGCACTGATCAATAGTAGGAGGGGAATGTTTGCAGAAAAGATAGAAGGTGAGGTGGGAAGCCTGAACGACAAATGCAGGAGTTAGTCCAGAATATTTGAAATACCGGTAATCCTTACTGGTGTGAAAGCTAGACAGTGAAGAAAGGTGACAGGTAGAGAATGGATGTGTTTGGAACATGATGCTGGAAGCAAGCTTTGCGAAGACTAGCGAGTCAGTTTCTGGGCCAAGTATGGATTGGGCCAAGTATGGATTGGCAGCCAGGCCTCCCCAGTTCTAAGTTTGATAGTGTCTATGGCTTTACACTTGCAAGCCAAAATGGGTCAGGGATCAGCCAGGGAGCTTTTTGGTAAGGCAGGAATCAAACCTGTGTTTCCCCAGTCCAAGCCCGACACTTTATCCTCTCCTCTGCATTGGGTATTGGCAGCTATTCTGCTCACCTTGCTTGGATGGAGCTCACAGAAATGTACTCCAGGCTAATCCTATCCAATTTGTCACTGCATAACCCTGATCTTTCTGTCTACAGTCCTACTTAACTAGCCTTCCACTTTATAGCATGTGGAAATGCGGGACAAAAAGCACATTATGAAATGCAGGACAGAAGTGACAGGGCTTCCAGAGGTAGGTGAGAATGAGTTTTGAACAGCATCTTAGCATGCCTCTGCTACGTCTCTAGGCTGGTCCTGGGATAAAGCTGCTGTGTACACACACACGGAGCACGTTCCTTGGCTGGCTGGGTTGAATGACTTCAATACTGGCAACTTATCCAAGAATAACGTAAAAACATTTTGTGTGCAAAGCAGTGGTTTGGAAGACTGAGCATCCCTCTGCGGGTCCCGCTGCTCCTTTTCTAGCCAGCTCGAGAAAGCACATACGGAATCAATTTCGCGGGGATTCCCTGCAGAGACCATCAGCAATTCATCCCAGCCCACCTCATCACGATTTGTTCTAGGATGGTAAAACGTCAGGCGGTTAAATATTTGCAATTGAGCATAGCTGCCAATCATCATTAATAACTCTAACCATTTTAAGACCCATCTGCCTTCTACTACAGCTCTAATTGATTGCTGAAATCTGACACTTAACTCCAAATAAATGGGTTATTAATAGCAGTCACCCTGTTTGTCTGGTAAACGTGTTCTTTCCTGAAAGCAAAATCAAATCATGTCTTGTCTTAACCGTCAAAACAGGAATATAGTTCCATGAATAACACGACCTGTTTTCAGTGAGATGTGATCAATAAAATTCACTCCACAATCAATAGAAGGTTGCTCCTTATCATTAAAGGCACTTTAAGGAATCATCATAAAGTTGCACCATGTTAAGTCTCTAGTCCCTTTGAAGGAAAATCTTCTGTCCTCCCCATTTTCCGTGGTTAAAACTGAGAATGACTTTTCTAGGTTACTGGAGATTTGACCGTCTTTCTTGCTTTGGTACCTTGACTTTGGTTTTAGAACTGAACAGCAGTTTGCAACCTTTGTCCCTGCTTTATTTCACTGCATTGCATGTATATTTTGAGATTTTCTCAAGGAGTCCAGAATGCAAGGCATGCTTCCCTTAGCTCAGGCTGACAAAATGGCTAACCAGACCAAAGCTGAATCTGGACTGTATTATATTTTACCTTTGTGTGTCTGTTATTCATCTATAGAGAGCCTTTTCTAGTACTATGAACTTGATAAGTGAAGTTTTCATGAACAGTTTATCAAATGAAATGCTGAAGCCAACACGGCTAGAAATAACCCCAGTCAATTACGCAAAACAAACGGGAATCAATAAATATACTGAAACATGCTGTCGTATCAGCCGATGTTCACTCGTGGCTCGTTCAGAAGCAAATGGAGGAAAGATGGATTCCGTCAGCAAAGGCCGATTTTCTTGCAGTTCATATTTCACTGCTGCCCATCTGTTTCAGTTTTGTGTGTGTGCTATGTTGAAAAATGATACAAAAAGCTGCACACTAAGCTGAGTGTGAGAATTCAGCTTAGCCTGAGTTACGGGCCTGGATTGTGAAATACCGGTCCAAAACTCATCACTGACTGAGTTTACCAACAGAACATGTGCAACATGAGATTTCACCAGCCACACCTTGCTTCTTTGTGGTTCTGTAGGGTCACATGTTGGGGAGCGTGTTCGTACCCCAGTTATGACCAGTTCCCACTTCTCTTTCACACCTAACCGCTGCTTTTTTTGCCACTGTAGAATGAATGTGTCAGATTTCCAGAATCGTTGCAAAGAATGCTTCTTCTTCCCCATTGAGATATGTTTTTTTCTGTTGATCAGTAGACCCTGGCCTACTCCAGTCACTTTATATAGCAGGCAATTGATAAACAGTTACTAATTAATAAATAGTTGCTGGGTACAGAAAGTGTTAACCCTAGGCCTTCCAGATTTCAGGGTGCAGCTGGGTGAGATGTCCGAAGCAATCGCCTTGTATCAAACGCCTTCCTCCTCTTCCCAGAAGGGAGGTCAGTGGAAGCTGCGCTGGGGCATTGCTAGGTTGTGTCTCGCCTCCCCCCATTTCCCTCTGTTGGTTACTGCTTGTGGGAGGCGGGCATTTGTGTGACGTCATAACGTCGCAACACCTCTTTCCATGGATACGTACTTGAGCGAGAAGGCTTGCCATGTTTTCTCCCCAGCAGTCCCTTGGTTGGTGCCATTTCTAGTCCTGGCTGAAGGGGATCTGGCATGCCCTTTGTTGCAGGTACCCGCACAGCAGTGTCCATCTGCTTAAGAAAGGAGATCTGGCCCATGCTTTTACAGTGGCTGCACTCAGCAGAAACAAATTCAGCTGGGAGGTGGGCTAGATTTACTCTCTTTTTCACGTACCACCAGCGTGGTGGCACCATATGTTAACCATCCCACCACTGGCTTAGCTGCTGGCACTGAGGGCTGGGTCTGTCCTTAATTATTTCTACCGTGCCATCCATGTATGTGTGCCTCCAACAGAATTCGAGAGCTTGGCTTATCAGCTGGGGTGATGAACAGTGATCTAAAAGGTCTCTGGTTCAAATCTTCCCATAAGTCAAGGGCTCACTATTTAGGCAGGCAAATCCATGTCTCATTCTCAGCCCTTCTGCAATATGAACGTAATAATATGGACCTACTTTACAGGACAAGTATAAGTACTCCAAGATAATGTGTGTAAGTGCATATATCTTTAAATTAACCATATATAAATATATATAATAATGATTGTCATTTCTCTTATTTTTTTGTTGTTATGAATGTTGACAGCAGGGAGAAGGAAGGAAAGGCAGGAATAGAAAGGTTGAATGTCAGCAAATGCATTTGTTTACCTGCACGGGATCTTGGTTACTTTGAGGGAATGAGGGTTAATGGATTAAGGTAGCACCTTGCAGAAAAGGTAAATTCAAATTAAATGATTTTATAAAATGACAGATTTAGGGTGTGTAGCTTTAAGTTTGATTTGTGCTGCGAACCATGCACATAGTAATGAGATACAATGCAAAACGACAGTAATAAATTCTCTCAAGGGCAAGAAAATACAAGCTCCATCCTCTCAGGAGCTGTTAGTTTTCATTTTGCTCCTTAAGTAAGATATAAAGCTATGGCGGTTCAATGAGAAGTTATTAGTAAACGTTCATCTCCTTTATTGCTCCACGAGATTGTGAGGGTAATGTACAATACATGTAGAACAAATTACACAAGCAGCTGTTAATCATGCCATTATCATTCATCATAAGGTCAGGTGATGTCATGAATCGCAGCCATATTTCAGGAGGATTATGTAATGTTTGCACACAAGCATACAAGTCTTAAATCCCAAGTATTCCACTGGATCTTTTCCTTTGCTTGATTGTACGCGCCCAACAAGAACAAAGGTCTCAATCCTTTTGGGATGCCTGGAACCCTCCAAACCCAGAGGATTACAGGCATCTTGTGCAGAGCACCACAGGGGTGAATGTGCCAACAAATACGGAAAACAACGCAATGGCCCAGAGACTGGAAAGATCCGGTAGAGATTCCTGTCCCCAAGGAGATGGAAAACAGCGCCATAACTATTGGACCATTGCACTTATTCCCCATGCAAGCAAAGGGATGTTCAAGGTGTTGCAACAAATAATTGTATTGTATATGGAGTGAGAAATGCCTTACATTCAAGCAGGATCCTGGAAAGAGGCAGTTGGGAGCATGTCACAGATATATATTGGCTATTGGAGCACATCAGGGAATTTCAGAACAACACCCGCCTTGGCTTTCTAAAGCAAAGGCTTGGTCTGCAGGGATCATGAGAAGCTACGGATGGTCCTGAAAGAAATGGCATTTGATTGCCCTGATACATAACATGTGTTGCAGACAAGAATGGTTGAAAGAAAGCTTCTTTCAAGAAAGTGGCCAATTAGAGAGGGTTGTGGGAGCTACCAAGGCACAGCAGCGTGGTATAAAGTTCCTCAAACCAGCATGGCAGTTTCAGTACCACACGAGGCAATGCAGTGGCTGAGGGGGACTGCGGAGGGTAGGGAATATAGGGGGCTGCCCATAGTCCCTGTGGAACCTAGAGATCCTTATTCAGGTGGGATGAAGTCTGGGCACTGCCTTACCTAGAAGTGCTGCATAGTGCAGCATTTTGGCAGGATGTCTCCTCCATCTCATCACACGTACGCAGAGCTCGGTTGCAGTGGTGGTGAATCAGGTCAGTGGCTTTGCTGTGACGGTGCACCCCGGCTGGATCCAGCCACTCCACCACCGAGTTGTGGAAGATTTTGGTTAATTTTCTTCCTATGGAGCAGCAAAGCTTCTGGAAGTCCAGGTAATTGTGCTTTGTATGTCCCTGTTCCTGGACCCCTTCTGAGCCACAACATTATTTGGAGCAGTTGCATAAAACAAAGGCTTCCCTTACTCCCTGTTTTCGACGCTGCAGGCCTGGGTTAACAAGGTCCTTTGGTTCAGAGGTTTAGCTGGGGTCAGATTTCTGTGCAAGGGAGCAAGGTAGAGAAAGCTGCCTGTGGAAAGGGAGTCGGGGGCCACACTTTGGAGCCACCTGCTGAGAGTGAGGCTGTAGGAAAAGGGTTCTGGTTATGCTGTGATTAAATAAAGCGCTTAGTATCAGGCAGAGAAATAAAAACAATACTGAGCGAATAGACAATGAACCAGCTATACCCACCGCGTAGGGCTGATGATCGCTTTCACCATAGACTTGATCAACAAACATTGTGACCTTTTCTGCACATCATTATTGTATAAGAGCTTCAAATTACTGTTAAATCAATTCCATGGTGTAAGATGCTTCATAAAAGTTGCGTGCCAGTTGGATGCAGCGTGGGCTCATGCTTTCGCCACTGGAAGAAGAGTGGCAGCTGGGAAAAGTCTAATATGAAAATGGCATTTTGGTCTGGATAAATGTGGTGTTCATCCCAAAGGGGAAGGGGTTCACCACGAACGAGCAGCTACCTTGTTTTTCCCCCATCCGTGTGTGTGTGTGTGCAAAGCAAGGTTCAATTGCACATGCAGTTTGCCTAGCATTCATTTTTATTGAAATACACAAAAATGTGGTTAAGAGCGCAGGACTAGGACTCAGGCGATCCAGGGTCTAGTCCTCACTCAGCCAACTGGGTGACTTTGGGCCCGTCGCAGACTCTCGGCCCAATCTACCTCACAGGGTTGTTGTTGTGGGGATAAATTGAGAGCAAGAGGAGCAGAATGATATAAACCACTTTGAGTTTGTTAGAAGAAAAAAGCAGGATGTAAATCTCAGTTTAAGCTTAAGTGATACCTGCAGACCTGTTCCAGCTGCATAAATCAAGGAACCAGCCCTTGGAATGCATCCCGCCATTAATTATAGAAAGGAGACCTTTTCTAAATGCATGTTTGGGATGTCCATCCAGGAGCCATACATCCTGTAACCTTAATTTTTGTTTCCTTTGCAGTTGCTTTTGGCCTCTACTTCCCCAAGAAAGAATACCATGAGAATGTCTACCTTGAACAGCCAGGGGGATCCCCTGTAGTGCAGATCCATGCGTTGAAAGATTCCGAAGAGGAAGAGATCTATTTTTGGCTGTGCCCCCACTTCCACATCCTGCGAGTGGGAGCCAAGGACAACCTTTGGTTTCAAATTGGAGAGAAAACAGGACTTCTTATTCTGAATAAAAGTCTGGATAGAGAAGACTTTGATACCCTGTGTAAGTCAAGTGGATGAAGCCCTCCTGGAGTGGTATAAGTGATATTTGATGTTGATTCATTGAGTGGCTTTGATCTAGCTGCAGAGTCTTATTAAACTAATGCAGCTTTTTTTCAGTGAGTGATGGAGAGTCTAGGAGCTCCTCATTGCAGATTAGTAATACAGCAAAAATAATACTCTGTCGGCACGCCAGAAACTAATGCTTTGGGCATGGGTCCCCTCAAAGTGAGGGCTATAGAAGCGTATACCAATATAAAGCTACAGTTGAATGCCTACTTACCCAGGATTGAAGCCCACTGAACGCCATGGGCCTTACTTTTGAGTAAATATATAGGATTGAATTGTAATGTCATTTAAAGAAACGTATTTGTAGTAGGATTATTCTGTCTGGATAAGGGTTCTAGCTTGGCATGCAGTAGAAAATTTGCACCAGATTAATGTATGAACATGAAGGAAGAAGAAAGTCACTGTGACAGGGCCTTCCGTCGCCTTGCTTTGCAACGCTGGCATACTCGAGCAAGTGGGATTGCCTGACCCTTGGGTATTCATTGGAGCTCTTCTTCCCCACTGGACCACCAGCGCTAGTTGCGCGTTCTTGTTTGCTTGCTGGAGTTGCCTGGGGACTGGAATCCTCAGAGAAGCTCCATCCAGGTAGAACAGAAAGTATCTTTGCTTTGCTTTGCTTCAGTGTTATGCTTAAATGTTGAGAGCCGCTGTGGTACAGTGGTGAAGAGTACAGGACTGGAACTCGGGGGATCTGGATTCTAGTCTCGGAAGCAAGGGTGCGTGTTGGCCCCCTTATTATTTAATTTATATATAAGCAATTTTGTAGAAAGTTCATCAGGACCACAATTTAAAGCTCCATCATTGGGTCAACAGAAAACTTCTGTTTTGTTATATGCTTATGATAAGGTCCTGCTTTCTCAAACTAAAATTGGCCTAAGAAGGCTCTTACAGTGACGAGGGCGATGCTGCAAGGAAGAAGATGTTGTTATAAATTATACGAAGAGTGAAGCTATGGCTTTTAGGGAAAAGCCTAGAGTTTCATCGTTGAGCATCCTTGGTAACCCCTTTAAACAATGTTGTTCCTTTAAATGCCTGGGAGTTACTTTCAAGGTTGCCTTGAACAAGAAACGTCATCGGCTCCCCTCTCTTAGGGCTTGTGGGCACCTAACAGTTATAAAATATTGGAATAGAAACATCTCCTCTTGACCCAATTCTTTAGGTCACAAATCATTCAATCTGTTATCATCAAAAGATTCAAAACTTTCTGTTTTTATTTTTTGTTTTAACTCCATCCTCCATAGATACCCTATCCCTGATGGTCTTGTAGGGGCTCCAGCTGATGGCTCTCACCTCAGGGACTGGATCTACTATTCAGATGCCCTAATTGATAGGTCATCAATTTTAAATTCCAAAGTAGCCCCTTGTATAAATTTTTTAAGCACAATCATCTTAGACCTAACTATGTAGTCAACACCTCTAATTACATCCTTAGGGTGGCTTTTATGGCCCTGCACTTGCAAACCGAGCATGCAGCTCTCTCGTTTGGTCAAAATTCTCAAATTCCAGTGAAGCATCATGTCTGTAACTGTGGATGCCTCTAAGTGGAGACCCTTCCTCATTACATTATCTACTGTTCTCTATAGAGAGAGACAAGAGAGAAATTTTTGACCAGTATTTTATCTGCTATAGATGCATGGTCTGATTCTGAGAAAAAAATATTCCTGTTATCAGACTTTGATGCATACATGCATACAGAGTCTCTCTCTTTGCCTTTGAAGCTAAGCAGATAAGCTCTAGGGAGGTTTTGGAAGAGTTAGTTTCTTGATGTATGACCAGTCCATTTTACTTTTTATCCCTTTTCAACTATTCTAGTTTTAACTAACTTGTTAGATCAGTTTTAAAGTTCTCCATTGTTAAATTGTATCCTATGGCTCTGTAAATCTGTAATGGCCCATGGCTTAAACCACCTATGTGTGAGTTTGGGTGAATTCTAGTCCCCACTCAGCGATGGAGTTCACAGGGTGACTTCAGACCAGTCTCAAACTCTCAGCCCACAGAGCTGTTGTGGTGGTGGGGATAAGACTGAGAGCAGCAGGAAGAGAATGATGCAAGTCAGATTGAGTTCCTTGGAAAGAAAAATGGCAGGATATAAATATAAATAAATAAATGTTGTTGGCAAAGGAAACTCACACGGCAAGGCTTCACTGGGAACTGCTATTGTCATTTACTCAATGGGGGGCTCCAACTGGGAGTTCTGGGTGAGAGCTTCACCCCCAGAATTGGAGCCTCATTTTCAAACTGACCTAGTCATGTTAAATTTAGCTAAACACTATCAGTCAGAAACTGGATTTTAAGCAACTACCTTTAACGAGTGGCCAGCAGATTAGTGAAATTGTGTCTCTGTGCACTCTTACCTTTTGGGTAATAAAAATGACATTAAATGGAATGCATAGAAAATGGAGCAGGAGGACATTTTATAAGGAATCATAGGAAATGACCGGGTGTGCCTAGCTGGATGGAATAATGTATGGTAGCGAATTGCTGAAATGAGAACTTGTATGTTACCTGTAATATTTGCCCCTTTTCCAATAGTTGCAGGGAGTGGGGTTTCT
This sequence comes from Varanus komodoensis, assembly GCF_004798865.1. Classification (NCBI taxonomy): domain Eukaryota; kingdom Metazoa; phylum Chordata; class Lepidosauria; order Squamata; family Varanidae; genus Varanus; species Varanus komodoensis. Next base: position 6,292,071 of record NW_025335317.1, read on the forward strand.
CTGCCAAAGCTCACCCTCCAGGTGATCCTCTCGACCCAGCCTGTCCGAGAGAAAAAATGCCAAGATTCAGAGCCCAAAGCCATGGTGAAGATCTCCATCATCAACACAACCGCAACGGCTTGCAGTTCAGCAAAGGTTAGCCAGCTGTGTTTCGCCGATATGGATCTCTCGTTTCATGTCAAGGAGAACAAACCACCAGGAATATTTCATCAGCTCCAGTCATTCTCGCTGTCCTACCCGTGCCCTAATGCAAGCGTTTCCTACCACCTGATAGCAGGTAAAGCAACAGATTATCCTGTTGGCTCATTCCTATATACCGATCTTTCTTTCATTGCTGGGCTGGGCTACATTTAGCAGCTAATATTGATATCAGCAGATAAAGATCTATAATTAAAACCATTTGGAATGGTCATTTTGACCTTTTCAGCACTCCCTAGCTAAGCACAGCACTGCATTTGGCTGCCCACAGCCTCTCCAGATGCCATTTGAAGAATCTTTATTTAAGAAACTGAGAGGGGCATAAAAATTCCTCTCTGACCTGCTGAGGTTGCCCACCCCTGTTTTGCTGAGTTGTCAGCACAGGTTTAGAATACATTTCCAAAAATTGTGCATGCAGAGACACATGCAACACACCTCTGAATGAGTATCGGAAGACTGGTGTTTCCAAACACGGCTTGGAGCCATTCAAAACTCTCGTTCTATTGCCATCCACTGGCACAAGAGGTTGGAGGGTTGCATTGCAGCTAACAGCTCTGGGGAGGCCAGATGGTTTCTGTCTGAACATAGAATGCTTCCCATTTGGTCCCTTTCACAGTTTGTGTAACTTGTTGCTCAGCCACAAACAGAACAACATTGAGACAGCCTGACTTTGCATATGCAGCTACTTGCTGGTTGGCAGACGGGGTGCATCCCAGTGCGTGAGCCGGCTTAGCTGCTGGCTGTTTCCCTCCAGAGTACCAACCCGATTACTGACCCGGTTCAAACTCCTAAGTGAAACCAACATTTTGGACATCTTCCCTTCTGCAGTCTTCAGTAAGCACTGATGAATATCTTGTTTCGTTTTAACACCAGCTGGGAAAGCACGGAAATGGTTTTCAAAACTGCTGCAGCATGATTGTTTAGATTTCCCTCGGTTTTGTTTTGTTTTAGAATGAACACTTAACAAAACTTCTTCCCATTTCCCTAGCTCATTTCCTACACTATAACTTTCATCACAGCTTTCACTTCCACCCCAAGGTTTTCTCTTTCCCATTCAGCAGATTGCAAGTGAAAAGTGCCTGATTGGATATAGGGACACAGAACCCTGCCCACCCCCACCCCCCTTTACTCAAAAACATCCAGAATGCATAACAAGATCATCTCTTAAAAACATGAAAACATCATTAGCATGCATAAAACAAAACATCAAAACATTAAAAACAGTAGCTATGAATTAATTGAACAGAAAAGAAGCAACAGACCTTACAACCCAAGCACCACACTTATGCTATCCACTAATAGCTCAGCAAAGGCCTGCCTGGAAGCAGGAAAAAAATCCGTTTCTCTTTCCCAACTGCTGTATTTTTGACGAGAAAGAGAATATAAGCCCAGGCCTCCAAGGCTGATGTTAGTGTTGGGGCAGATATATATGGGAAAATATGTTTGAAGAAATCCTATTTCTTGGCTGCGAAAGGCTTCCAAGGTCAAAATATGCACTTCAGAAGCCTTTTGAAATGACTGCTTTTCCGCTCCTAAATGCCAGTATGTTTAATTTAGCATGCTCCCATTTTAATGCTACGTTGTGGGCCAGTGTCTTTAAGAAACGTCACCTGCCTTTCAGACCATGCTGCCCTCACAGTGCTTCCAGCACAATCGCATGCATGTTTAGACTGAAAAAAAGGCCTTCTTCCCGCTTCCCATTTTGAACATTCTGGACCACGTTATTAAAGGATGCATCATTTGGCCTCACGGTTGGCTGGGGAGAACCAAAGTAAAGCAAGTCAGGATTTAATAGATCGAGGCAATGAGATCTACTGCATTGCTAGAGGATGGTCTCCCCTAGTTGTGACTCAGAGAGAGTAAGACGTGCTCTGAGGATCGGAGGGGTCTAACGTATCAAGAGGTGGGGAGACGATGATCTTCCGGGTAACCTGGTTCCAAGTCATTTGGTGCTACAAATACAAATTCCAGTCCTCTGAGCCCTGTGCACCCATCCAGCAGGACTAGAAGGCTAGATATGGGACTTCGGGGGTTAGAAATCTGTTCCCTCCCAGAAAGAACCGTGCCGCTTGCCTTCGGAGGCGGTAAATAGCAACTGGGGAGAAGGAAAGAGTCACTCTGGAGGAAGTAGAAGAGACTGCAGAGGCAGGATACTACTCCTGGGGCTGTTGTTTCAGGCATGAGTGATATCTGAATCTCATCATGCACATCTGAGTTGCTCACAAGAAGAGAGAAAGTGGGATATAAATGCAGTGTAATCATAACCATCTCAGATCTGAGTGGGATGTTTCACCTCTTCCTGACTCTCTGGTCCAGCTTGATTTGTTAATGGAGTAAGGAGAAATAGATGGTCTTTCTGTTGTGTTCTAGATGAAGGTCTGCCATTTTATTACAACAAAGATACCACAAGTATTGGAGTGACGCAGTCTCTGGATCGGGAAGAAAGAGAGAAGTATGAGCTGATTGCAAAGTGCACGGTCAGAGAAGGCTCCGTGGAGACATCCAGGGAGGTGCCCTTATTTGTAAATATATTTGATGAAGATGATATGCCCCCCTTCTTACCGAATGGTACCAGCTCAACAGATGCTGTCGTGGAATTCAGTAGAAAAGAGGTAACAGTCCATGAGGGAGCAGTGCGGTATTGGAACACATTGTGATGCAGAGCCAGGGCAGGCAGAGAATGGGCAAAAATCCCCCGATTACAGATGTGTGAAGAACCTGGCTTGGCAGAGGGAATCCACTGGAGTTCCTTAGTTTGGTTCCCTGGACTCTAGCCCTCTTTCTCCCCTACTTCAGCCTCACACCAAGCCTTTGTGTGGGCATCTTGCTGGAAGCGAGTTCAGGCGGAATTCCGCTTCCACGGCAGATCAAACCCACAATTGCTCGGGGACACTAGCAGCCTCTTTGTGCAGAATACACAAGCTACACAATGCTTTGTGCAAAACACACGCAGCCCACAAGTCGTGTGTGTGGAAGCAGAATGCCTGATCCTGCTTCTGGCTAGATGCCCGCACAAAGGCTTGGTGTGAGGCTGGCTAAGAGGAGCCATGCTGGACCGGCCAAGGTCATCTGATCGAGCACTCTGTGCACACAGTGGCCAACCCAGCTGCCCGTGGGAAATGCGCCAGCAGGACCTGAATGCAGCCACACTTCCACCGTGTTCTCCCACAACCGGTCTACGTGGGCATCCTGCGCCTGATACCGGAGGTAGCGTATGACCGGTAGCACTTACATGCTACTGCTGCTCTTCGAAGAAACCATTGTGTTGCTTGGGATTATCCATTTGTTTCCCCCAGAGTTGATTTCAGTGACCACAGGCAAAGAAGCTGATGTAAGGAAGCAGCTCCCTTAGGCATGGAAATGGCAATGGAGGCTTTTAAACAGCGTTCTTAGGGACTCGTTGGTTCCTTGGAAACTTCTCGGAGATTCCCCAGTTAGAACTCAATAACAATGGATTGGCTTTCCTGAAAAATAACTTACTACTGACTCCCACAGCCACATCCTGCAGCATTTACTGTGTCCTCAGCCCCTCTCTCACAGTGCATTTTGGCACATGCTTACTAAGAAGTTACTCTCGCTATATTCAACAGGGTTTATTCTAGGTCATATGCATGGAGTTGCAGCCTTTGTGTTGAGGCCCAGGATGCCTAGGCAGAAGTGATCTGAGTGCTGCATTCTAAAACCTTCTAAATGTTGTGCATTCTAGGATATGCACAAGTTTCACAGGAGATGCACAAAGGTTTCTTGGGAAACATCAGTGTGGAAAAAGTACCCTAAAATTAGGTTCCTTATAGTAAAAAGTGTCCACCAAAGTCTAAGCTCTTGGGAGCATTCATGGGGAAATACCGTGAAAGTGTTTATAAGTTGCACCCAATTGATACTGGTTATAATTGTTAAGGAGGATGGCCAGTTGTTAAGGAAAATGTACTGTGCAACCATCTGTTTATTGCCTGCATCCACCAGCAGTCTAAAGGTATCCAGAACGTGGTACTCTTCATGATTGCTTGAAGGCCAGAAAGTGTTCAGAGCAATTCACATACATGGCTGTGCTGCAGTCCTTGCAGCAACCTTGCACAGTGGGTCAGCAGCGTTATTCCCATCTAGCAGATGGTGAGCAGAGGCTGAACGAGCTGCCTGGAGAGAGCAATTTGTGTAAGGTCAGTGAGGATGTTGTGGCAGAAGCAGGATCGGGGCAGTGGCTCAGTGTTTAGCCATGATGCCACATCGGCTCTGGACATCCAGTGCTGTAAAAAATTGTCCTCTGTCGTCAGCACGAAGGAGCGATGACATGTTCGGGCTGCCACAGAATCATGTTTGGAGCCTGCGTTTCCTAACACTTGCCTTTAGAAGACTGCACAGAGAGACAAGAGCCCTTTCCAAGCATGTTTACATAGGAGCTCTCTTTAATCCCCCATCAAATTTATGATACAAATGTCCAAGGGATCTATCACGACACAGACAATTTATTTTAACAAAGTTTTAAACGGTAGGTATGTTTCTTTGCCAAACGAGTCACATCTCTGGGAGCTAGATTTTGCAGAAGAGTTTACTATTTTTGAAGGTTTGCTGCCACCACCAGGCCAGGATCATCTTTGTGCTTTGGTCCTCCATGTATAAAGTACATCCTTTCAGAGCGCAGTCACTGAGCTGTATACAAAGCTGACAGTGAAATACGTTGACTCAGTTTCTATTCACTCTGTAAAACAGAAGTATGATGTCTTTCCCTCTAATAACAAACTTGGGTGGTTGAGGGCCAGGAGCAGTGAAGCTGAAACCAAACCGTCAAGGAATGAGACGGAGGCGTCAGCATAGGCAGAAGCGCAAGATGTTCTCAACACATCCCTGCTGCAAAAGCTCTTGATGGGGCACTGAGCACACTTCCAGGAGTCTTGGATTGTTGAGTGTTAATTGGAAAAGAAAACAAAACTGGAAACGGGGGGAGCTAGTTGGCCTGGTGGAGCTTTTGACAGCTTTTACAGTCCTGGAGCAGACACGGCTGGCTGGCTGGCTGGAACATTTGGCAGGAATCCCTTGCGATGCCGGGGAAGCTGCTCTACACATTTCCTTGCTGCTGCATGCTAAAGAGGACCATGTGCCTCTATTCATACAAATCCAGAGATGCTCCTGTTTGAACAGCCCCAGCGAGAAGTGCTTTTTCTAGGTTAGCTACCCGGGAATACCAGAGTTTGGATTTTTATTTACCTAAAAGACATGGAGGGCTGTGGGGCGGAAAATGGGCAGGAGAGGAAAATATATACGTGGGGTTCCCCACTGCCAAAACTGGTCCAACTCAGATTTGAAGCATTGGGTGTGAATGGCTGTCCATCACTTCTAGTCCAGTATCAGCAGCTTGTGCCAGTGTTCCAGGTGCTAGAAGCACAGGCAGGAGGCTGCTGTTGCAATGAGCTTCCATTTCTGGGCTTCCCAGAAGCGTTCAACTGGCCACTACGAGAACAGAGTCCCGGTCTTTGGTCAGGCTCAGCACTGTGCCTCTGACATTCTTCACTGCAGCTCGTTTGGTGTTACTGGAGCCAGGAGGCCATGACGTTCTGCAGAGCTCAGAAAAGTCCATTCCTGTCATGCTTCTGGGCATAATCAACCTCACTATTAGGCAGGGTGAGGCTGCCCTGTCTCAGAGAGTGTAGTTTGGGTTAACATTAACAGGGCAACAGATTAACAGGGGCAGTGACTTAGTTCTATTATATTTTTGCCGTCATGGTGGGGAGTCTTTTGGATTTCCTGGTCAGGCACCGTGATGCATCAGGTAGTTTCTCTTACCGACTTAAGGCACAGAAGGATTCTTTTTAGGCCAAAGATAAAATAATAAAGTAAAGTAAAATGTCCCAGCGTTCCCTATCCAATGTGGCTGCTGAGAGATTCTGGGAGTCATGATGAGTGAAAGATGCTTGGCTGCCCAGCTTAGATCCAGGGGTTCATGGAATAGTAGAGTTGGAAGGGGCCAAGAAAGCCATCGAGTCCAACTCCTCCCTCCATGGAGGCCAAGCTATAAGGTGATGGAGAAATCTAATGAACAGTTAACTCATGCAGTCCACAGTTCATTATACTTGAACGTTTTTCTCACAAGTGTCCTCAGCTTGAGAAGGGCAAACGTGGTGAAGCAACGCATAGCAGACGTTTCAGAGGATTTCATCCTGTCACTGCCTTCTTGGAAAACTCAAGATTGCAACTCTGCTCTACACCAAACTGTCCTTGATCAAATTCTCATCCTAGGGCAGTGGTTAAGTGCCACGCTGGAAATGTGCATTGTGACTGCAAGCAATTCTCTCCTTCATTCTCTTTTAAAGGGCACCGTCCTAGCAACAGTGATGGTCTATGATGCAGACACCACTCCCATTTTCCCTGTAGAGAGTAGCAGAAAAAAGTATACTGGCACCATAGATTCATCCGATCCATGGATAAAGGAAACATTTCGAGTGGAGCACAACTTCCATGAGATCTATTTCATTCCAAATGGTAGCCAAGTGAGGGGAACACGACACGAATATAGTAAGTTTGCTTGTATCCATATTTCCAAGTGAAAACTAATTTGTTTATAGGTAGTAGATGCTACATTGAACTGCCTCATCCATCATTTGTATTCTTCATTGGAGAAGATAATAGATCATATTATTTATTTATTTAGAAAATTTGTAGGCCGTCCATCACTGTTGTCTCTGGATGGTTTACAACATTATTCCAAATCCTAAATAAAATAAATTAACTATTCCACAACTAACCTATTTAAAATAAATTAAATAAATCTAATACAATTAAAATTACTCAATGTTAAAATATTGGTCAAATAAAAAAGTCTTGATCTGGTGCCAAAAAACATTTATTTATTTATTTATTTATTTATTTATTTATTTATAGCATTTCTATGCCGCACCCATCGCCAAAGCCTTGAGGCGGCTCACAAGGAAAACAAAGCATAGAACAATATTAAAAATTTGGAGTTCTCGGTGATAATATAAAACCATTAAATAAAACACTGATTAACCATTAAAATACCGTTTAAATAAAAAGGTCTTGGCCTGGTGCTGAAAAACAAGTAACGACTGCGCCAGGCGGACCTCTCTGGGGAGCGCATTCCATAGGTGGGGCGCCATCGCAGAGAAGGCCCTCCCCTGGGTACTTACCCTCCTAATATCCCTCACAGAGGGCTCCCGGAGAAGGGCCTCCCCCGCCGATCTCAGGAGGTGGGGGGCATATATGGATGCAAGCGCTCCTTTAGATAACCAGGTCCCAAGCCGTTGAGGGCTTTATAGGTGATAACCAACACCTTGAATTGGGCCCGGACTTCAATGGGGAGCCAGTGAAGCTGATGGAGATGGCACCATATAATGATGGTGCCAGGCAGACCTCTCTAGGGAGCGCATTCCATAGTCGGGGAGCCACTGCAGAGAATGCTCTCCTCCGAGTACTCTGTCTCCTGACCTCTTTCAGATGTTCCAAGAGTTGTACGACAGAGGTGGCCAGTGCTACACAGATAATGTTGTAGTAATTACTTTTCTTTCCTTTTTTATGTAATATGATTACCCTGTGTTTTCACAAGCAAGTTACATTTTGTGCAGCACACAAAAAATAAATGTACACATGCCACCAAAATAATGTTTGTTTGTTTAAAACTTTTTAGACCATCCCTTACCATGGTCTCGGGACAGTTTAACAATAAGACAAAATAGAATAAAACACAGCATCCTAATAATAGCATATAACTAGCAACATACAAATAACATTCCAGTCAATAGAATATCCATAAGCAGTATATCAATATCAGTACAAAAACACAGTAATGTATCAATAAACTTAAGTATTTCTAGTAGTTCGTTGTATATGCAGCTGTATCTCCTCTTCCTATACAGTAGAAGATTGATTGTTCAACTTAAGGCACAATCCATATTGTAGTAATTTCCAATGTTGCAGTAGAAACATCATGCCATTCTTTGGGACCTGACTACAAAAATCCAAGGATGGAGGGTGGATAAAGGCGACATGGCAGCAGAAACTTGTTCTTGTCCTATTTCAGTGAGAGGTTGGGCTCTAACTTGCCCGAGCAAAACAGCTCTTGCTATTTCTCCAGATGTTCCTTCCCAGTGGTAATATTGGCTTATGGAACAGATTCGCGCCAAGGTTTCCCCTCTAGCTACCTCTCCTCTCAGTGTACTCTTTCACACCAGCTGTTTGCGGTCCTTCCTTTGTCCACTGGGTGTCTCTCCTGGTCACTTCTTTGCCTTTCCCAAGGCGGTCTCGCATGGGAGTCTTCTTCATTGTAAAGTGAGTCTGGGCTTCTGTTTCTTGCAGAGCTGGTGTTGAACAAGAGCATCTCAGTCACGGAAAGCCGCTCCTTCCCGCTGAAGGTTATCGTGAACGACACAGAGTACCAGGGCCCAGACAAAACTCTGGTGCTCCACTTCAACGTTTCCATTCTCCCCATCAGCATCCGGTTTTCAAATGTGACATACCAGTTCACAGTGAACAGAAACGCTGCCAATTTCTCGCAAGTAAGGAGGTCTTAGTCGTTTGTTCTGCTTTGAGAAACGAAGCTTTTTAGAGTTGGTTATCCATTTATATTCACATGCAGGACAACATACATATAGCTGGATAACCCCCAGATATTCATAACTTTGATTTTAATGGCCTCTGTGAAGGGGAAACAGGGCCCAGTTCCACCTGGTAAAGTTATTTGCAGTTTTTCATTGAGAGAGAGAGAGAGACTAACTCATAGCTCGGACTCTGTGAGTCAGTCTCTGTGCCTGGCATTTTCCTCAATCATGAACATTTATAGCCTATGCAAATAAGTTTGTGTTTGAGTAAGTGAGCACATGGCACCCCACGGCCCATGTATTTCACTGTTGTGTGTGTGCAGCTACACACTCTTGAAGCTATTAATTCTATTTCCAAAGCTGATTATGCTTGCAGTTAGGCTGAAGGTGCCTTCCTTTCTGAATAACCTGTAAGATGTGGCCATTTTTCGCTATCTGTGTGGATTTTAGCAGAGCTGATCTCTTGATGGGAGAGCAGGAGGCCTGAAAATGGCATTTGAATTGGATGGGAAAAAATCAAGTTTAAACAATACACATGACATAATAACTGCAGGACAGACCCTACAGATTTCCTGAGTGATAGTTCTTCCTCATGGATGCTAAACAGCGCACATCAATTTTGGGCCAGAGTGCATGGGTAGCCCTGCAGATGTCTCGCCCCACCGTGCAGTCAGCAATAGCCCAGATTGCTAATGATCAGAGACTCTGGGAGTTGTATTCCCGTATAGGTGAGGTACACTCAATAATCTTCTGTTTTAGCATATTTTACTTTAACTCCAGTGGACATGAAATTATTTTTGTATGCACTGGATTTCTGTTCTCTATCAAAACAATAAAGTGAGATGTGAGAGATCAGTTCGATGTCTTTTAAAATTGTGTTGTAAAAGTTGTGACTGCTGTGCAGTTTGGCATTCAAGAGAATTTAGGTATAATTTCACCAATCATTTCCTCTGAAAGGATTAATCTGAAAAGTGTTTCAGCCTGCATCTGTATAGTTGGAATATCAATGTTTTGTGGGGGGTGCCAAACCTAAAGTAATGCTTACTTTAAAACACAAGAAAAAAAGTTTCGTTTCGTTTCATTTCGTTTCGGTTCGTTTCGTTTCATTGTTTTTCCAAGTGACCTCTGACTAACATCACAGAAAGCCAGTGTAGGGTTAAAGTGTTGGACTGAGGACCTTAAACATCTGGATTCTAGTTCCCGCTTGTCCATGAAGCTTCCTGGGTGACTTTGGGCCAGTCAAAGATACTCAGACTAACCTATTGCAAAGAGTTGTTGAAATGTGCCTTTTAACTACATAAAGCCCAAGTTTCATAAGTTCACCAAACAATACCTGTATCGATAAAGCCATCTTCTATTGCATTGTCATGGTGGGACTGGATTTCATAGTTGGCTAGTAGAAAGCAATGCTTCACTACCCTGTCCAGCCATAATTTGTAGTCTCCCACGTACAGGTGTATCGTCTTTCATCTGAGCCGGAAGGTATGAATAGGACATTAAAGACACATCAAAGCAGTACAGCCACATGTGGATTTACATTTTCTGGAATTACTCTGCAGCCTTTGCATGTTGGGAATGAAAGGGACAGTTGTTCTTGATGTACATTCCAAGGTCGGGCAATTCTGGATTTGTCAGATGATCAGGAGGAGGGGTCTGGAAACAGGCGCCCCCCTAACTTTGAGATGGGAGATGCAGAGGGTTGCCCTTTCCACGTGACTCTGAGAATAGCCAGGAGCTGCAGCTGCTGGGAAGGGGCATGGGGCAGGAACGCCCGTGGCCAGCCGAGCCTGGTAGGACTCTTGATCCCATGGCCCAGCATCAGGAGAGAAGGGCCAGGCAGCTAGAGGGATGCCAGGAAGAAAAGACTTGCCTGCTTCCAAAGGGGGTAGAGGCACTCCAAAAGAGGGTTCCCGGAGTAATTGCCAAATCGGGTTCAACCAACTGTTCTGCGTGTGCTCACAAACTCATTCTGTGATGATTGTGCTTCACTTTAGAGAACAGAGAGCTTTTTCAAGGCTTGAAATAGGCCCTCTTTAGTTTATGAAGGGAAGTTACCCCAAATGGGGGAATCTGTTTTCATGGTTCCACTATGACCATGGATAGTTTCTCATTCATGTGGAGTGAGCAGCGATTGCAAGTCCGAGTGGGAAATGGGCAGGAGACAAGCAACAAGATGTTTGGAAAATCCAGGCATTCTTCAGCATCTCTCCTTTGCCTACCCTTAATTCAGTCACATGTTCGTTGGCTTTATCAACTCAGTTCCAGGCTCACATGCCTCCAGTCTTTATACTGACTTGGCAATAGCAAGGAAGATGACAGTGCTGCTGTCCATCGGCAATCTCCTTCTGGGTCAAACAGTCCAATAAAACCTCAGTTCAGGCCCTTATTGCTGGTCCACTATGCAAATAACACTTCCCATAAGCTGTATTTTCCAGGCCAGTGTCTGATCACATGGAGGTCTGGCTTGCCTCATTCTTTTCCCAGCAAGAGGCGAGGAAGGAGGTGAGGTCATTCCTGCACCATTGAAGGATTGTACCTTCCATTATGAGTACAGGAATTGGGGCCACAGTCTTCTCCTAGATTGGGATCCACGTACCTAATTTGTAGCAAAGAATGTGATTCAGGCATCTCAGTCTGTAGGATCTGACACTCCTCAGTCCTGAAGCATTAAGCCTAATTTGAAATAATTAGCCAGCCCTGGGAGAAATGCAGGAAGGGAACAAATGGGAAGGCTTAATATCATTTGCCCTGAAGAAAATACAAGAGTGTGAGGAAGCAATTAACCTCTGAGCTGATGTTGTTTCTCTAGTTTGACAGCTAAAGGATTGAATGAACCCGCAAGTTCAAGGCCTCGCTGTCCCAGTGTTCGAAAAATAGGATTCACTTTCTTAATGACTTCAAAGAGCCATACTCGTTCTGAGATTATATTATATGAGACAGTTTAATGAGAGAATGTTGCTGTAACTTATTGTTTAGAGATTTTTCTGGGTGGATAATTTGTATTGCTATATAGGGTAGAGATTGCGGCAAGGAAATAACATTTTAAATGTGTTTGATTGGTCAGCAAAGCATTTTGCAGCTCCTTAGGAATTAGCAGGTCACACGACTTGCATGAAATGGTGTGAAGAGAAGACCAGCAGCCTGGATCCTATTTTGCTTGTCTATGATGTGAATCGCCATAATATGTTTGCAAGCGGACTGTTGGAGTGACGCTCCTGGTGTGCCTTCACTGTTTGATGTCATTGATGACTGTCTCGTCTGGCTTTCACTTTCACTTTTTCTTCTTCCTCCTCTCTCTCTCTCTCTCTCTCTCTCTCTCTCTTGTTGAGACCAGATAGGAAGAATCTGCATTGATAACTGCATGAGGTTTCATGGTGTCAACATCACGTACAGCTTGCTTTCCCCAAATGTCAGCTGCTATGCGCTGGAGATCGCGCAGGGCCAGGAAGACAAGTACGGAAGCCTCTACGTGAATGATTCCTCTGTTCTCCGGAGACCAGACTGCAAGGAAATACAGTACCCTGTGCTAGCCAAAGAAGAGCGGAGCAGGAAGGAAGCCCAAACCCATCTTACAATTGTGCTTGATGGAGCACGTGAGTCAGGGATGGCCTCCTGTGGCGCTGGATGCGGGGCTGAGACCCACACAAATGTGTGCTGCACGCATTCAGCTGTGCATCCTCCATCCCATGTTCTGATAGAATTTTCTGGGAGGAGGGATTGGCACTTCCTGCTGTATCCCTGAGGGATCCATGAGGCTGAATGTTTCTTCAGACAGTGAAACAGCATACTCAGTTCAAGTTAGCAAAGGAATCCGTAATGATGAATATTGCAGTTCCGTTGAGAAATACTGTGTTTTACTATGGTATGCAAAAGGCATCCCTTGGACCCAAGAAACACAGGCAGTCTAAATTTCAGCTGCATGAGAGGTAACTTAGGAAGAGGTGGAAAACGGGAGACAAAGCTAACAAGCCTGATGTAATTAGCTCACTCATTAGGCAAAACTCTTCCCTTCACAAGGCTCACCTTGGTAGTGAGCTTGGATCGCTATATTGTGAAGTATTTACTAATTCCCAAGCAGATTGCAAGTTTTGGAACATGTTGCAGGCTGCATCTAAACCAAACATTTCTGCATATCGGCTGTGTTGGCTGGTTTAACCCTTTTCTTTGAGGAGAAAACGTAACAGTGCCTTGCGGACCCTGGAGGGAATGGGTGGCATCTGAAGTCTTTCGACAACCCAGTCCTATATGAAGAAATGGGCATGTAGGTTGCAGATCTCTCCCTGTGGGCAATCCGTTGGCGAGCAATCCATCACTCCCTCCCATACGTGGCTGTTGATGACAGCAAGTAAGCATTACATAGAGTGGCCACATGGAAACAGTCAGTTAAGCAGTGAGCACAGAACAGGCGGAGACATGAGATCATGAGGCCTTGCGCGATTCCAAACTGTAGCTCCCAGGAGGCCATTTAATTGTTGCACATGCAAAAATAAACAGAAGCAGACCTCAAAGGAGAATTCTTCTATCTGCACAGATGAATTTGTTACTTTCTGGGGAGATAATGACTCCCCCTGGGGTGAATTGGCCTATCTCTAGTAAAAACTGAACGAAGAATAGAAGCAAAGGTGCCAGTGGGGACCAAACGTCGTCGTCGTTTCTTAGCTTAGGGATGGTTACAAGAGGATGTGGTTGTTTAAGATAATTTCATGGGTTCTGGTGATTGTGTGATCCAACTTCTGTATGAAACAGATGTGTTTATAATGTTTTCAGATGTTCTGAATTAAGTGTCCACCACTTGCGTGAGAAAATAGGAGCTGTACTCTAAGAAACTGCGGTTGGCTAGGAACTGCGCAGAATCATAGAAGAGCTGGAAGGGGGCTGCAAGGCCATCATGTCCAACCCTCTGCTCAGGGCAGGTCTCCAAGGTGTCCCGGACTGTCCAGCTGACTCTTGAATGCCTCCCATGTGGGGTAGCCCATTACCTGCCTAGGTCGCTGGTTCCATTGCCACGCTGCCCTAACAGTCAGGAAATATCAGCTGCAATCTGCCTTCCTGTCACTTAAGCCCATTATTCTGTGTCCTGCACTCTGGAATGATCAAGAAGAGATTGTGTGACAGCTTGTCAAGGACTTGACGAATGCTTTCCTATCCCAGTGTGATGCCCAGAACTCAACAATAGTCGAGCACATCAATAGTTAACTCATATTTAGCTTGTGATTGACAGCAAGTCCAAGATCCTTCTCGCTTGTAGTATTGTTGAGCCAAGTATACCCCATCAGATAACCGTTCCTGTGGTTCCCTTTTCCAAAGTGTAAAACTTCGCAATTGTCTATATTGTTTTCAGAGGAAAGAATGTCTTCTTCACTTGTCCAGCTTTGGTAATAACTTGTGGTTGTGGTTGTCAACAGTGGTGTCTTCTCTTTGTAGTTATACATAACAGTGACGACTGCCCAGACGCTTGCGCCATTAGCAAGACCCGATCAGAGTGTGAAGAGTGTGGAGGCGTTGGAGTGCTCACAGGGAAATGCCAGTGGCGACAGGGAAACGGGAAAGGTACGTTTGGATGTCCAGCACCCAAATGGGAATCAGGACTGCTTTGGAATCTGGATTTGTGACAGAGAGAGATTTGGGGCAAAGGACTTTCCATGCATCTCTGCTATCCCCAAGCTGTCAAAGGGTTGCTATTATGATTTATCATTTTCTTTCTTGTAATGGGAATTTCTTTACTGTCCACTTCTTTCAGATTATGTCCTCCCTGCTTTTAGAGAAGTTATCTTTAAAGACACTGGGTAGTCCAAGATTGGGTTATTGGAAGATGCAGGGAGCTGTGGATGCTTTCCACTGATATCCTGCATTGTCCATATTTCTCCTATGAAATCCTGTGCATGGCTGAGAAATGGAAAACATGGGCAGGCTATATTGTTATATAATCAGTATGAATATGGAGCTTGTAAACCCAATCTGTCTGCAGTGGCAGAACATAAATTTGGACGTCTAGTAAATTGCCATGGAGACAGTTTATATTAGGATTTGTCTGATTCAGAGCCAGCAGTGTATAAAGCATGGAATGATGACTTAGCTTTTGTTAATGTTTTGTGGTGATCTTTGGTTAAAAAAGTGGGGAGGGTAATACAGCATAAGTGACTGACTGATAATGGAACCAAATCCAGGATTGGGCCAATGGATTGTCCAGATTCAGACACAATGTATTGGTCTTCATCCAGCTCACCTCTGCATGTATACAGCAGTCGAAGACCTGGATGGTTTGATCCAGAAGTTACCGAGAAATGCCAGCAGCATCTTACCGGTGTGCTCGTGACCCTAATGAACACTCTCAGCAACTCCAGATAGAGGTTGAATGACCCTGGAGACAAATGCGGGCCCTCTGGAATCCCTAAATATCGGGAGGGGGGTGATAAGCATGCCCTAAAAACTAGGTGCTAAGCTCAGCCGGGCTGAGAGGATAAGAGCCACCAAAGAATGGTGCTTCCAGTAACCCCAAAATCAGCCCAAGAGGACACCACGACCAAAGCTGGTACCCAAAGCTGATGGAAGATTTAGTAAGAGCTACAGTACAGCACTTCTCTCTCTCTCTCTCTCTCTCTCTCTCTCTCTCTCTCTCTCTCTCTCTCTCTCTCTCTCTCTCTCTCTCTCTCTCTCTCACGCACACACACACACACACACACACACACACACACACACAGTCTCAAAGTGTTTGAAGGGGGATGTGTGCCCATTGCCATAGCAACCAGGCATTGCAATGAAACTTTTGCAGGACCCAGTGACAAGACAGGGAGCATCCCTGTTCCCAAGGCAACGAGGCCAATGCTCCCAGCATGATGGTTTCATGGAAGCATCACCAGGTGGAGGAAATCAGCTGGTTACCTTGGCAATGGGGACATGCATTGCTTCTGTTCCCAGAGGGAGAGTAATCTGGTTTCCTGTGCCCTCAGTGATTCTGGCACACACTCAGGTCCAATTGGCTGTGTTGCACTGTGATGTCATCATACTCACTTGCATGATCCTTGATGGATCATGGGGAAACCAGTGTGGAAAGAAAATGGCACTGAAGGAGAGCAGAAGCAGTGCAGGGCAGACCAAAGCAGCACGGGAAGGCTTGGGAGGGCGTCCCATGCCCCCAAAAGCTCCTTTTCCCCTGAAAATGTGCACGAACCAACCATGAGCATAGCCTTAATTCACTTATGAAAGTGCATACAAATTGCTATCGGATTCAGAAAAGCGTCCGAAATGAAAAACGAAAACACTTGCCTACTTGTTTTCTTTCATTTGGGAATTTTATGAATGGGGATCTCTGTGCAGCCTGATTTTAGTAATACTAAATGTTCGGGGTGAGCACTGCTTTAATAATCCTGCTGTGCGGCACTTATGAAGGTGCTGAGGGTAGCCTGCCCAGTCCTTATGCCACATCCCCTCTTTTGCTTGTGTCCTGTGTCTAGGGATAACTACAAACTATTCAACCTGCAGTCCTAGCATCAGGACCTGTCCAGATGGAACGTGTGATGCTGTTGAAAGCAAGGACAAAAGAATCTGCCCTCAGGATTGCACAAGTATGGAATCGCGCTTTCCCCCCGCTTAGCTTTTCCAGTGATAGGTATTCCACTTTGCATCTTCCACGTCAACATTGCGCTTATCTTGCAGAGCCAGACCTGCTGTGACAGACTTCAGGCTTGGTTTTCTTTTCTTGTTTTGTGTGTGGAGGGGCTTCCTTTTTTCGAAGACGGAACTTTTTTCAAAGTTGCGTAGCTGGATTAAAACACTTCTGCTTTTCGAATGAGAACCGTAACTTTGGTTATGCTCTTCAAGCTGTTCATAGAAGAGGCATCCCGTTGGCATATTGGGCAGCACGATAAAATCCAAGGCTTTGGTGTGAGCTTTTACAAATGAATCCGAATGTTACCTGAAATACTCTTATAAGTACTGTGCAAACAGCATCATCAAATTATGTGAGAAGATGCACAGGCAAAGAAACTAAGGTGCTGCAGGGTAGCTCATGCAAAACATTTTGCTACAACAAATTGGAAATGCATTGTTGAGCACTTGGGCAGGACCATCTGTCATCTCACGGTTATTCATAAAGTCACCCCTACTCTTAACACCCGGTGTATAGAGAAAGAGTAATAAGCATGTCTGTGGACCAATGGATCGAACGTGTGCTTGATTTGCATAGTAATAGTCCCCTGGAAAGCATAATATGCAGATACATTCGGTGCTGCGTGGAGGAAAGGTTGTGGCATGCAGATACAGGTGCATTTTAGAATGGGTGGTATCCAGGGGTTCTTGCAGGATGGGCCTTTTGCATCCCTCTTCCTGCAACCCCCTGTGCTCCCCAATCTAACTCTGCCCGATTTGTGGCAATCTCCTCCTCATGGCAGCTTTCCTTCCCTCGCCGTGATCTCCCAGGCCTGCCCTTCAGGAGAGCTTTGGCAGAAGGGGGTGCTGGGGTGCAGGAGGGCACTGTGAGAAGAGGTGGAAGGGCCCTTTGTGGGCATTTGGGGTGCATGGGATACAACCTAGTCTTTCTCTCCCCGTCAGCAACAGATCTCATGCCCCTGCGATCATGGAAGTGTGCACTATATATTGTAATAGCATATCTAAGGTGAGTTTGTTTTAAGCATTTCCCATGCTCCAGAGAGCTTCTAGAGGGACAGCAAGGAGATTTCAGCCCTGGCTCCTAACCTTTCTCCCTCTTGTTTTGCTTCTGTCCAGCTGCAGCAACTCTGCCGCAGAGGCTGTGCCAGAAACTGAGGGTTTTGGGTGGTTGTCTGATGACATGCAATAGGAATTAAAGACATAATGCAGATGCGAAAGAACACGAAAATAGTCTCAGTATTGAGGGTAGTGACTTTTTCTTTTTCGGTTGTAATCATTCACTTAGACTCTCTCTTTGCAGCTAATCTGTGCTATGTGCTTTGGTTCCGCCACATCGGGTGCTTATATTCTGTAATAGCCTGTATCCTACCTGGAAAGTTTAATAGTAGTTTAAAGGATTATGTAATGCAGTTATACTTAGCACTCGTCTTGTGTGCTTTTGAGTCAGCGTGTCTCTGAGCACTCTGCAAAAGTTGTTAAGGTTTATTATTGCCATTTTAAGATGAGGAAATTCAACCGCAGTGAGGCTAAACTGGTTCATCTAAGAAGGGAAAAACTCTTCTCCTGCACCTGGTACTCTCTTTGTTCTCTCTGCTAGATTGTGCTGTAGCCCACAATGAATTTGCATGAATTGTACTTATATTGTAATTAAGATGTGGATGTATGCTCAGGATAGCATATTTAAGTGGCAATCTTGCACCCACTTACCTGAGAGTAACCCCTTTAAACTCTGAGTTGAGGTAAATAAGATGCCCCTGTAAAGGTTCTCAGCCTTTCTCCCACCCAGGTACCAACTTGGCCGAATTATTTTGATTTTCAAAAGGCCAGGACACGTGTGTGTTGACCTCGTAAAGCCAGGTCCGCATATATAGCATATCATACATTTTCTCTTAATTCCCAGAGCACAAAAGAGGTGTCCCTGCCCACTTTCCCCTGCAGTGTTTCACAGCAAGATCTTGACACTTCAGTGCCCTAGGCAGAGTATTAAAATGGTGCCCTTCTGCGTCCTGACATGCCCATCCTTACTGGACTGTCCAGTTGCCTGCTTTTGCTCATGACCTTTTCTGTGCCATCAGCTCCATCACGCATGAGCTCGCCTCACTGTGTGTCCCTTCTCTGACTTTTCATTACATTCATCCATCTGCCCTGCCCCACTTCCTCCAGACTGGGATGGGAGCCTTGACACAGGCATGACATACGGAAGAATCAAGGTTGGCCTTGTGGTCTGAGGAGACATCCTGTTCCATCTGATGATGTTGTATGTGGGCAAGTCCTGTTGACTTGTGTAGCTAAGGGCACTAACAAGCTTTTTCAATAAAAAGAGCAGCTTGCATGCATGCTGAAATCTGTAAGCCATTGCATTTCTTTCAGGTCTCGTCTCTGCATTATTCTTTAATGTACTGTTTAAGAAAGGCTGTTCCGTAACAGGAGCAGTTAGTCATCATGACTGGCTACCTAAAGCAAGTTCCCATGCAGTCTATCTGCAGGTAGACCCAAGAGAGTAGCCAGCTTTTGTGCCCAGGTTTCTTCCTCCTGTTATAATAAGCCAACATTTCAGAAGTCTCACTGGGATGCAGCTTGCTTACATATGTGTTTAATTTAGGGACTAACATCGTTGGTGGACACCAGAGAGGCATTCTTGGAACTGGAATTAAGGCGGGACATGGAGTTTGTCACTGCTTTCCAGGAATAAGCTGTTATTGCGAGAAAAATGATATCAGAGGTGAGTCTCAGTTTTATATGTTGGTTTTACACTTGCATTGTTGGAAGCACCAATAACTTTGTAGGGATGCTTTCCTCTTAGATAGATAAGTGCCTTCATGACGCTGTGTGTGTGTGTGTGTGTATTTAAAGGCCAACAAATGGAAGGAAACATACAAGACATGGCCACAAATGTAATTGCGGGATGGTGCATCAGTATAATCTCAGAGCAATTCAACCACTTAACTTTCTTCCTGGCATGGAAATAGTCATTACAAGAAGAGATTTTTATGCACGATGATGGAATAATTCAAATAAGCAATCAACTGTGTGCCATTGGAAGTGAGAAGATGCTGTATTGCAGAAGTTGTTCTTTCTGTGTGGAAGAATCCTCAGGTGTTTGTCTGTTGTCTTGCTTTGTTTTTTAAAGTGCCATCACCACCTGCTTACTGGCTATCCTTTAAGTATTTTATGGCCTTTGTATGCTTGGAATAATTTCTGAATTCTGTTCACCTGTGAATTGGAGTGGTTCTGTCTTCTCCCCAACACCACACCACACATTCCTAACTCTGTTATGAGGCAACACGTACTACAGGGAGTATGGAGTGCCGAGAGAGAGCCGCTGCGGTGTGGTGGTTAAAGGGTTGGACTGGGAACCCGGGAGATCCGGGAGATGCAGGTTCTAGTCATGAAGCTCACTGGGCGACCTTGAGCCAGTCACAGCCTCTCAGCCCCGTCTGCCTCACAGGAGTGTTGTTGGGAGGATGAAATGGAGGTGTGTAAGCTGCCTTGGGATCCTCACTATAGGAAAAAGACAGGATACAAATGCAGTCTAATATTGATAATCATTCATGACTTGGACCATCATGTAGTGAGTATCCGTCCCTTGATTCTGCATCAGTGGTAAGGAAGTGAACGTCAGGCCAGAATCCGGCTCTTGTGTGCTGGCTGGGCTTCTTTCCCACTCTTGGCCTTGGCCAGGAAGTGAGCTGAGCTGTGATCAAGTCTGCATATGCTCTGGAATACTTGTAGATTCGCTGTTGAATGCATGCAAAACATGTGATTCTTTGCACAATGTATGCAATGCACGTAACCTGTTGTGCGAAACACACAGATTATGCGATTCTTTACACAAAATGCACCGAGCCTACCAGTCACGTGCGCAGAAGTCAAACTCTGCTTGAATTTGCTTCCTACTGGACACCTTTGCAAAGTCTCAGTGTGAGGCCGACTTAGGAAAGAGAGAAGGCAGGCCAGAGTCCAAAGAGTTGAGCTGTGGAAATCCAACAGATTCCCACCCGCAGATCAGATTCTTCACAATCCATAATCAGTGGTGTTCACATACGACATGATGGTTCCTGCGCTTTGTGAGATCTGCTTCCAGGGAGATGAGAAATTTCCCTTGTATAGACCAGTTCCCGGTCTGTAAAAGCTGTGTCCTTTGATTGTGCACTTTATGCTAATGCTGAGATAGCGACAGTGCTGGTTAGCTTAACACCCCGAAGTAGAGATGAAAATCAGGAAAAGATGAAAGCATTTAATTTTCAGAGTGGTTTTCTTATTTAGCATATGGCATTATAGCTAGCGCTTGATCAGACGGGGAAATTGAAGAGAATGAAAGATGGGAAGGAAGTGACTGAAGAGAACTAAGGAAAGGGAGGGTTTATCTCTGTTTCCCTGGGCTGATTGGCTAACCATGAACAATAAATCCCGCTGATTTGCTGCGCTGCGGATGCCACTTCTTAGTAACACTAGAATAGTCTCACCCATGGAAGCGACATGCTCTGCGGTACATGAAGTACAGGTTCCTCTGCAAAACCCTCCTTTGTTTTCCCGAAATCTTGCTTTTGTAGAAATGCCGTGCACGTAGCCGTTGTGAGGAATGGAAAGGGGAAAAGTTGGAATGAGCGGTCTCATGAAACTCGTCTCTCTTTACAGAGCCGTTGTGCAACGACATGTGCAAAACTGTGATTGCTGGGGGTGTCCTGCTGTCCTTCATCATTTCAGTGCTCCTGTCTTCCTACTTTGTCCATCGCTATCACAAGAATTCTCCAAAGCCGCCTATCGCCTCTGCGGAAATGACCTTCCGGCGCCCAGCCCAGTCCTACCCGATAAGCTACTCGTCTTCTAACGTCCGCCGACCATCAATGGACTCTGAGAACCAAATGTCAGTAGACACCTTTAAAATAACAGTAAGTTCTTGCCGCTGTCAGCTGCTCCATGTGGCAGGCTTTTCACTAATGGTTTAGATCAGGAGTAGGCTGTGTTTCTGAGGGCGTGTCTGGCCATGGGAGCAGCTCTCCTGGGCACCGCTGCAAAATGGCCACGCTGAAGAGGAAAGCATCGGCCCGCAGCCACCAGCATTTTCTTCATTTCCCAGGATGGTCCCTGAGTTTTTGGTGTGCCCCCAGGCTTGCTGGCTTGCTTCATTCACTCACTCACTTAAAGCTTTTATGTACAATCCTACACGAAAAAGTCCCACACTAATGGGACAAGAAGTTGGCCCTCCCAGCTGTCAATAGGAAATATTGCTTTCTTTTTAAAAAAGAAAGAAGAAGGGGTGGGGGGAGAAAAAGGGAGGAAGGTTACTGCCCTGAGACATTGTGAAGGGCGGGATATAAAAGCCAGCCAGCCAGCCAGCCAGCCAGCACAGATAGCCATGGGCCTGCTTTAGTTGGAGCATCAGCTCACCATGAGAAGGCATTTCTTCTCGCGCAAAATAAGCAAGATCACGTATGATTGGGAGCAAGAAGGGGGTGATCTTTGAAAAGCAAAGTTCCCAAGCTTTACAGGAAGGGGACATGTAAAAGAAATGTTGCACATCCTTGCAGGACACCTGCTGATGCCAGTCACTGAAGCCGCTAGAACTCACCCAGCTCCATTCACTTCTGTAACACTGGTTCCCAATGGGTACAACCCGATGCTGTGGGAATTCACTGGGAAAGCTCTCATAGCCCACTGATGAGTCTCGGCTCAGAAGAAAAATAGATGCAAGATCTGAATGTTCTGCATCTTTGTTACTGTTAGCCACTAAAATTGAAAGCGCGACATACTTCTCTTGGCGTAATAATTTTAAGTAGGATTTGAGCCTTGTAGAATTAGAGTGTGCCTCCAGGGTCAAATAGCTGAACATTCATTGCATTGGGTGGGCAACCTGTGATTTTCTGGAAGTTTTGGTGTACGACTCCCATCAAGCCCTAGGCAGCATAGTGAATGCAAGGAATGCTGGGAGCTGCAGGCCATAATATTAGAGGATCACAAGTTGCCCAACCTGCCACTAAACGTTGTTGGTAGAGGCCGAGTTCATTGGAACCCCTGTATTACAGGACTGCAGCCTGATTCATGCTTTTCTAGCAACTGAAAGAGATGGGCCTATTTCTTAGTAAATATCTCCTTATTTGCAGAGAACTGTTGACTTAATGGTGCTCAGCAGACTTTTAAAAACACTTCTGCGCTTAAAGAGCATCTGAAAGGAAGGGCAAGCATTCTGCCTTTATTGTTGTTCTGTATTTCCTTGGGGAAAATTTATTTCTTCAAATGTTATCCCATCCTTTCCAGAAGGCTCAAAACAGACAGCAATTGCAAATCTAAGACAAATATTTGCTCAGTATCCCTTTACTGACAGCCCTTGGCTACCAAATGCCAACTCACACATGCTCTGGCAAGCCTCCAAAGGGTGTTGAGTTTGCTTGTCTGTGCCACGAAGATTCAAATAGGCAGCAGCTTTACTAAAAGGGTCCTTCCTGGGGATTACAGGCAAAGGTGTGCAGGTGTCACCACACATTTGCCAAAAACAAGTTGCAAAACACCCCAAAGATTTTTTTTCCCAGGGAAACTGAAGCATTTTTGATAGGACTGGTTTCTGACCTCCCTCGTGATGTGCTGGAACTAGTTGGAAGCAGTCTTGTGTGCATTTGGAGAAGGTGCGTCTGGCATCCTTAATGCCCAGGCAATTTGGCATGGGAGGAGCCACATGGAAAGGGGGGATGGACAGCCTCTGGCTGGCACTATGGAGAGGATGAATGAGATTCCCCAGTGGGACTCCCCTCCCCAAAGCCCCACCAGTCCCTTCTGCCGTGGCCAGATGCCTCGCATGCCTCTCCAACTGGAGAATGTGAGAAGGGGTGTGCGTGCACATGTGGACGGGAGGCAGGAGGGAGTAATTCGTTTTGGAGAATAGGGAGCGCATGCATGAAAACGGGAGGTCTGTGTGAACTGGTGATGGAGTGAGGTGCTAAACGTGTTTACCATACAATGGCAGACTCCCCTCGAGTGGCTTGCAATCACCAGCATAAGAACCCAATCAATCGACGACTGACAGCAATGAAATTATCAAAATAGTCGTACTTTAAAAATATTGATGGACGGACCACCAAAAGAGTGGCCCAGCTGCTGCAGTTCTTCCCATAGAAAAGATTCCCTGATGTTTGTTTGTGTATTTTCAAATGTGTGTGCTGCTGAATAGCCCAACAGGTCTCTCTAAGCGCTAGCAATAGACAGCAAATAGTTTTATGAACTACACACCATTCAGGGCGTTAAAATCTTACATCGAACTGGGCTTGGAAGCACTTGGGCGCAGTGTGCTTCTGCAAGTGGCACTCCGTGGCCTCCCATTGCAGGACATTCTAGTTGCCAAGTTCGACACCAGTGGAAGCCCATGGGCGGTCTTTGTGCACAGCACCACATTTACTTGCGTTTCACACATTCCTGTGGCCCAGCCTGGAGGTTACCAGAGCAAGAAGGCTGCAGCTGGTGAATCAGTGGAAACTGGTCATGGGTAGCTGGTGTGGCCCACCCAGGACAAGCTTTGCACCAGCCTCCCAAATTCTGGAACCCTGATGGAGGATTACTGCACTCTGGCTGGGCTTAGTCAAGCCATTCTCTTCCAGCCTTTGACTCCTACAATTTGGGTAATAAGATTGGTTTTTCTCACAGGGCCCTTTGTAAATAGTACAACAGGGCAGTGCTAGCAGAACTCTCTGAACACCCAAAAATGCCTCTGGTTGATACAACTGCAGTGTATTTGCATAGGGATGATTTTCCTGTATATTTTGTGATCTTGGGAAAGAACTTGCCTCAACTTTGCTGGCTCAAAAGGGCTCCATCCGAATAGAAAATGGTGCATTTGATTGTACACTGTCTAACACAATCACTTGTTTGTTAGTTCACATCCTTTGGTATGGACCCATAAATGATCGCTTGTTCTACAGGAATGAACCATTAGATTAGGGTTAATAGCTCCTCCCCAAGCCTGCCATTAATTATTTTAATATTTCCTAGCGACCTCACTTGGCTGCCTCCCACTGCAGCTGAATCAACTGTAGTAGTACTAAATATGCAGCTCATTTCCTTGCCTGAGGAAGTTCCATACTTCTAAGAATTAAATGATGGACAGCTTTAAAAACAACATGCACTGTGGTTACTGCAGTAGCCTGTTTGTGTCTTGGTCTTCACTTTCTTCCAGCCATCAGCTTCACCAGAGATAGCTCCACAAATAGCTGTTGGGTTCTCCATAAAATGGAAGATGGGACTTCAGCGGGAGGCTCCTTTAACTAGTGCAGAGCATGCTGTATGTGCCAAAGGCGGGAGATGGGTGAAGGCGGGCTCCAGTGAAGCACCATATGCAACCGAGAACCACAGTATCTGTCGGAGAGCCTCTTCCAAGTACAATCTGGTTGGCTACTCCTACACTCAACCGCCGGGGCCTTCCTCCCCGTGCTGACTCCAGAGGAAGTAGGCAGGGGGGCAACAAGGGGAGGGCTTTCTCTGGGTGCCCCCCCCCACTTATGGGCAACCTCCCCACTGCAGCCCTGCTGGCACCAAAATTGCCATATTTCCGGTGTTCGCTTAAGAGGTGTGCCTGGTGCCTACTCTATAATCTTTGCAGTATCAGGTGAAGAACATTTTTCCCCAGTATTTTAATGGTTAACTTTTTAACTTGCATCTTAGTATTGCATTTTATCCTGAACTGCTGCTATACTGCCCTGCTGCTTTGGTTGCAACTGCTGTGGTTTTATTGCCTTAGGTTGATGTTTTTGTTCTCTCTCTTGCTCTCTCTTTCTTGTGGTGTGTTTTTAACTTTTGTTAACTGCCCAGAGAGCCTCAGCTATTAGGCAGTATAAAAATAAAATAAACAAACAAACAAGACAGCCCTTTATGCCAAGGGTTTTAAAGACTTATCTGGATATCCAGGTGCTTGAGGGAATTGCCAGTCTCAGATGTTTTACTGAGTTTTTCTTTGTTATTGTTTGATTTAGCTGTTTTAAACTTTTTAAAGTTTTTTTCTGAATTTAAAAATATTATATGTTATTATTTGTTTTATGAACTGTTGTAAACCTCCCAGAGAGTTCTGTCTGTGGGGTGGTATAGAAATGAAATAATAATAATAATAATAATTTGATAATGATGATGTGAAGGCAGCATGTGAAGTGGTTGAAGTGGTGTGGCAGAGCTGGGATTCACAAGAATGCAGTACCCACATTTTTAATTAACAGAGATGTTGGTGTTGTCTACCATCTCTACCTGCAGAATTCCCTGTTTGCTCTGAACTTACCTGCACTTGTCTCAGTAGCTTTGGCGAAATGCCTTTTCCCAGCAACTGATACATGGTTTCCATTGTAATGCAAAGTATTTTGGGATGCTTTTGTCATGAATGGGCAATTACAACCCATTCGCTTCACAAAAGACCTGCTCCCTCCCCTGGAGAATAAAGCTGCTGGAAGGGTTTGTTGCTTTGGATCAACACAGCAGATGGTATTTGTGAACTGTCCTAGGGCACATGGCTCCAGATCTGTCAGGACTAGTGCCTGCCCTTCTCACTACTAGACAATTAGACTCTTGTTTGGGAGAATCAGGAACTACAGGCAAGGGTCCTTTATTTATCCATATTGATTGATTGATTGATTGGATTTATATCCTGCCCCATTAGCCAGAAAGACTAGCATTCCAGTGTGTTGTGCTCTTCCCTAAGTACCTAGGATTTATTTATTTATTTTTATTTATTTATTTAGAACATTTCTATGCCGCCCCATTTGCCAAAAGCCTCGGGGCGGCTTACCACAAAAAATAGACTCTAGTGATAAATTGAGAGCATTATATCAAAATGTTGTCTCAGACCAATAGCTTCAAACCTGCCAACTACCCTAGGTGGTCCCAGATAACCCAAAACAAAGCCCCAGGAAGGATGTGAAAGGAGGGTTGGTGAGCCTCAAAATGATTTTAATGGCTAAGCAAAACAGAATTCTGTTTAAGTGATCATCTACTGCAGACATGTGAGATAAAATGACAGATGCTTAAGGCTTAAGTCCCAGTGTGATTATCCAGAGCCATAACTTTAAAAGCCCATTTTAGTATAATCTCTGAGTCGTGCATAAAATCTTGATCTGGCTTTAATATTGGGGCCATTTCAGGGAGTCCCTACCAATGAAACAATGCTGTTTTGTGTAAACGCAATATATTTAGATTTAAGAGGCTGATGGCTGCTTGGAGACATGTGTACTGCCTACTTTCTTTCCTTAGCTGCTCCATTCACTCAGGCTTGGTAGGCTCCCAAAACAGAAAGGCAATTGTCTGAGATGAACCCTGAAATGCCTTCAGTTTCTCCCAAGTTTATACATCGTGGCAAGATGTTTTTGTACAGAGCATTCCGTCCTCTCTTCTGGTATGCCGGGGAGAGCAAGAAAGTTGGAAGGAATTCCACCATAATTGCAACCTACCATGTCCGGATAATAGCACCATAGTCCTGAAGAGTACCCATTAGGGCTGTTGTGGCCAGGAACCATGGGACTGGGGGCAGGCCCAGTGAGTGAGCGGCCCTCTCAGAACCTTCCTCAGGTCCCGACAGAGTGTCTCACTTCAGCCATTGCATTGGGAAGTCACCTGGGCTGGTTGATTGGGAGGTGTCTGACCTGCTTTTGCCTCGTCAACAAAGCAACCTTTTTGCCTGCTGCCCGTAGGCTCCCCTGTTTTCAGACCAAGCCACCAGTCTCAGAAATCCTGTAGAGAGGAATGTAGCCTGCCAGGTCCGGATTTGGTTGCAGCTGCCCATGGGCCAAGCCTAAGCGTGACTGTGCTGATGCACAGCTGGAGCTCTGAGCATGCAGGAGCCGCTTAAATGCAGAGAAGGGACCCGACTCCCACACACTGTGGTCTGCTCAGAGGGATTCACCTGATTCTGGGAAGGAGGTGTTGCCGCTTTCAAGGACGTTTAATAACGCTTCTCAGGTGGAACGTGAGAATCAGCCCACCTTCAAAAGGAGGGAATGCTTTTCAAGGCTGGAGGGGAAGGGGAGGCAAAGGGATCCAGGGAGAGTGCTTTGACCCACCAGACAATGGTGGGGGAGGCAAGCCAGCCAGTCATGGCAGGTCCAGTGCCCCTGCCTTTTAGCTGGCAAGCAGCAGGAGCCACTTGGAGGCTGGAAGGAAAGCAGGGGAAGTTTCAGTGTGGATTCAACTCTTTACATGGGCAGATGCTTCTCCCACATCTCAAGGACAATGCTGCTTTGCTTCATGCTGCTCTGTAACCAGTTAAGTTTAGTAAAAGAACTGCACTAAGGCCTGGCCTTAAGAACTCACCCAGCATGGGTCGGCCTAGGTCAGGAGGGAAATATACCCAATCCATGCTGCCACTACTCAGTCTTCTCAGACTTAATGGCTGCTTCTTCCCACAGGAGGACCCAAAGTGGGAATTTCCACGGAAGAATCTGGTGCTTGGCAAAACACTCGGAGAAGGAGAATTTGGCAAGGTCGTCAAGGCGACCGCGTTCAGGCTGAAGGGGAAGGCTGGCTACACCACGGTGGCAGTCAAGATGCTCAAAGGTACTCTCTGTGGAGGTACAAAGGCCTCGATCCCTTTGGATGAGCATGCCAGAGGTCTGGCTTGGAAGCACAGAGCTGTCTGGTGGCAGTCAGACTGCTCCACCATTGCAGTCGGATGTCCCAAAGCGTTCCATTTCTATTCGGACTGTTTTCTGTGCTGACGAAGGCATTCATTCCCAGCAGGGCCCACGGGCAGTGACTTACCTCGGCTGCTGCTTTCAAACTGTCCCCAAGAGCATTTTCAGAGCACATTTGCCAGCATCACTTGAACACTCCCCTTCAGATAATCCGATGCATAAAAATCGTGCCCCATTTTGTCACGTAATAACAGGAAAGGTCGACGTAGCAAGCGCTCTGCCCACCAGCTCCTCCCGTGTGCAGCTCCTCTGCAATACAGAGCAATACATGACAGCTGGGTCTCATGGGGTTCACTTCTTGCACTATGTTGTCGCTTTCCCCACCGCCTCTCCAGCCCCCAAGTGGGGGTCATGAGGCAGACACCACTGGCTTCCCTCTACACTCTTGGCATTGCTGGGGGAAACTGATGGCAATCCCCAGCCAGAGCTCCTTGGACAGAGTGGAGACCATCTTTGCCAGTGGGCTCTTACGTTCGTCAGCTTGACTGCGGCCTGTTGTGTCTGAGTTCAAATGATACAACAAGCCAGTTAGCATTTCCTAAACCCTAGAACAAGCCATGGCTTCTCAGGGTGGCTTAGAATTCCCAGTCGCTTAGCATGTCATGTGAACCCGGTCATAGACAACGCAGGATTCAACAACCCATGCTCAGACTGTACTCTTGGTTGGTTGTTACCTGCGAACCAGGGTTTTAGTAAGGATGCCTGCAGGGTTTTAGCATTCTTAAACCATTCCTTTCTTAGGGCAAATGAATTATACCGCTTGCATTATAGTGCAGTCTCTAAGCTGCAATCCTACACATGCATAACAGGGAATCAGCTTCATTGAACACTGTGGGATTTACTTTAGAGTAAACATTTACATGTCTACACTATAAACCGCTGCAGCCACACTCCTGTTCTTAGAACAGTAGAGCTGGAAGGGGCCAAGAAGGCCATCAGATCCAACCCGCTGCTATTGCAGGACACCAATTTCATTCCTACTTGGAAACAAGTCCTGGGACACAATGAAGTCAATGACTTAAAGCCCATCAGCTGCAGCCTTCCAGGTCCCCTCTTTCCCACCCTGTTGCCTACAGGAGGAAGGAAGCTCGGGGAAGACGGCCATCCAGAGGTATGGAGGTAGGCAGACTGGTAGGTGGGCAGATGGATGGCCATAAAGAAAATCTGTGAAGAAAAGTAGCTACAGAGATCCAGAGTGGGGATGGCTAGTCAGGGAAGTTATTTCTCTGGGGTGGCTTTCCCCAGCATAGTCCCTGTGAAAACTGTAGGGCTTTTAAGATGGCGTTCACCTAGTCAAGCTGACTGCACTGGGCAGCATACTCAAAACCTCAAGCATCTATTTATTCGGCATGGCATCAGCCCGGATCATCTAGATAACTTTGTGACCAGGCAAGAGGTGTGCCATCATGAGGTGTCCAGAGCAAGAAATCAGTTCAAGGCATCTTAGGTCTTTGCACCTGACTCCAGGTTCTGTTTACACAGCGGTGGTACATTTCTGGGAACCTTAGCAAAGGATGTACCTCGACGTGGCAAATCTTTTCCTGTGGATTACTAGAAGGGGGGGTCAGGGGTACCCTTTTAATGTTACCTTGCAAGTTCTTAAATATCTGGTAGCTCTACCCATTACCTTTTGCCAGGCTGCCTCAAACTTGGATGCATGATTCTCAAAACCAGCAAAGAGAGGCCCACTCTGGAACCAGGATAGCAGCCAAACGTGTTGCGTTCTGGGCTCCACATTACAGGAAGGATATAGCCGGGTTGGAATTGGTGCAGCACAGGGCCACAGGGATGGTGGCCGGATTGCAGGGGAAAAGCTGTATGAGGCGAGGCTGAGGGAGCTGGGTCTCTTCAGCCTGGAGAGGAGGGGACTCTGAGGGGATCTGTTGGTGACATAACAGGTATGTGACGGGGTGCCGTGCAGAGGTGGGTAGAGACCTGTTTTCCCCTGCAGAGGAGGGCAGGGTGCGTTCCAATGGAGCCAAACTCAGGGAACCAGTGTTCAAGCTGGATGCCAGGAAGTACTTCCTCACCTCTTGGACCCCAAAGGCATGGAGTGGGCTTCCATGGGAGGTGGTTGGAGCCGCATCGGTGAGGGTGTCCAAGGATAGGCTGGGCATGTACATGTTAGGCATGTTGTGAGTGGAGCCAGGGTCAGACTAGATGGCCCAGGAGGCTCCTCCTGACTCACTCTGTTTCTATGCTTCTGTGTTTGGTCTGCTTCCGCAGGAGAGCTGTTTCTCCATTTCCTTGGCAATAGAATGGTGGGGCTGAAAAATGAGGGGTTGTTATGGCAACCCAACTGCTATGGCGTGGGTATCAGTTAAAGAATCTAATGGGGCATGTCTTTCAAGATAATCCAAGATGCCTTCATAGTCTTTTGCCTAAAAGAAAGGAAAGAGTCCCCAAATCAATTTTTGGGTTTTGGTTTGGCTTGTTAACAGCCCACCCCAGCTTCTGTCTGTTCCGTCCTTTCATGAAATAAAATTAAGACTTGGCATTTTATGAGTTCCAAGCCTGTTCAACAGATGTGAAACTTGGAAACAAAGTGCACTGGAGATAAAGGATGTTTCATGTCACACCTCTTAGCTCTTTCTTGGGCTGGAACAAATTTCTCTTCAAAAGGAAGTGTTGCCTTTATAAGTAGAAAACCAAGGAAACATTTTCTAATCTCCCTGTCTCCTCTTAATGATACTGCTTTATCATATTTAATCCCTAAGCAGCGCTTCTTTCCTCAGCAGCCTGACATATGTTGTTCCTTCACCTACAGATGCAGGTTTGTCAGAAAACTTTGGGTGGCCACGCTGCTTTCCTCTGGAGTTGTCTAAATACTTCCTCCTCTCATCTCTTCCACAAGCCCTCCATGATGTCTCCTTCCCTGCTTGTGGCCTTCTTGGAGGCTGTTCCTTAGTCATTGGGTCCACAGGTCCCATGGCTGGCCTCAAAGAATCTAGGTTTGTGCTGCTTGTATAACTCAGCACAAAGTTACTCAGGATAGGAAACTGTAATTAGGGTATAGAGAAACCAAGCAGGACAGCATAGCTGTTCCTTTAAGAGCCATGTAGAAGAGGGAGTTTCACCAAGTGGGCTTGTTTATTTAATGCTGTTAATGCACAATCACAAGCAATACCGACATGATCTGCAGCACTGCATATCCCTTGGAAGAATAAAAAGCCACCGTGTCCATTTCCTGTTTATGAAAGCTGAACATCAATAGAAGTCTCAGGTGCAAAATGACCATCTTGTTATATTAGATCTGTTGCCTGTCCCCATCCTCTGCCCAGGTATGTAGTTTTCTAATGCACAACTGGGGAATACTGGAGATCTCCATAGTGTGTGGATATTTTACTATTACAAGAGTGAGGTTTGGCATTCATTGACTGCATTTCTCTTCTTGCTCTGTTTTGCAGAAAATGCTTCCCCAAGTGAACTCAGAGATCTGTATTCTGAGTTCAACCTTTTGAAACAAGTCAACCATCCACATGTCATCAAACTTTATGGTGCATGCAGCCAAGACGGTACGTGCCTGGCACTCCTTACATAGAGCAAACGGTATGCACAAGAGGTGATGATGGATAAGTAGATTTATATGCCACTTCCGAACAATGTGATGGACTCAGTAGCTTGCCACAGACATGAACGTGTAGAAGAAAACAACCCTTGAAAGAAAAATTACAAAATATATAAGGAAAAGTTCAAATATAAAACAATTCAACAGAGGGGAAAGAAATTAAAAATTTCAACGAAACAGAAACCGATTCTAAGCAGTGTCAAAACAATAAAGAAAATGACTCTGCTTGCTTTGACTTTCCTTTTTGCAGTTGTTGTCCACTGGGAGCAATAATTGCGTTACATCTGTCTGTACACTATGTATAATTGGATTGCCTGCACAAGAGCAACAGAACTAACTGTGCTCAGAAGAGGCGTGCACAGGGCTCCTTAGCCCAAAGGTGGCACCATCCTGGATTTCCGAGGGGTTGAGAACTCAGCACAGGTGAGTTCTCAACTCAGGCTTGGCAACCCAAGCAGTGGTACCTGTGCATTAGCCTTGGACATGAGAGGGAAGCTTCCATTGACCCAGGTACAGCCCAGCAAATTGGCAGGTAACACGCATCTGCCCTGCAGATGACTTTATCAGACTGGTGCACAAAATGGTCAGGTGCTTCATTTAGAAAGAATGCTCAAAAGGTGGGCTTAATAAATGCTACAGAGGGATACTATTAGTCTGGTAAAATAGGTAGTATTCCTCCAAAGAGCTCGTGCTTGTTGTTGCATAGCAACCATCTCCCACTTTGAGGGAACTGCATATAACTTGTAATATTACTATAATGGAATATATGGATTTTGTACAATCCCTAGATCCTAAATTCCTTTTCTGGAATTCCTACTTAGCCATATCTACTGTATGCTGCCCTATGACACAACTCAACACCCTTCTCTGCATAGATTTGAATAAATGTACTGACAGGGCATTTTCTGAGTATACTTCCACTCCATGATTTCCTCCTTTTGACTGCTCCAAAGAGATAACTCTGTACTTGGTTTCTGTGTATTCTGTGGTTTGGCTCAAGTGTAGATATATCAGGCTCAGAATTCAGCTTCCAGAGGATTTTCATATTCACCTTTTCATGTTTTACAAGCAGTTTTCTCATGCTTGGAGCTGCAAAACTAAAGCCTTTAGGTATGTGGGCAATGCTGGGTTCATCTCCCAAGCCATAGAGCCTGAGGATTCAGGGAATGTTGTGCAGTCAAACCAATCAGTGGAATTTTAGTGCTCCGTGTGGGTTAATTTCCCTCCCACGATCAGCACTAGCAGGGCTATGGCATTTGGGCCAACGCGCTTAATTTGCATCACATCCACAGCTCTCAGGATTCTACTTTCGTTGATAGAAAAGTTGGACTAATTTGATATAGAATTTCATGTTTTTATTTTTAAACCACAGAATACACAATGTCCAGCCCCATAGCACTTGGAATGGAGCTAGATTTATGATGAGGCAGCTGGTAAAACTTGATAAAAACAGGAGAGTCTTTTGTAGGGTTAGTACAGGAAGGGAAAATGCTGAGAAGTGTGTGGTTTCTGGCCCAGGAATTTAAGACCGGGGCGCTCCTGTTGCTGCCCATTAGGAGGCTGTGCACTGCTTTTCTGTTCTCTTTCCCTTTAATGCATTTTCTGCGGTAAGAAATAAGACGGAGGAACAGATGGGAAGCCGTGGGAGAGTTGTGAGTGGGAACTAGCTCCCTCTGGAACCCCAGCCCATTCCATAGATGAGACAGGGGATGGCACAATAAAAGAATGTTTGGAAACATCTGAAGTATGTTTTGAAATGCATTCAAGCTGGGATAAGGAAGTTTTGAACTTTAAGGCTGCTGCAGCCGATGTCTCTCCGAGGAGATTATTCATGTGGGTGGCTATAAGGCAAAGTTTGCTAATAGATTGAAATGTCAGGAACCGTTCTTGCAAGAGCCTGTCCTTGAGAGTTATAACAAGGCACTCTAATTAGGGTGCAGAAAACACAAGGCAGCAAAGAATTACCATGGCCTGCAGAGGATGGCTTAAACTGTGAGCTTTTTAGGCAGGCTCTTCATGCAGTCCAATTTGCATGGAAATTTGCACTAAACATCCGATGAAACCCTTTTAAAAGAGAGATTTTTCTGTTGGACTGTGGAAGAATGCAGCACAGTTCCACCAATTGCTTTTCCTCAATGTGCTACCCGACACCATGCTTCCAGAAATGAGTGCATTTATCTCTTCATTGTTTGCTTCTGGCCATGGTGAAGAAAAAGAAACGAAGACAGTTCAGTGCAGTGCTGACTGGGGCAGACTGGGGCATAACCAGCTCGAATATGCATAAGATTGCTTCTTTATGTCTTTGAGTGTTCTGCTTTGCTTTCTTTTAAAGAAAACCATTTATCTATTTTTCTTCTTCCACTGTCTCAACAAAATAAAACAAAATGACAGAGATAAAACAAAATTAAAGGATAGGAAAATCACCATGAAAAGGAAAGATAAAACATCATAACCATTATTAGTTCAAAATGCATGCTCAGGTGAGAACTGTTAGGCGAGTCAGTATATATCCAGTTTCATCTGCAGAAAGCTGCAGAAATGCTGTTACTGGGTATAGGGTTCAAATTTCTGAAGATCACTGCTTTATATGTAAGAACATCAAGTCCCCACAGCTATGAAAGCAAAGCTAAGAAATATATGGGAAAGATCTAATGGCCCAAAGGAGACTGGTTAGTATTTCCAAGAGCCAAGGGTAGCCACAGTTCTCCTTGTTCCTCCTAATTCATATGAAAAGCTGTGTTGATTTGCATTATGAAGGTTGCAATCCCCCACCCACTTGAAGTTAGTGGGACTTTCATCTGAGTAAACTTGTGCGCAGGCTACAGAATTATACTGTTGTTGACGTAGACTACTTCTTTCAGGTTCCAGGTATGCACCTTCTTGCTGAAAAGTCTTGCATCATTTTACTATAGGATTCTCAAGAGCAAGTTGACCTAATCTGCTTTACAATTCTTCCTCCCCCCCCCCCTCCAGGGCCTTTGTACTTAATAGTGGAATATGCTAAATATGGGTCCTTGCGGAGTTTTCTGAGGGAAAGCCGGAAAGTTGGACCCAGCTACGTGGGAAGTGATACGAACAGGAATTCCAGCTACTTGGACAATCCAGACGAGCGAGCCTTAACCATGGGGGATCTGATCTCGTTTGCATGGCAAATATCCCGTGGGATGCAGTACCTTGCAGAAATGAAGGCATGGCAGCCCTCATCCTCTCTGTTTTCTTCATCTTTACAGTAGCAAACATGGCTGCTCGTTAATCCTCTCTTTCCTTTCCCCAAAGCTTGTACATCGTGATTTAGCAGCCAGAAATGTCTTAGTAGCAGAAGGACGTAAAATGAAGATTTCTGATTTCGGCCTGTCGCGAGATGTTTATGAAGAAGACTCTTATGTGAAGAGAAGCAAGGTAGAGCACAGAATCTCTGATCCCTGTGACTGATTTGCTTAGCAGGAAAACCCACAACTTTAGAAGAAGAATCGGGGTGTGGCGCATGAAGATGTGCCTAAGAAATGCCAGTACACAAAAGTTATATGTCTTGAGAGAGATGGAGTAGCTATTATGGGTTCAGTGAACATGATTGTGGCCTTGAGCAAGAAACGTACTTCTCAGCCCCGTGGGATTTTCATAATGGGGTTGACTCAGAGAAACATTGACTGCTTGATTTCCCTACTTAGTGCATAATTGCTATTGCATAATGGCTGATGATGGCGGGGAGCAGAACATTCGTTTTTTGCAAGGTCCCTAGAAAGCACCATTGATGGAGCATCTGCTGGGTGGAATGTATCAATGTGGTCTTTTGATGAAATCGCAGTGGCTTTCCAGGTAGCGTTGTGCAAAGTTATGAACGAGGATAGTCTATTTTGGATAAAACTGACAGGTTTTGAAGGACGGCAGAGGTGTGTACGAACATTTACAAACTTAGTTTGTCTTACCACCTCGCTTAGCCAATGCCCATTTCTGGTGAAGCTTCCCATGGTAAGGTAGAAATGGACATGCCGTTTTGGAAGCTGCTTCCACTCCCCCATCCAAACTGGACGTCTGTCCACATCTAGTGTTTCATGTGGGAGGGTGGAAAACTCCATTGCTCAGTTTCAAGTCTCTGGAATTCTAGCCTTATTTCCCAACAAGTTTTGCTGTGGATGTAAAATGCACTTTGGGAGTATCTGGTAAAGAAATGCCGGGAAGTCTTGGGTCATTTCTCAGTGATTTGCTTGCGAGAAGGAATATTCTTGCATCTTAAAGTTGTTGTTCTTCTGAGTGGTTGCACTGCGGAAAAGTTAGAATGTGGCCATAATTATTCTTGCTGCCAGAGAGAGCAGTAGCCACTCCTTTTTTTTTTTTTTTTGAAGAAGTTTTAATAAACCTAACAAAAAAGAAACTAAAAACAACATCAATCATTGAGAACATCGGACCTGCTGGGTCAGCCCCCCACATTTTTTCTTTTTATGTTAAACTATAAACATATTTAAATCTATGCATGGTCCCGTTTCTCTAGTTAATTAACATTTCCTCAAGCCATTTTAATCCAATACTTTTTTGCCTTATCACAGGTCCACCACATATGATAAAAGTACCCAGTTTGTATTTACATTTCCAACATCCGTTTGACATATTTGGAAACACCTTAGCTAACCTATTTGGTGACAAATACCATCTATAAAACATTTTATACAGGTTTTCTTTGTATGAAGTTGCTAATGTTACTTTAATATTTCTTTCCCACAGCTTTTGCCATTTCTCTAACTCAGTATTATATCCAAAATTTTGTGCCCACATTATCATAGTTTCCTTAACCTGTTCATCTTCCATTCTCCTATCTAGTAGAAAATTATACGATCTTTTAATCATTTGCTCATTTGTTTGAAAATCACGTGGTCAAATGCTGTTAACTCCTTATAAAAGCCCCACATTCTATAGTCTTTAGCATCTCAATTGTATCTGCACCATATGCCACCAAGAAATATTAGATCCTTGTTCTTGTATTTCTTGATTCAGTTTCAATCCTCCATCATTATCCAAAATATCATATCTCACAATCATATCAAAATTCAATGCATTTGGATATATAAGAGCTTCCATAGGTGAAAGCCATCTTGGTAATTTAGTATACAGTTTTATCTTTAACTTTTCCCACACCGACATTAATGATTTCCTAATATAATGATTTTGCAGCAGTAGCCACTCTTGAGACCTGGATCCTTCTCCTTTCATACCTCAAGTTGCCCTGTGTGATCGCTAGCCCATATCTGCTAATCTGGAATGCCTCTTTCCCTTGATATAATTACGTTTTGCCTTTCATACTGAACTACAGGCAGCTGCCCCCAGGTAGTCCTGTTTGATTAGATAGCCTCTTAGCAGTATTCAGCGTTCAGCAACTTTTCTTTGGCTGAATGCTTCAGAGGAGAACTGCTCCCCAATCTTCTCATGGGTTCTGAAGAGTGTTTGCTTCATTGCAAAGCCCTGTGTACTTACACAGACAGACATTAAAACCAGAGCTAAGTTACATTTTCTGCTGATAGCAGTGCATTGGCAACAGCATGGTCATCACAAATGGGAGGAAGTGGACTTTTGTATGCAATTGTGTCCTTTTCATCCCTTAATCATGGTTGTATGCAGGTTATTTAGGGGATGTTACAACCCTCTACTTTTGCTTCTGTGTCTAAGCAGCACTTTTCCTGAAGTTTTTGTTTTTATTCTCTCCTCTTCTTCTTCTTTTTATTATTATTTTAAGAGCGGGGAAAATATATTTACTTATAAATGTGAAAGTGCAGTTTCCTTTTGGGTATCTGTGCTGTTCAGCTGTACCCACAGCACCGAGCAGAGGCTGTGTAGCAGAAAAAGAAATGAAGTGCTCAGTTTGGCAATGAAACCGAAAGCAGGTTCAGCAGGTTAATGACCAATTAAGAGCCTCATGAAGAAAAGCTCAAAGGTTTATTTTTATTTTCGCTGTTTATTTTTCTTTGTTTGCAGCCTGCTTTTCCAAAGCAAATCAATGCAGATTCAGTTGACTAAAAGTCATACTGTCTGTAGTCTAAAAATCTCATAATAAAACCAGACATAAAATTACCTTATTTCAGTATTAGATAGTAAAAGAAATGAACTGATTTTAAGCAATTGCAGCTGCACTGAATCTTCTCATGTAAAATATGGCACCAAGGAGAAGCTAAGGATTTGGTTTGAAGTAAGTTTCTAGTCCTCTTGGTTGTACAGAAAAGATTTTTTAGCAAACAACAACAACAGCCCCCAAATCAAGCTTCATTCATGGTGGGAAAGAAATGGAATTACTTCACACTGCATAACCATAGACTTGTCAACCCCTCCAGGGCCCCTCCCACATTTTCCAGCCCCTTTGCATTTTTTTTTAGAATGAGGAACATGCAGTATTTGCCCAGATGCCTCCATGATTCACTGTGAGAACCCTTGTGTATATTCACAGTTCTGCTCTGTACTTTAGCACCACCTTGTGGTTGTGTAATCAACCATAGGAAAGCAGAGAAGGAAAACCACTGGGGAGGCGGAAAACTTTGTGTAAAGGGAGCACTCTTCCTCTCCCAGAGAAAATGGAGGAAGCATCCCTATTAAAGCACTGGGTTAAAGACCAGTGGCCATTCTGCACATAATGGCTATTCTGCACATAACTGGACTCATCCTGCATGTCACAGCATTTGGTTCCCTCCTTCCCCAGCTTTGACACTGGTGGAAATATGATGGAAATATAATGCACAGCCCTCCACAGAGAATGTGTTGCTATAATCCAGATAAGGTAAAAGGAGTGGCTGAAAAGCAGGTGCGAGGTAAACGCAGCAAAGGAAATGCTCCTGGCGTGTGTGCCTTCTGTTGTGTCCCGCGGTTTTACGGATGAGACCAGAGACCAGTTGGAATTTTCGAGAGGAATTTATTACCTGCAGGGACCACACTCGTTTGAGCAGAGTGCGGTCTCGAGCAGAAGGAGGGCAGAGTTTTTATACTCTTTTACAACGGACGGCTATGCAGGTGCTTGAATAACAGCAAACAATAGGGGAACCCCACTGAGCTACATTTGCACATTTTTTATGCTAAAGCAAGCAAGCGAGGGTACAAGGGCGTAACGTCTGTGGTAATGCTGGAGCGTAGCCTGCTTTGTGGTCAGCCTTGCTTAGCGTGCACATTCGTTGGAGTTCTTGTTCCTACGCGAACAGGACACTCTGAGCATGCTTTTTACCCGTGTCGAGCCATGCCCTAGCTGCATGTTCGATTAAGAGGGGGGTTACAACACCTTCGAAGCCGGGGCCAAGCAGTAATCTTCCTCCTTCTTCCCCAGGGCCGGATACCTGTGAAATGGATGGCGATAGAATCTCTCTTTGATCACATCTACACAACGCAAAGCGACGTGTAAGTGTACCTTTGCATGCTTGCTGCCACACACCGACCCCTTCCCGTCTTGTTCTCACAATCATGACAACCCTTTGAAGTGCGGTTCCTTTCCTGGAACTTAACAGGTTACAGAGCAGCACAAACTCTAGGTAGCCTTCAGCTGAAGCGGAGGGAGAAGCATCTGCTCATGTACAGAGTGAAGTCCTCTCTTCCTCCTCGCCACTGGCTCCTCCGCTTCCTCCTCAGAATCGGATGAATCCATCTGAAATGTCTGCAGTGTGCAAGAGACAGGCCCCACCATGGGAGTTTAGCCTTGCACCAGTCCTGGGCAAGCGCACCCCAGGTGGTGGGGAGGCCATCTGCTCTCCAGCCCTGCTGTGGACAATGGAACCAGTGGTGGCTGGCAGGGAAGCCAGCAAGGAAAGCGGGTTTCTCAAGGCAAGCCATGGAAAACTGAATGTGCCATGGACTGGTTCTACTTCTAAAGTAAAATGAACTCAGCACTGCATGTGCTCAGTTCTTCTACAGGTCCCACCCCTCTGGGAATCCGCCTGCCTCCTCCTTGGCAGCATGAGCAAGAGAGGAACTACTGGACACCTGGGAGGGTGGGAAAGGCAATCCGCTGTTCTTTGGGAGCTTCCCACTTCCTCTGACCTCTAGAAGCTTCACAGAGAACCGTGTTTCGTTTAGAGAACCAGCAATATTTCTTGGACACCCACAGCCCCACCTTCACCCCAAACCCATCCACTTGACCAGCAGTTCCCTTGGCATGCGGGACTACCCTGGGAGCAAAGGGTCCATAATCCATGGGGTGTGCAAAGGGGAGAGAAAGCCAGCATGCCCCCACAGCCCATGTGCATTGGCCAGCTTCCCATAGTCCCACTAGCTGGACGGCGTTTCTCTAGCTTTGCTTAACGTGCTGGTGTTCAGTTTGAATACTGTTCCCCCGCCTCTCTCTCTCTTTCCCCCTCCATCCTCCCACCCTGAAAGTTCATTTCCCGCAGTCTTCTAAAGGCATTTGTACACAGTTGGCTGCCATTCCTTGCCACTGGCTCGAAAACCACAGTTGCGTCCCACATTCCTGGACTTGCAGCTTTGCTGAGCTGGCCAGGAGGCTACTGGTACACATTTGTTCGCCAGAGTAATTTACTGATTTCTAAATATACTGCAGCTTATAAAACCTCCCATCACTTGCTTTGTTTTTTAGGATTAACACACTCCAGTGCATTGCATGAAAAGACATAAGGCTTTTAAAATCCAGTGGGAAGTTTTGAGCAAGCCCCACCTAACCTGTGTACATATGCAAGAGGGCACAGTAGTGCTCTTCATGGGCCCCATTCATTCCAATGGGAAGCCTTGGGAAGCAGTTAGTGCCTACAAGTTTTACATTCCAGGAACAGCTGAATGGCTATGAAAAACCAACTGGGTCTAAAATCTTCCCCATCCTTTTAAAAGGATATTAAAAGACAACCACCTGGTAAGTCTCTGACCTAAGAGACCTAGATTCAATCACTCAGGTGCCATTTTCTGATGTAGTGGGACTAGTGACTCTCTCTCAGCTTAAGTTAGCTCAAAGACTTGCAAGAATAAAATATGCTAGATAAATAGTGCTTTTACATCAGCAAGAAAAGTCCTTAGTAATACAATCCAAATTGCCGCAAGCCCTGTTTGGCAAGCTCATAGAGAGAATTCTAACCCTGTGTGGAGGAGACATTAACTCGGAGAAAGAGCATGAAAGAGAACAGATGGTCTCCTAGCACAGAATGCATGGTTTTATGAATGGAGCAGGCCTCAAGAAAGAAGCTGAAAACAAGTTCTTTCTACATGGTCTGTGAAGGACAAGAAAGGAACTTCAGAAATCATCCTATGACCAAAGGAAGCGGCCCTTCCAGTTTGCAAACATTCAGCTCGTTTTTGCAGGCTGCTTTCCTGCCAAAGTCATTTCTCAAAACCAGTGCAGCAGAATGCACACTGCGCCAAAAAGAAGGGCTGCAGTGACCAGCAAGTTTCCAAGGAATCCCAAAGATTTAAACACTGCTTGTGAATGCAAAGCCCATGAGGCATAATTCAGCCATGGGCTACAAGAGTTCGGTTCCCTTTAAACCCTGCACAGCTCAGTGGGGCAAGTCACACTCAAATCACTTGAGCGCTACTGATTTCAGGGGGCAGCCCCCCCCCATCTTCCATGCTCTGCAGCTTTATTTGTGAAGTTGTAAAATCTCCTGTAAAATTGCAGGAGTGCTTACAGATCTGGTTTGCCATAGTAGCATGCAGCTCTGCAAAATCACAGGAAAGGTCACCGTTTTTGCAGTGTGAAGACACATTTCTTAATCTTACCTGGCCCACTGCTGCTTCAACTTTGGACGGCCCCGAAGATTGAGCCTTTTTCTGCTGTGTTGTGATGTAGGGGAAATGTTGTGTTGACCGTTTTCTTAGCCAATCTGTGCTGGCGTGTATGGGACTTTGAGTGGGGGAGGGGGCTTAGTTGTATTTAATTATTTGACATTATGAATATTATGGTACAAGAGGTCTTCAAAAAAGTTCCACACTTTTATATTTTATAAATATATATAAATATATATATTTCTGATGGCATTAAAAAGTTGGTATGATGCTGGGAAAAATGCATCGCAAAGGAAGGTGACTATATAGAAAAGTGATGTGATTTGTTTTTGAAATTCTTAATAAATAGAGTCTTTAAAAGTGCGGAAACTTTTTGAAGACCCCTCGTATCAAGTAACTGATTTTGTATTGCTCTGCTGTTAATACTGTATTTGAATTTGCATTTGCTATGAGTATAGTATTGTATTTTTTATTTTTGCTATTGTAAAGTTTTGATTAGATCATTGTATTTTGCATCTTGTCTTGCTGTAAGCCCTCCCAAGGAACCCCACGGCTCAAGGGTACCACATAAAATGTAACGCATCAAATCAAACCAAACTCTGGTTTTGGAATGGGCTCCCCAGAGAGGTGCCCCTGGGACCTACTTTATATTATTTTTGGTGCCAGACAAAGGCCTTTTCATTTTCCCGGCATTTTAACCATCTGACTTACGAACTTTGTTTTTATACGTTCTGTTTTATTTCTGCACCCTGCTACGCTTCTGTGCGATTGCAATGATGCTTTTGTTCTTCTGATTTAAATCGTGTGAGTGTGAACGTTGCCTTCTTTTCTCCTCAGGTGGTCCTTTGGTGTCCTGCTGTGGGAGATTGTCACCCTGGGAGGCAATCCGTATCCAGGCATTGCACCTGAGAGATTGTTTAACCTCTTAAAAACAGGCTATAGAATGGAGAAGCCAGAAAACTGCAGTGAGGAGATGTAAGTAATTCAAAATGGCAGGCTTTGCTTATCCATCGATCGATTGTAGCCATGTTGCACGGCAGTTGGCTCCTCCATCGTTGGTCTTACCCTGTCGCAGCAGTAGTGCTGGTGGCCAGCCCTCAAGGAGCACTAGCCAGCTGGGGAGAGACACTTGTCTTCACCTTAAAAAAGGAGGTGGACTCCCTTTGAAGAACTTCGGAAGGCATCGATGTCACACTTTGCCGTATAATCAACAATGAATGGTGAAGCAATGAGCTCGGGCACAAAAGAGACCTATACATACACCAAGCCTATGAGCTGAAGCTAGGTGAGATGCAGCGATGCCTTTGGAGGAGACTGGACAGTTCACCTAGCAGGCAGCCAAGCACAGGGGTTGAGTTCTTCTGCAAAGCTTTACCTGTGCTCAGGGAGGTGCTCCCAGTTTCCACTCACCCAGGACAGGTGGGCCCTCTACCCGAGTCCCATTCTTCGGCATGGTTTCTGGGACTCACACACAGCATAGAAACAGTGAGTCAGAAGGGGTCTCCTGGGCCATCTAGTCTGACCCCCGGCTCCAAACAGCTCCGCTCACGACATGCCCACCATGTGCATGTCCAGCCTGTTTTTGAACTCCCTCACCAATGGGGCCTCAGCCACCTCCTGTGGAAGCCCATGCCATACCCCCAGGGTGCTAGCTGTCAGGAAGTACTGTCAGGTCCTGTCTGTCACAGAATGGTCATCCAGAACATTCTAGAGCCACACCAAGTTGGGTAGGAGTCCTGCCCACCCCTTCCGTGCGTGCATTGGGTGCAGCTTCCACCTGTTTCGCATCTCCTTTTGTCTGCTGCAGCATTTGGGCCATTGTCTACCTTATGGGGATTGTACTGCAGAAGGTATTCCATCATTTCCTTCTGGAAGGCTGAACAACGTCTTCTGTTCTTTCTTTCTTCCCTCTCTCCTTCCCTTCCCTTCCCTTCCATCCTTCCTTCCTTATTTTATCTGGATTCTTCCTTCCAGCTTCACCTTTCTGGGACACATGGCCTCTAAGGCCTTCTTTTAAAAGTACCCATTGCCGTGAGAAGATATCCATAACGTACGGACACTCATTGTCTCCTCTGTATTAAAGAGACGTGCCTAGTGAATTCTTCTACCAACTGCCAGGCTTTTACGAAATAGGCTAGAAGGAACAGAATGGCATATTTTTGTGCCTGGAGACCCAGTGGGGTCAGGTCAGAGGGTGGCTGCGTCTCTTACTTTCTAGAGCACAATCCTCTATGTGAAGGGCCGTCCAGCTGAAGTTCAGTTTACTGTTAAAGAACCTGGGGAAGTGAGACCTGCAGCACTGAGCTTGCTCATCAGCACTTCTGACCTGGGAGCAGGCTGAGCTCTTGCACAGTTCTGCTGGTCACCATCTTTCCCATTGCGAGGGGCTACCCT
Source organism: Varanus komodoensis (assembly GCF_004798865.1). Taxonomy (NCBI): domain Eukaryota; kingdom Metazoa; phylum Chordata; class Lepidosauria; order Squamata; family Varanidae; genus Varanus; species Varanus komodoensis. The sequence continues at coordinate 6,335,729 of NW_025335317.1, forward strand.
GCATTTTTGTCCACTTAAACTAATTATACTAAATGCGTAGCATGTGCTATCCATACCACCATTTGTCCTCTTGTTTTGGAGATGCCCAGGTGACCCTCCTATTAGATCATGCTCCTCATTAGAGAACTGTTGGCAGAGGAGGAAAACAACAACAAGAAGAAGGTCTTGACTCATACACAGTGCATCTTCTTGTGTGTTTTCCTGCAGGTACAATTTGATGCTTCGCTGCTGGAAACAGGAGCCAGATAAGAGGCCAACGTTTGCCGAAATCAGTAAAGAGTTAGAGAAAATGATGGTGAAGAGTAGGGTAAGTGTCTTTTGAGTTCATGAAAGCTGGCCAGAAAGGTTTGCCTTGCAAGGATTTCTCTCGATGGGACTGGCAAGATTTCACTGGAGTCACTGTGTCCGTTTTTCACCAACTGCCTTTGGAGAAAGCATGGGCATAGATGAGGTCTGCAAAGGAAGAATATTCAAAAGATCAGGGGAAAGGGATGAAAAGGAGGTTGAAGATTCTGTGGAGATTTAGTCTGAGACATGTGGACAGCAACAGCGTAGCACACGATACATTTTTGTGGTGCCTGATTACAGTAAACAGTGTTGTTTAGGTTAAAGGGGAAGCATGTACACAACACAAGGCCTTTTCATACTTGCGCTTCAACTGTATCCATTCAAGTGCAGGGTGTGACTGCGTTTTCAAACAGGTGTTTGCAAATGAATGCATCACACCTCAGAACCGCATGCTTAGCTGCATCACCTGGAATAAACACCACGACAAAGCCACACAGTGTTGTGCAGTGTGTGAAACCAAAACTGGCTTGAGCTGTTGATAAAGGGAGGCGATATTTAAAATAATTTTAGGCACAGAAAGAAGGGAAGACGTGGAATAGAGCACTAAAGTTCCAACTCCTGTAAAGAAGAAGGGGTCTTTGGGTCTGAAGATCTTTAACAGTTTTACCTTCCAGCATTCAGATGTCCAAACTTGCCAAAGCGTTTTCATAGAAGAGGCTCAACCTATCAGACGGTTTTGGACTGCATCCAGGGACCCTGCTACGGCTCCTCAGGAGGCCGGGGAGCGTTGGCCAGCTGTTCTCCTGGCAGCTGCTCAGGATCTCCTCCAGCCTCTGGCATCCCGTCCCACCTCCTATCACAAGTTGATAGGGGAGGGTTCTGGACCATTGAAAGCCCAGGAAAAACACAGTAGCTGCCAGGAGCAACAGCTTTTCAAACCGAAGCAGGCTTGCGACTTGGCCAAGAAGCCAGGGAGCCCTCTCTTCTCTGCCCGCAACCCTCCGAAAGAGTGGGTGGGGGAGGGAGCTTTTCTTGGGTGGAGACCTCGGGGACGGTTACAAGCCGCCTCAACCTGAACCCTCAGAGAAATTCACACATGTCCTCAGGGAGGTTGCTGCTTGGCATCACCCCAGAGGGTTTCCTTTTAGTTCTCCAGGTGTTTGGGGAGGCTGCTGTTTGCTCCCCTGGTGTGCAGCCGTATGCCTGTTTAGGGAGTCCTGACATTCCAAGAATGTCCTAGCTTTAAAAAAACATATAAAACAGAAAGGTCTACTTCTCAGTATATTGTGAAACAAAGAGTCAGCATCTAGAGACAGGTAAGTGCAATAGACAAAAGCCGGATTTATTTATTAATTCATTTCTTAGAGTTATATTCAAGAGTTTGACCGGCATCCCCATAGTAGCATAAAATGTACAGTTCCATTCAAAACGTTATTAAAAGGGAATCAGAAGTACTTGGCACTCAAACATAAAAAAGAGGCAAATCTTACCTGGCTTCTAGCATTGCAATCCTATACATGTTTTCTCAGAATTAATTTAAGTGGGGCTTATTCCTGAACCTGCAGGCTGAGAATCCTTTTTATGTCATTCTGAATCATCCAAAATTGGGCACAGGCTTACTTGGTCATTCCGCACCCACACCCCACTTCGAGAAAATTCAGTTAGTCCAGCAGAGGTTTCTCAAGTGTCCAACAATTAATTCAAGTGAAAACAACCAATACTGTACAAGATGCTAAGAGGTGGGCTTGAGAAATGCCATTAGGAAAGTTTTTACTACGAAGCATTTTTCTAACATGAGAGAAGCATGAAAGCAGGCAGACACGCAATCTAGAAGCACTTCTGGAAAGATCTTGTTGGGGAAAAACACGCAACACGCCCCTTTTTGAGTAGTGGAAAGATTTAGGTAGCCACAACTGCTGATTCTCAAAGAGGGGAGTTTTGCGCTTTCCTTAAATAGAAGTGGAATGTCTAACTAGCCAAAGCGTGGCTCTCTGGGGTTGGTTCCCCACAACCTGCACAACAAAATGGCCATTTGATTACTGGGTTAAAGCAATTCTCTGGTAGCGAACTCACTAATGAAAGAAAGATGCTGGGTCTCTCCGTGTTGTCAGCTTCCTCCATCAAGGCCCACGGAGCACTGTGAGTAGATGACTGGATGTCTAGACGGTGAATAATTGAATTTTTAAAAGTCCAATGATTCAAAACTCTAGACTTCACAGGGTGGGAAATGGCACTTGCGGACAAATTCATGCTCAAGTAAAAGTACTTTTTCTGCATGGGAGGAGAGGCCTTCTTACCCCCAGAATGTGGTTATCTGGTAGATTCTTCCAGGTGGAAAGCTGCTGATGCTATCATGCAGCTTTTAAACTCCCACTCCCTAATGGATTTTCTGCGGTAAGGAAAAAGAGGGAAGTGAGGGGAAAACACGGGAGGGTTCCCATTGGCCACCTGAACGTCTGGTAAAATTATACGACTGCAGCAGAGTCGTAGCATGAGAAAAACCTTGTCTGGAGGCATCCAGCTTCTTGTAAATTAATTGCTGCTGGATCAGACCCAACAGCTGTCTAGTCCATCCTTTCAGTTCCAACAGTAGCCAGATGCCTTCAAGTAGCCAGGAATGCAATAGTCCGTCCTTGCAGTCTCCAAAACCACCCAAAAAAAAAGTTAAGACACTTCTTTGGCCAAATGCATCAGCTGACGCCTAGTCTAAAGAATATCAGTGAGTCAGAACTGCAACGAAACGTTGCAGTACGAATTGCTTCTGCGCAGTGCTCCCTCCACCCCATTCTTCTCGCCCAGTTCTCTCCCTGAGAAGCAGAGATGACCACTCCGTGTGTGGAGGTGGTTCTCTCTACTGCTTTGGTGTTGTTTTGTCCCATGCTTCTGCCCTCCTTTTCCAGGGGCCCCATTCCATCCCTCTCCCACCTGTCCCTCTGTTTCCCCAGCAGCTTACAGTCAAATCAGCATTCTGTGGGCATTGAGCCCTCCTGGGGCTGCCTTTCAAATCGAATGCAATCCTTGGCGTTCCCCCAGGCCTGCTGAGGCCTTTCTCTTCCGTGAGGGTGCCATCGCTTTCACTAAGCGGAGCCATTGTTAAGACTGGAGCCATTATTAGATTACATGGTGATCGTATCCTCACGCAACATCTTATTTCCCACTGTGACGCCTTCTGAAGCGTCCCCAAAGTGCAAAGCATGGCTGTTCCTAGCTGAGGATCCTCCGGATCCCTTGACCACGTGGGTCTTGACCAGATTCATTGTGTAAGGCTTTCTCATTGTCGAATAAAGGGCTGCTCAGTAGTCTGGCTTCGCTCCCTCCTGCTTCTCCTGGAAGAAGCACAAGATGCGTGTGGTGGGGGTGGGGGGGCAGCCAGCAGAATTTCCAAGTTTGCCTGCCAGATTCCCTGTGTTAGCTGGCTGGCAAGGACCGCCGTTCCTGGGGAGTAGCCATGGAGCACATGTCTAAGGAAGTGTGTCTAGTGTTACTCCAAACAAATGTGTCTCCAAGGATACTCCTCCTGCAGCACGCAGAAGCCGATGATCTCACCCACACGGATGAGCTCCATCGGAGGGATGAGAAACACGAGTCGAAACAGAGGCCGAGCCTGCAATGTTAACTGTCCCTCTCTTTATCTGCCTAGGACTATTTAGACCTTGCAGCTTCCACGCCTTCGGACTCCCTGCTTTACGATGATGGACTCTCCGAAGAAGAGACGCCCCTTGTGGATTGTAATAACGCTCCCCTCCCTCGAACCCTTCCTTCCACATGGATTGAAAACAAACTCTATGGTAGAATTTCACATGCATTTACTAGATTCTAGCAACACACACACACGCATCCAAAGCGATTTTCTTCTGCACTGTCCTCACACTCTGTAATACCCTTTAGAGTATTATTTGTCTGAATGAAACCAATCAAAATTTGCTTGGCAAGTCTTACCCACCCCCATCCCCCCGCCTTTCTCTCTTTCTCTCTTTTTCATTTGTCACTGTCAAACTCTGCATTAGGCTCTCACCTAGCCGTCTTTTGCAGCTGTGTTTAAAAAAAAATAAAGGATGTGAAAACATGCAACAGTACTAAATATATATTGTATGATAAAAAAAATTATCCTAGATCAGGGAAGTACTCTCAGGGGAAGTTTTAAAAAATATGTGAGCAAATATCCAATTAAAAGCATACTTTTGTGTATCTATGGGGTTGGAAGCACTTAAAGTGCACCATTCTATTTGGCACCTCTCATTTTAAGTAACAAGCTGCCCTTTTTTTTAACTGCTTGAAGATTTGGGATTTCCTTCACATTTCACTGTTTTTATCCTAATGGATTCCTGAATCTAACTGTTGAGTGTATATTTTAAGTTCCCAGTCAGCCATGGCTGCTTACCAAGTAGTGGAATTCAGGATGGGTGTAGAAAAGGGGGAAGACAGAAGAGAGCAGATGCAGCTCTGGAACTGTGAGGGTGACATGAAAGCAACCACGGCTGTTTTCACATGCTTTTGGTTTCTCACGGAGATGTCAGCATCTAAGCCATGTTTTCAATGTTGTCGCAAGTGTCTTAAAAGGAATGTGCTTTAATATTGTGGTGGTGAGATGGACAGTAAAGACAGTTCTTGCCAAAACTCCTACTTTTGGTCACATAATTAAATGTTCGACATGCCATTAACACTTTTAAATTACTTCAATTCAAGCCATGCCACTTTTCCCCCTTTTCCAATTCTTTTTATTTGTCAGCATCAAGAGAACTGAATTGGAACCTACAGTCTGAGCTCCAATTCTTTAATTCATAGTTAGACTCTTAAATGAATGGACATGTTGTGAAGATGGCTAACTGCCAGGCTAATCTTGCCGAGGACCAGGAGTTCTTTGCATGTGAACTTTGGACAAGCTAGATCTTAGCTATTATATTTGGGTTCCCAAAGAGACACTTGAATTGTTTTATTTGTCGGTGTCTTAAGCTTAAACTTGTTGGGGTCCTAGCCAGGAATGGTTTTGGGTTTCTCCACAAGAGGAAGAACTACCAGCAAAACTGGTATTCCTGAACTTCAGTTGCCCCTGTGGAAGCTGTTCCAGGACCCCCTTTTTTAAATAAAAAGATGCTTATGTGAATGAATCCTATTGACTTCAATGGGATGAGTATTTTTAGGGTTAAGACATGCATGTTAAGTGTTAAACCTCTTAGAATTGGAGAATTGTGTAGGCTAACTACTGTTTTGAGCACTTTATAAACCACAGGAATACTCCATTGCAATAACCAATCAGCTGCTGTATTCCCATGAAAATTAACATCCTGAAATCCAAAGACTTAATAGGACCCAACGTATTAGCTTGCACTTGGATAGATATAAAGAGCACTTTGTTTGTTTGTTTGTTTGTTTGTTTATTCATGAGTTTTGGCCTTCACTGCAACTTGTACTTCAGAGCCTTTTGAAACGCAGTCCTGGGCCGGTTTGGTTTGGTTTTTTTGCTTTTGCTTTTTTGCTAAGGAGGGGGATGCGTTGTAATGTGGCTTGCAATTTTCGAAGGGAGTTTTGCCAAGGGCCTTACTGTCTGCACATGAAGTTGTGGTTCTTCAGTGCAGAAAAAATTATCTGTTTTCATTTTTAGGCATGTCATACCCGAACTGGCCTGAGGAGAGCCCCGTTCCGCTCACAAGATGCGATGGCCCTAAATCTGGGTTTTCAAGATATGCAAATGATAGTGTATATGCTAACTGGATGGTTTCACCCTCAGCGGCAAAATTTATGGACAAGTTTGATAGTTAACAATTTCTTGGTGAAAGGTAATGGACTCAGGAGGAGAGCAGACGACCAAAGAATGGCCTTCCCTTGGCTCATTCTTTGCCGAATAACAACTGGTTGAAGCAACAGGAATTTCCAGAATGGGAAACTTTCCCCTGCTGTTTAGTAGTTCCTAAACTGTTCTTTCTCTCTTACGGGGAATACGATAATTGACTTTCTCCCCTTATGAAGACATATCAAACCGGGTCGCGTGAGAGTTCCAGTGCTGGTTTAAGCATTTTGCCATTCTCCAAGTAATCCATTTTGGTAGTGACGTGTTACTTGTGGCCAGTGAACTTCATCAGTGCAGTGTCAGGGCAATGGCTCAGTACTGGAACTATCGCACGGGGAGGGATGGGGGGAAACCCTGTTGTTTCAGTATAAACTGCTATTTCTGTGGTCATTGCTGAGAAAAGGCAAATTGATCAAAGCATGAAGCACAAATTATACAATGGGAACAATTTTCTCCAGAAATTCCAGCACTTGGTCTAGAATTAAGTGTTACCATGTTGTTGACAGTAATGGTTCCTGAGATAAAGGGGGTTTGGAACCAAGAGCATTGGATGACTCAAGTCTGTGTCGAGATTCAAGATTTGAAGTCTTGGAAACCTGTAGAAATACACTGTTCTGTCTTAGTGTGAAAATGGGTTTTTTTTATCAGGGTTAAGCTGTTCTTACCTGTAGCACAATGGAAAACTTTGATACCAGATACACAGCAGTGGAGACTTGATCTCAGAGAGCCCACCCAACACAACTTATTTTCCTCCACATTCCACTGTTATTTCAAATTCTACTCAGGACATTTTGGAATGAGCTAAAGCGAAGGGACCCAGTTTGTAGCCACACCCAGTGGGATTTCGTTACTCCAACTCCAGCGCTTTAATTTCTGCCATCCACTGAGCAATCAGCAGGGAAATGTGGATGCAGCACTCACTGGTTCCCTGTTAACCACAGTTAATTAAACCTGGAGTTGGGCTTGGAAATGCATGCTTTTCACCCACAGCCTCTCCCCTTCCTCAAGCAAAACCCTCCCACTGCAGTGAACCAGTTGGTGGTCACCAGGACTTGGTCTGCCCGAGGTCAGCCTGGTCCCTACAGGCAAGGAGTTGCAGCGCACCCTGCTGCCAGAGGGTGCTTAAATGGAAAAACCTGGTCAACTCACCCACAACTCGTATTGGTGGAGGCCAACTGATTAATTGTGGCGAAGGCGACAGGGAATTGCAGAAGGAATTGCACACTCCTAAGCCCAGTTTCCAGTGTATTAACCCCAATTAACAAGGAGCCCTCATATTGCACCTGCACTAACTCCTGGAGAACATTAATTTGCAGAACTCCTTTCTCTTGTGAATCATATACGGACAAAGCATTTTAGTCAACACAGTCTTTGCTCTCTTTGTTCCTTTTTTCCCTCTGTCAGAATGGAAAACATGACTAAAGTTGTGTGTGTGTTTTTGAAAGAGACTTAAAGTTAACAATGAATGTGATGTTTTAATTTTGGCATGGTCTTTTGGAAAATGATCTGACTCCTTCAGCACTTGCGGAAACAGTTAACAGACGCAGCATAACATGACTGTGTTTTGTTTGTAATTTTATAATGTCTTAAAGAAGGATTGTTTTCTTTTATTTGGTTTTTCTAAAGAATGCTGGAACATAACCCATATGTTTATCCTTTTTGGATACTCTTGCATAATCAAAAATAATACCAAAGTATTGCTTCTGTCTCTTTGGTTTCTCCCGTGTAATTCCGTGTGTCTGTATTACATGTCCCAGTTATTCCAGAAATCAATGAGTCAGATTGCCAAAACAACAGCAGACAGCCGTGTAACCAACCACTCTTGCTCTCCATGCAAGAGGTCCAACACCTCATGCAGATAAACTGGTTGAAAGCCAGCCTGTTCTCTGACAAAAGACAGGAAAACCATCATTCTCTTTCTGTAAGCTAACCACTATGCTAGACACTGTGTTTACATAAACTGTAACTGCCTACCGAGATGTGAGACAGTCCTTAGTGTACTGTAACAAGCAATCATCTCAAATAATAAAAATGTAGATGTCGCGGGCTTGTGAATTCATTGTTGCTGAGAAGAAGGTCCGAAATCTTTGCTGGTGCCTGCAGGACTCCTTCGCCGGAGGTTTCGGCCTGTGTGCCAGCGCCTGACACGCCAAAGGAGGAAAGCCAGCGGTTAGGCCAGGCAAGGCATCTTCCTTGCACCAACAAGCCCAGGAACAGCAAAGAGATCCCATCAGAACCGCCCCAGTACAGCTTGGTTTTCTTTCTGAGCAACAAGCTCCTACTACTTGCTATGCTCCAGAGGACCTGGATTTGACATGAGCCTGCAGACCTGACTTTCCCATCATAATCAAAGGCAAATAATGTGCATTGCTTGGCGAGATTCAGCTATCTAATGGAAAGGTCAGCTCTGCAGCCAAGACCTGGCAGCCTCTGAGCTGAACGCCTGCGCACGGGTTGCCAAGAGCGGTAATTATAGTAGCCTTCCCCTCCCTGCACTTCAGGCGAGTGTGGAACAGCCATCCCTACCATGAAGTAAGGATAGGGCTTGCTCTGACACCACCTACTCTGCTGCTCCTCTTTGGCATGGCAGAAATAGGTACCGAGGAAACCGCCCAGTATTGCTTTATCACAGGGAGTCCATTTTGGGCTCTTTTCAGCTACAAACACAGCATTAGGTGTGCACAAGCCGCAGCCAGAAATTCCTGGAAATCGGAAATGCTGATCCTTACCCCTTACTCCTGCCCTGTAATCACAGTGTACAAGCAGACAAGGCTAGAATGTCTCTGTAGTTCATTCTTACTATCACAGGAGGTGCAACTCTGAGAAAGAAGCTTCCCAGTCAAAGGAAAGCTCCCTATGGGCTACATTTACTTTTTCCTCTTGCTCCTTGTGCCCCTACTAGATAGTTTTGCCTTCCCATTTATTAGGGAATAATAAAATCCCATTTCTCAGCCCTCTTCCCACAGCCAGAGCCTCAAAACCATCCATATGGAAATGAGGAATCACAGATCTGGATTTAGTAACAGGATATGGTGGAGGAACTGAATATGCCAAAGATCCTAGTCTACTCTAGTGGTCTCTACTCCAGTGGTCCTAGAGTACTCTAGTGGTCTCGCAACACAACTTGCTATCAGCGTGATTTGCCAAAGTCAGGGCAATGTCTTTCAAGTTTCTTTCTAGGTTTCCTAGCCATTCAAGTGCTTTGACTACCAGTTCCAATTGTGCTGTAACCTGCGCCCCGTCGGCCTACAACATCCTAAATATGAAGTCCGATTGTTCGGAACATGGAAAAGTCAAATGCAAAACAACTGGCAATCTCCAGGCGGTAGCAGAGGACAACTTTGGCACAAATCCTCAAATTGACATATAGCAGATTATACTCCTGTAAGGGAATGAGAAAAGGAACATCTTTGGTAACAGATTATCCAAGTTAAAAAAAATTAAGGATGTGGAATGATGGCAAAAGTACATATTCAGAGTTCTCTGCACTTGCTGAATTGTGGACATAAATGCCCAGTGGTGTTTCTGCTAGCAGCTAACCATTGTATAGCCCAACTTTGGGATGGTTTGTGTGTGCGTATTCATCACAATCACAGCAGTTCCCTTGGATGACATTTCATAGCTGGTATGACAAGAATGAAAACAGCTTCCTTGCACATTTCCATGTAAAATGTGTTTTCCACAATCTGCTTCCTTCGGCCTGAGTTGTGTAACACAAAAGCAGTTGCCTGTTTTTGCACATCATTGCCAGGGGATTGGGGGGGGGGGAGGTCTATGCACCCCCACACAGCCAATAAATAAGGTGATGCATGTATGAATACATACTCAATGTATGAAATGCCACAGTTGCCTTTTGAAAGCCAACTCTTAACACCATTGCTTATTTATTGCAAGTTTAATTATACTACCCAGAAAGGTGAAAGAAAATGCTGCAGTTTCTTGTCAAGCTGCAAAGCTCAAGAGGTTTTGCCCTGGAAGCAGAACGTGTGAATGTGGCTTGCAGGTTCCCGACTGCAAGTAGAGCATTTGTTGCAGATCATACCATATTTTGGGACTTTTCCTAACCACATAAGCAGGCAGGATATAAATGCAATATAATAATAATAACAACAAAACAACAACAACAACATAATTCCTATTAAAGCTAAGTGACACAATATTCTTGAGTTATGTCCCTCATACCCTTCCAAATATGTTTTAAAGTTTTGTAGTTGCTTTTAAAATCTGACACTTCAGATTTTCTGGGTTTAGCAGCCTTGCAGATCCATCACTTTTTGCAATATTCAGCACCAAAAATAGATCTAGCTTGGAGAATGGAAGAGATGAGATGAGCAGATTCAGAAGTGACAATAAGTTAAACCATGCACAGTAAAGCAGTTAAGAATTATCTGTGAGCTTAGAACGTTTCTATAGACTGTTAATTCCTCCATTCCTTAAAGCCAAGCTTTTAAATTATTTCAAGCAAATAAAATTAAATGGTGTGTCTTGCAGATGTGAACTGTAATTGAGAAAACCACGATTGATCTGGTCTGTGTTTCAGCAGAAGAAAACATACTTGAAGGAAAATCACACAGATGTACAGTGCAGGATCCCAGATGGCTAAAGTGTCTCGGCATGTAATGCAGAATAGCTACAGCACAACAGAATTACTAAATCACACAGAACTTTCATTCCAGTTCACTCTGCATTTGAAAATTATTACCTGACTTTCCTCCACAAAAAGCAACAAAAAATAGCTGGAAAACATGGGAGAGCCCTTGAAAGATGATTTGAAGAGGACCTGCAAACTTCTGTGGATGAGGGATCACAAATTGAATTCAATTTTGGAGAAGTTCACAGCACAGTTTTGAGAGGTGAGTAGGGATGGCACAGAGCCCAAAATGGAAAAGTCATAAGAGTTGGGTGAGGCACTGCATTGTGAATTGCAAAAAATAAAACATATTTAAAAAAAAACAAGGACGGAAGGAAGGAAAGTTTACATAAAAGCTGGGAAACCAGAAAACCATTATTAGTTGGGGGGAAGGGACTGAGGCTGGGGAAGATGGAAAGGATGTGCCATTTGGGACTCCCAGGAGGTCTGCTGCTAGCAAAGCCTTGCAGAAACTGCAAGAGAACCTCCCAGGAAGAGCATTTCATATCTGGGCACTGCAGCTAGCGATGCCCTCCAATAAATAAGGTGATAGATGCATGAGCACCCCCCCCCCCCCCCCCCCCAATGCTTCTGGAAGGAAGCAGGATGCGTACTGGAAGAATTGAGAGAGTGCCCAGCAGCCTCTCTCCCCAGTGGCCACGTGCAACGCCTCTGGTGGCGCTGGCATGATGAGGAAGGCCTCCAGAAATGACCTTCACACACGGGCAGAGTGATTCTTACTCATTTCCATTGTTGCAAAAAGTACAAACTGATGTTTAAAAAGTATCCCTGAGCAAAGAAATACACCTAAGAATGAAATACATAAAAATCAGTTATACCAGTAAAACTGTGTTGGGGACTTGGGCAACCACATGTTGGGGGTTATATGAGCAGAGCTGGCTGGAGCTGGGGGTCAGACTAGATGGCCCAGGAGACCCCTTTCTGACTCACTTTTTTCCATGCTTCTATGTAAAGCTTGTTAAATTGTTGTTTTTAGTCGCGAAGTCGTGCCCGACTCTTCGCGACCCCATGGACAACATTCCTCCAGGCCCTCCTGTCCTCCACCATCCCCCAGAGTCCACCCAAGCCCACACCCACTGCCCCAGTGACCCCATCCAGCCACCTCATCCTCTGCCGTCCCCTTCTTCTTTTGGCATCTATTGTTCCCAGCATTAGGCTCTTCTCCAGGGAGTCCTTCCTTCTCATTAGGTGGCCAAAGTATTTGAGCTTCATTTTCAGGTTCTGGCCTTCTAAAGAGCAGTCAGGGTTGATCTCCTCTAGCACTGACCGGTTTGATTGCCTTGCTCAATTCTTTGGCGCTCAGCCTTCCTTATGGTCCAACTTTCACAGCCATACATTGCAAGCTTGTTTAAATAGAAGTGGCAAATTCTAGTAAGAAAGCAGAAGGGGCAGTGGCCTGATAAAATGGCAGGGAGTTCCACCAAGGGGGGGCCGGGTCACAAAACCCCTGCGCTGAGTAGCCTCTGAATGGATCTCATGTTAACATGGGTGTAGGCAATCTTTTTGGTCTGAATCCAAGCAACAGTACCGCAGGCATTTAAAAGAGCAAGAAAATAAACTTTGTAAGGAAATGACTGTACCCTGCTCTTGTCTGTCTGTCTGCTTGCTTCTTCATGCTTAGTTTGCACATTGAAAATGAAATGAATTTCATTATCATAAATATCATAAATTTCCATTCCCCTCTAATTGCAAGCAACTGGAACTGGTGAAAAGCTTCCCTGAAGCATCCTCCAGTTCTCTCAGGGAACAGTGGAGTGCAACATAATATACAGCCAATTATGATAGGGAAATGTGGGGGAGAGGAGCACTTTCGCCCCCCACCCCAGTTTGCTTGCCAGTGCGATCTAGAGAGAAGAAAATCCTTCTGGGGCCACCAAAGCGAGCGTTCTGCAGTTTATTCCATTATCACATTGCATAATAGCAACATATTTCAACTAGACAGCCGTTTGACTAGAAATGCTAGGCGGCAAGATGTGCCCGGCCTTCCAACAATATCTGTATTTTTAAAAATTAAACATTAAGTGACACCAAAACTCCAGATGAGGATTTATGATACAAATAAACTCAGGGATTTTAAAAGGTTTGGGGACTGTTCTTTCCAGTATTTTCAAAATTATTATTTGACTGGTTTTGCCTATTATGACTAATTAGCAAATGATGAAACTAGCTTCGCATGGGGATTGTGGCTGGAATTATTGTCCCATTAAGACCTAGACTACAGCATTTTGTAAAAGGCCCTCTGGCAAATCAAGCTAATGAGTTTCCAAGAGTTCCCCAAACGCTGAACACAATTCATGCTTTTGCAGAAACACCCCTTTGCTAAAATGATGGGGGGAGTTGTATTCTCTTCTTCAGTCTTCATACCACCCCCTCCCTGGCTGATGATTCAATTCCTAATTAAAAGCACAGACTGCTCATTTGTTACGTTTTACAATAAAGCATGCTTATATTAGAAATATGTCTCTTTATAAGTATGGGTATTGTGGAAAAAACTTCATGTTTGCCATCAGACAGCCAAAACACCTTTATTCTTCTCAACCCAAGCGCCCCTTTTGATACCTCTCCTATGTTGCCAACACCCCCTAAGAATGAGAAAGGTAGAATTATTCTTACAACTGAAAAACAAAACACCTGATTGGCAGGAAGGCCTGATGAGGAAGGGTACTGCGTTTGAAAACGGGGAATCTGGGTGGGGTTCAGTGCCACCAAGTGTGACACGGATCTTGCATGGCAAGACCATGTTCTTGGGGTGCCACCCCAAGCGCAAGGTGTATTCTACCACTGCAGAAAGAGCATCCCAGTAGCTGATGCAGCACAACTGAAAGGTGCTTTATGTTATTTAAGTGGGTCTGAGGCGGGACGTGGCCCTCGCTTACAGCAAGAATGAAGTAGACGGGGTCTCCGGAGATAAGCCACTGCAGCTGCATTCAGCATTGCACCATCTTTTAAGCTAGCCTGAGATTTTGTTCCTGGGAAAGTCACTGGCAGACCATCTTGCAGATGCTTGACCTTGCCCCTGCTTCAGACTCCCCAAGCGAATATGCACCTCTGCTTATCCACCTAGTGCCCAAAGCTCCTGCTTCTGGGTACATTCTCAGGTGCAGTGGACAGCTGATTCCCAGGGCAGGAGTGAACAGCATCAAGCTGGGATTCTGCTTAGCTGGCGGAAGGGGTACCGATACTCCACAGGTCAGCTTGCCTTGCTATAGAAACTGAGTGAGTCAGAAGGGGCCTCCTGGGCCATCTAGTCTGACCCCTGGCTCCAGCCGGCTCCGCTCACAACATGCCCACCATGTGCATGTCCAGCCTATCTATTTCGGGCATTGGTGGCCTTCCACCTCTGTCAGCCTGCCACTCCTATCAGTCCTGGTCAGCACAGCCATCAGGGGTGGATGAGACACATCATAGGCCAAAACATCTGGAGGGCCTCAAGTTGCCCAACACCAATTTAGGAGCTGTTAAATTCTGCCCACTATTGGAGCAAAGAGTTGTAAGTTAAAATCTGAAATGCTTTGCAAGGGATTCTCTGAAATAAAATTTGGGCCTTGTGTCCAAAGAGGTTGCCTGCTCCTAAGCCATGTGATTAAATCTTCTGTACTGATATCTCCCACGTCCGCTTGCTTCTGCCCTCACTAGTAGCCACAGGCAGGAACAGACAGGTTTGCGTATTGCATTCCAGGATCTATACGGCAGAGTGTATGAACTATTTAGCCAAGAAAAAATTATTAGGCCATTAGAAAGAATGCATAACAATAAACTAACTACAAGAAAGATAAATTCCTCTTTCCATTCCTTTTCTGACCTAGATTGGTGGTTTCTCAGAAGAGCCAGGATAGCTCTCCATGTGCAGAATGGGCTGGTAGTAAGAAGCACTTACGCTTGGAGGATCCTCCACTGTTCACTTAAATCATTTTTTGCAAGGCACATGCCTAGTAATTTGAGGATAACTTCACTAACCTATAAAAGCAAACCAATGCGGATTGATTCCCAAGGTTCAATTAGAACATCATCATCATCCCCTGGAAGTTACAGTCACTTCATTGTATTGTTCATGTAAATGTTATGCAATAAGAGATGCAGTTGCCTGCAGCCATAGACCAGATGAAAGAGGTATTTATTGAAATTCACATAATGGAGTTAACCATTCAGGGAGTTACACAACGCATGTCAAGACAAAACTGTCTGAAAATTCTTGCCCCATGAACCTTCTTGGACGGAGACTGCCTATCCAGCTCCGAAGCGGATCACCATCTCGAACTGGCTGGGAAACAAACTGGAAGCCAGTGCAGTTGCATAATCCAGTATGGCCCGGTGGCCACGATCCTGCCAGAAGCAGGGACAAGTTTCAGAAGACTTCTCCAGGACAGCCCCAGGAAGAACGTAGGACAGCAGGGCATCCCCAACTGCAGCAGGTCCCTCTTACTCCACAAAAGGGCATCCCTGCCATCCCTAGAGGAGGAGGTGCGCTGGGAACTGCAAGCTCCCCCCGCCATCTGCACTCCCAGCTTGCATGCTGCGAGCTGCGTGTGCCCCCCCCCCCACCCGCCCGGCCCGGGAGCCCCCGAGATCGCCCTGCCCGCATCGCGCACCCCTGCATCCCCCGCGGGGGGTCCCTTCCCGGGCTGGATGGGGCGCTCGCCCTGCCACAGGCTGCCCGGGCGCGGGGCACGCGGCGCCCGGCGCTGCTCACCTGCGCAGCCCCGGGGGAAAGCGGCCCCCCCGCGCCGCGCGCTCCGTTGGCGGGGGCGCGCTTGAGGGAGGCTCTGCCCCCACGGCGGGGTGGGCGGGGCCGCGCCAGCCGCCGCGGGGGGGCAGCAGAGGGGCGGGACCGGCGGGGCGGGGCGCCTCCTCGCGCGCCTGTCGCTTTAAGGCGCCGGCGGCCGGGCGCAGAGCCGTCGCCGCGGCGAGCCAATGCCGCGGCCGCCTCCTCGCCCGCTCACAGGAAGTGGGGCCGCTGCGGCGCGGC
>NW_025335317.1:6351521-6636398 GCF_004798865.1 Varanus komodoensis
GCGAATTACCCCTTTGGGGCATTTGGGTGCTCCCCTGATGGTTTCCATGGCGCCTTCATTTCCTAGGTGCCCTCTCTTCCATAGCAGAGCTTTCCCTGTGTCTGTCTCTGCCTTCAGGCCTGGATTTCTTCCTGAATCTCTTTGGAGAAAGCTGTTTTTGTGCGTGTTTTGGGATGGAGCATGCTTGAAGTCGGCGGTGGTGCATAAATGCCAGCTGTACTGAGCGCAGGCTTTAGAAACGCAACTCTGTGAGCAGGGCGCAGAAGGAAGTCTTGTCCACCCCTCCATGGCGAGACGCGATCACGATCACTCGTTGTCTAGTCCGTCTTCCTCTTCCTTCCCCCCCCCCCCGCCTCTTTTTAAGGTGGTGCAGGAAAGCAAGTAGGAGAGAAATCTCCTTATTTTCAGCTTCTTGCAATGCTCATTTTCAAATTTCAGCGATGAACCGGCAGAGCTGTTGCAAACTGGTACAGAGCTGCTGTCCCAGCGTGGCTGAGAAACTGAGATAGGAGTCTCACCTCTGCCTTGAACTCAGGAAAAGGGTAGCATTGAGCAAGCCTTCCAAACTAGATTATAATGTTAATAAGGTGTGGTGGTAAGAGTGCTGACCTGGGACTCAGAAGAACTTGGTTCTAGTCCCCATTCTGCCATGGAGCTCCCTGGGTGACTTTGGGCCAGTCTTGTATGCTCAGCCTAACCTACCTCACAGCATTGTTGTGAGGATAAAATGGAGAGGAGGAGATCCTTCCGATACACCTTGGGTTCCTTGCAAGAGGAAAAATTGGGGACAGAAATGCAGTGCAATAATAGCATTTCTGGCTAGCATTAAGGTCAACACAGGAGAAGCATTTTTCAGCATTCCAAGCACTACAGAAATGCTAACTGTTACTTAGAATGCAGCAAGCAGTAGCATTAAGTTTGGGGTTATGTCTAATTATGTTGCTCTGCTGACAGAAGGCTCTTTTGATCCAGCGGAGGCCTCTGAGTGGAAAGTTCCTCATCACCAGTTCTTCCTGCTGTCCCTCACACCACCTCCTGCCTGTTCCATGTGCCCCTTCCACCCTCTTGAGCTGACTAGAGAGGGCCCAGGGCCTGCACAGAGAATGAGGAATCAGCAAAAACCTGTTCCTCTTTTCTGCTCACAGAAGCCTCTGCCAAATCAAAGAGCTTCACATAGGCAGAGTTACACAGATGGATACAAGCCCTGGTTCCTATTCAGCTGCAAATCTGTTAGCAAGAGTGTCATATCTTGTGTGGGAAAGTGTATTATAAATCAAGAGATTGTGCCCACAGTTTTGGAATCACCTTAGATGGGAATTAAGCCTTCCTCTTTGGTTTGGCCTAAGCCTAGACAAACTGGCATTGCAGTACAGAATTCTTACGTGGCACCAGTGGAATAAAACAGTATTGGAATAATTGATGTAGGTTTTCTGGAAAATGTTGAATTGGAGATAAATAGGCTCCATTGCATCAGAAAATGTTCAGTGTACATTGGAAAATGTTTCGATGCACTAGAAGGTGATCTAATTTAGCATGTTTATTTTACCTGTGCCTAGTAGAGTTGAAACAGTTGGCTCATGTATGTTTGTAGGGGAGGGGGTTGGTTCCAATATAGCTCAAGTATTTGATCTGAAATATACAAGGAGAAAAAAGTCAAAGCACACCTAATGTGATTTAAAGGTTAGGTAGACATTTTATGGGAATACTTGTAAAAGTATAGAGATAATAGCATGCACTTCCCTTACTTGGATTAAATGAAAAGCAAACACACACAAATGTTCTGAAAACTGTTGATGCACTGATAATACTAGTAAGCCAGGGAATGCTGACAACACACATCTGTTTCAGCAGTCTCACCTCCATCTCACTATAGTTCTTGGGGTACACTCAGTTTCACAATCATGTTTAGATCTGAGATACATATATATTTTGTGGCATCTATTCTTGCACCTATTTGCTAGGGATAATCATCTGGAAAACTTTAATTGCCACTTGGAAACGGTGAAGTTTAGCTAAATCATGTATTTGCAGTTGGCTTCCATTCATTCTCAATAGTGAACTTATGAAACAAAAACAGTTTGGAAATATGAATCTCTAGAAAATTTCCCAGGAGGAAAAAAAAACATTTTTGGAATTTTTTCCACCCATCAAGAATTATTGCTATTGGTAACTGGGGTGAAATTATGTACTTGTAGTTCAGCCATCGAGTGATTTCATGAGCATCGTCTGTAATGACTTTCGGTTATTTGGCAGTGGGAGCAAACTGGATCTGTTGTCCATTAGCCTGATTCAGATGTAACAAATTCAGCTTAATAAATCATTATTATGGAAAATATATTAATAAGTCATCACTGGAACGGAATTATTTGCTCTTAGTAGGGGTTAAATTTGAGCCACCTTCTGTGCTTGCTTTAGTTGGAGGAAAATGACTATAACACTGCCTAGAAAAATGTGAAAATTGGCATCTTCTAGATCAGGTAGAAATTAAGTATAGGGCCTCCTAAAGAGATCCAAAAGCCTGAATACTATTATTTCAAAGGGGGCTAATATTGCACTAATAGAATTGGGTGGGAGGCGCTTGGAGCACATCTGCTCATCCTTAAATACAGTAAAAGAAGCAGAAGTTGGTCATTGGATTAAGGTCTCTTCCCCACCTGCATGTGAAGGATCAGTACCTTTAAAGATAACAGCTTGATTTTTCTGTTTTTGAAGGCTTTTGTTGTTCAAATCTTCAAAAGTCGTTTGGCCTGGCCTGCAGGTTGGGCATCCTCGCTAGCTCCTGAATAGGCAACATGCAGCCAGTTGGCTTCATAGAGCTTCGAACTGATCCTGGCCACCTACTGAAGTGTGAAGGTGCCCCAACAAAACCTTTAATATAACAAAATGATAAGGAACTGCTGTGAAGCAGCCGTTTGTTTTTTGTTTTGTATTCCCACAAAGTTGGCACAAATCTGGGTGACATTCTTAATGCAACATTTGCAATTGCACCATGTTAACACCGCTGCATAGGTAATCCCAGTTTATCAATCGATTAAATTAAGGTATTTCATTAAGCAATTAATTATTTTACTTCTCTCCCTTGAGGGGAAGGAATGGAAAAGTTGTTTTAGTAATTTAGTGACTAGCTTGCCATTAAACTCACTGGTGAGGGGCTGGGTGTTGCAACAAATCTTCAGTTTAGTAGGAATTAAATTATGATTTGTCTCAGGATTATGAAGATGAACAGATGTAGTTAAAATATGCTGCTGCTTTCTGAATTCAGATATGTTTAAACTCTTGCCTTCCAAATAAATATGCTTCCAGCTCTCTTATGTTGTTCTATAATTTCTCCCAGTTCTTTGAGATCTAGTTAAGGTGGGGGGGGGGGACTTGATTCACCACCTAAATCAAGGAGAAAGCCCATAAGCAAAGAATAAACAGATCCTTCTTCCTTCTCTTATGATTATGGCGAAGCCTGCAGAGGAGGAATAGCAGCCTTAACAGTTGTCTCAGTTCACAAGCTAAGACTTTCCTCTCCTTAGTGCACAAGAATTGTAATGATCGATACTGTACCTAACCTTACATAAACACAAAACCCTGTGTTCTGTTTGTTTGTTATTCTGGATCTTTGTATCTCTTAAGCGTAGCAGATGTTTTTAGAGAAAAACACAAAGTTACAGTTTGCTGCTTAATAAAAGCTGGTTGCCTTTTCACAGAGGAAGTTTCACAGAGGAAGTAGTCCTGCATATAAATGTGGAAAGCATTTTAACAAATGTCATTTAGTTGATCATGAACTTTTTTTGGGGGGGGGGGTTGCTTGCTTTTGGAAAATCAGACATATTCATAGAACCTCTCTTATATTTCCTAGCCTGATTGTCATCAAAATGAAGCCACAGAACGGTTATATCCAAAGCAAATCCAAGAAAGTTTACTGCAGAAATTATTAAGGCAGTGTTGAGAGAGAAATTCATTAGGGCTGTACTGACCCCGCACTTTTATGCCGTGTGAAACTACAGACATGGTGCATGGAGGAGTTAAAGATGATGTGGGGCTTACAGCTTGGACTAGCTGACCTTAGAGTTAAACAGCTCTTAACAAAATTCCCTGGAAAATTGTTTTTGCATTGGTATGCCATACACAGTTACTTGACTGCATTGCTTCGAGGTAACTTCGAGGTATGATTTGTGTAAATCATACTTCAGGCCAGTCTTTAATTGTTGCTGGTTTTCCAACCACCCTTTTATTTATTCCTTGATAGCTGAAGGAGGGGTTGTTCCAGAGATTACCATTGCAAATTATGTGGCACTGAAGATGTTGTATATTGTTATCTGACCTCACACAGAGTATTCTGTAGTGGCTTGGGATATGGATATAGATATGGCAGCAGTGAATGCTTCTTGGTATTTGGTGTCAACACTAGAAAAAGCAAAGCAGAGTGGTAGAAGGAATAAGCAGTGCCAGGCCTTTGGGGCGCATCTAGTATTGTGCATTTGCAAACATTATCTGTGTCTCTTTTGCACATATGCAGGACTTTTTTTTTGTCACAGAATGCACCTTTTTTCAATGGATTTTTCCACGTGATTTTGAACCCCCCTGCCGGGTGTAGCAGGTCGGCGGCAAAATCATTAAAATAGTGCACGCGGGCTGCTTGTGTGCCCGCGCTGGTTGTGATGGTGCTGCTCGGCTTGTGATTGGTCGTGTGGTCGCGCGCTGAGTGCTTACTGCAGGCGGCGACCATTATGTTTCATCACACAGGGTTGGTGTGTGTAGCGTGACTGGCTATGTGCAAAAGGTAAATAATTTCTTTATTTTAAAAAAAGTTGATGAATTGAAAATCTTTTTTTTTAATTTTTAGTGTAAAAGTGTGACCCCAAATTTAAAAATGAAAAAAAAATTACTAATTACTTCTCAACCACTGCTCCTGCTAATAAAATATTACCCTAAAAAAACCCTAAATAAAAGATTAACAAGATGTGAGTTCTGGCACTTTTTTTTTTTTTTTTTTTTTACAAAGAAAAGCACTGCGCATATGTACTTGCTTTGGAAGCAACATGTTGTACATGCAGACCCAAAAGATGGTTTGTTATTGTTGCATTCTCCTGCTGCCTGGTGTAAAATGTCCGTGCAGGCTGGGGGAAGGCGGGACTGTACTGTACAAAAAGTTAGTACAGAGAGTAGAAAAACGGGTATGACTTTAGGGAGCTGTTGGGGGAGGGGGAGCCTTCAAACCCTTGCAGTTTGAATCCCCTTCTCACTAGCATGCTTTTCTTAAAGTAATGGGGTAACTGTAGTAGGGGACATGCTCTTTTCCTGTGCACTGATGCTTTTATCTCTTAAGCATGCTTTCTTAGGAATGGGCATCTCCTCAAGAGAAGTACATGTTGGGGGGGGGTGCCTTAAACTCGATACCTTTCTGAATACCCTTCTCTCAGCACTGACTTACTTGTGAAAGTCAGCTGTCCCTATGCGCTGGACTCCCAGTTTGGATTACAATGCTTCAATACAAACAAATGCGATAAAAATGCAAAAGTGGAAAAGCAACAGGCCATATGCCAGTGCTAAAACCTGATGGATATCATGCAAACTCTAGTCAATCTAATGGACTGCCTGCTGTGGAATAACATCAGGAACAGTCTTGCTCCAGTCTTTGCCCAGCTCATGTTGGGTGACATGGGCGCTTAAGCCAATGACTGCAGGCAGCGGGCCTGTTCACAGCACAGGAGGCACCCCTTCCGATAACCAGGCCCCCAAATCCTGTACTTTTATCAGTGACCACCAATGCTTGGAATGGTGCCTGAAAGTGGCCCACAACTAGTGTCATTGTTGGCGTACTTGGGAGATATTTCATAGAGCTGGCTCCAGTTAACACAAAACCTTCCAGATTGGTAACTGAAATTTCTAAGAAATCTTCAAGGGCAGCCCCATGTGGAAGCCATCGCATTTGTCCAAGGGTAGGCAATTTGTAGCTTTTCAGATGTTTGCACTGCAATTCCCATGAGCTCTAGCTGGCATAAACTTAGCCGGTAAAGGCTGCTATAAGTGACACATACAACTTGGACTTCCAGTGCCAAGCTGGGGCTGAATCTGTAAGCTGCAGTTCCAGTCCTTTCGGGTAAGCGCTGTACAAATTTTACCCGGAAGACTGTTGCATTGGTTGCCCCTTAGCTGTGGAATTGTCTGCCAGGAGAGATGTATCTGATTTTCCAAATTCCCACCTTTAAGAGGGAGTTAAACCTGAATCTCTTCCATTAGGTCTTCCCAGGTTAATTCCCATGTTGGTTTTATTTAATATGTCGTGATGGACAATTTCACTCACAGTTGGTTTTAATATCTTGTAAACTGCCCAGAGCTATGAGAATGGGGCCAAATATAAACACTGAAATTATAATACTATTTTGGCATCACTGATCTGTATCATTGTTTTGATGGTTAAATAAACCTGCAGGAAATCTTGAGTAGACTAAAACAGAAGGACTAATGGATTATAGTCAGGGAAATTAGGTAAATCTCTTCCTCATTCTAAAGGGATATATATGTGTTCGAATGTTCCATCCAGGAAGGAAGAACCCTGAATAAAGAAAGGTTGGGGAGATGGATTTTAGTCTAGCTCTTTCCATTCATTCTATTTTTGTGTAAGCAGGGAGTGTGTTTTGGGAGAGAATTCAAATATCCAACATAGGCAGCCACCATAGCAGAGAAAAGTATTCACACTCAAATCTGCTAATTGTGCAAATTGGCCTAATGTTGGAGCAGGTAACAACAGTTTGGATAGAAGAGACACACTATTTTTCTTAATTACTATCTGGCACATCATTCTTCTACTGACCTATAAAGCCCTAAATGGCTTGGGTCTGGGATACCTGAAGGAACACTTTCTTCCCTGTGTGCCCTCCCACCCCTTGAGATCTGAGGTGGGGTCCTGCTCCGGGAGCCCTCCTTGAAGAAGATCAGGAGGATGGCTATACCCATAGGAGGGCCTTCTCTGCGGTGGCACCCTGACTATGGAATATGCTCCCCAGAGAGGCTCACCTGGTGCCGACATTATATTCTTTCCGGCATTAGGTGAAAACCTTTTTATTTTCCCACTATTTTGATGTCTAGGTTTTAATTAGGGCTTTTATCTTGAGTTGCTGGACGCTGTGCTTGTTTTGTTTATTTTATCTCTTCTTTATTGCAAGCCGTCCCGAGATGTCAGTGGTGGACAGGGTAGAAAATTTTAAATAAATAAAGGGCTTAGAGAGTTGCAAGAACTGTAAGGACCCAAGGGGGAGCCTACGCCCTGCTTTTCTGTGTGTGTCACAGCCCTCGAAACACCCATCCAAAGGGTGAGTAACTTTGCTACTTCTCTGAATGTTCCAAGCATGTGCAATACAAGAATGCAAGAGAGACCCGGTCCTGTAGCAGTCCTGGCTTTATCTGATCTCAATAGCACAGTTTATTAGCAGTGCACAGTTGTCAAAATAAGCTGATTCACAGATAAAGCATCTGCTTGTGCAACCAGTGGGGGAGAAGAAGAAGAAGAATGCTGTTCTAATTTCAGATTAATGTGGCCTGTGGTTATAACGAACTATTTCCTAACCAACTTGAATTTGTACGTCCACGCTTTGAAATGACAGTCAGTTATCATTCATTCTTAGAAAAGTTATCATTTCTGTAAATGAAGGCAAATCCATCAATGAATGTAGCCTTGATAAAAGGCAGGACATAATATCAACTTTTGTAGGCTGTGTAATTGTGTGCGTTTCATTACTAGTAGGACCTGGTGAGAAATGCAGCCGGCGAAACAAATGTAATCTTGAGTTCAGACCTTCTCATGGAGGTCTGATGAGCCTCAGTTTGGACGCTGTTTGTAGTAATGTGAAGTTTGTTGCTGGATAGAAGATGTTTATGATAATACTACGTGCATAATCACTCTCTGCCACTGGCATCTTCAAAGTACCAGCAGCTGCTTTAAGCTGTCGACGGTCCTTTGATACACTGTCATAGTGCTTGTTGCGCATTCGTGAAAGGCCTGAGGGACATTTCTGGCCTTGCCCAGGTCAGAGCTGCTTAGGGCTGGGGGAAGCTCTAAATCTTTTGTCTGCTTTTCCTCTAAATCTTGAACCGGGAGAAGGCAACTTGTACCCTCTGGGTTTTATTTGATCACCACTCTCATCATTCATAACTGTTGGCCAGTCTGGCTGGAGCTTATGGGAGTTGGTGCCAAAGGCATATGTAGGAACTTCTGCTGCCGTTATGTGGCCCACACCCAGCAGCGTGTGTGACTCCCAGAGTTGTTGAGCGAAGGATATGCGGTCTTCACTGCCTCTTCCAGCTCACCAGACAGTGCTTGCTTGTCTGCAGCAACTTTTTGCAATAATGGGGCCATCCTGCTCGTTGCAGACGCTCTGGTAGATCCACGCATGATTTCAGTCTGTAGCTTGAAAATGGTCATTTTAATGATCATCCTGGGATGATGGTAGGGTACTATTTCCTGCAAATTAAGTATAAATGTTGGTAAAATGTTCGTTACTTAGTCTATTTAAATAGACAAAATCAAAGAAAATTATCTATGTTTTGTCTGTTGGAGGAAAAATTTCTGAGTTGGATAACCACAGAACAGTTTAGCCAAAGGAACACTTTGCAGCCTAGAAAAAGCAACGTTTGGGAAATGAAAATCAGCTTCGTCTCAAAACTAAATGTGTGTCATTAGGTCATTATTGTGAAAGAAATGCTTGGCTAGCCTAATGAAAGCAAGGCGTGCGCTTTGGTTGGCTTCCCTTGGTGGAGTGTTAGTGAGTGGTGTGGTCTTAGTCTATTACTAATAATTATTTTTGCCTTGCAGGAGAGGCATCTGTACATTTTACCCCAGTGGCTGGGGAACATGGGCAAGGTTTGTCACTGCTGCTCTCCGGTCCTGTGTGTGGGTTTGCTGTGTGAACACAATTCTGGATTTGGTGGCCCTTTCTCTGGTCCACTGATGGTTGGGGTGATGGTGATCTGAAAGACTGGACCTCCAGGAGCTGAGATGGGTCAACCGTAGCCCACTTTGCTGGGTGGGCTACATTTGCCCAGCTCACTTCTGCCCAAATGTCTTTCTGCTTTCCTCTCTCCTTCCCAGTTACAAAAGCACCAACTTCATGCTTCCCTGTCTCTGGACTGAAGCCCAGTTTAAACATGGCACAAAGGATAAATTGTACCATTTAGTATTGACCAGTGTAACATTCTCAAGGAGTTTAGTAATGGTTTGGGTATTGTTAAAATATTAACTTTATTAGAATTATGAAATAGATAGCTTGTATCAAATGTGATACTTACACTGTTTCATTGGTTCACAGGAGTATTTAACTTTAAAATATGTACTGAAATATTATAATGTATTGGTGTAAGGTTTCTGTAGTTGTGGATGATTCATTGAATTAATCTCCTTTTTGGTCTCTATCTTGGAAGCCCAGCGTCAGCTTACAGTTCCTTCATTTACCTTTTAGTTAATTATTTAAAAAAAAAAACCTGCAGTAGCAGCTATTTTTAAAGCATTATTAAAGGTAGTTGAGCTAAACAGGCAACTGGCCAATTCTTCCATCATCAGTATTATGGCTTGATAATCTTCAAGCCCCTGCCAGGTGACAAGATCCATTGACATATTTGATCAGCCAACATGTTAACCCTGATACAGTGTGCAGCGTAACTTGCATTTAAACCAGTGCCATGTTATTACCTATGGTCCAATCATACATCACGTTAGTGTTGTATGTGTGGACACTAGCAATCTGATTTTAAGAAGACTCATTCACAGATAAGATGTGGGATCATTTTCTTGACACATCTGACATTGTATTTAAACTGTGACCCACTCCTCCTCCATCTCCTCCCATTCTTAGTTGCATTTCAGGCTTTTTTAAATCAGATCTGCCTATGTTTAATGCTAGTCTGTAACTTGGATAAGACTGGCCACTGATGGTAGTCTTCAGTGTAAATTTCTGAGATGAATGAATTTGCATATTGCTTCCCAATTAACCGAGGGTGTAAATCACAGAACAAGGAAGCTGAAATACGTCCTTCAGATTATTAGTCATATATATCACTTTCCTTAAAGGTAGTTAAGCAGGTAATTAAAATCAGGCAAAAGCTGTGGATCACACCAAATTCAAGTGATCAGTGACAGTACAGAAGAGGAGGTCACTGATATTAGAAGTGCGTCTCTGGGTTCAGAGTCATGATCGTTGAGGTGCTCTTCTCTTTAACGCTTCCATTCCAATAAAATGGCGCTGGTGTTTTTTCTTACACTCATGTTGCATTTCCGTGCAGAGGGATGTGCTGAAATCAGAGAGGGTGAATATATACGCTGGAATGGTGTGAGTCACTGTTTTTCAGTGTTCTGCTCCCTTTCCAGAATGCACTTAAGAGCAATTCACTTGAAATAAAAATGAGAACTTCTTGCTTTAGTGAAACCAAGCAGATGTTTTACCACACCATAGCTTAGCTTAAGTAGAACTACTGGAAGCCAAGTGAAGTGGTTTTGGATATTGGATCAGGCTGTTGAGTTGCCTTCAGGCCATCTGTTATACACAATGATACATCCCTGTCCCTTTCCAAAGTATTCAGCTTGTTAAATTATGGCTTACTCATTATCAAAAAGGAAGATTACTTATCAAATATTAAGTGTGTTTGGAAGCAGAGGCACCCGGGTCAACAGCATTGCATTTCCTTATAACCTGGTTTCAGTAATATGTGCCTTTGTTATCTCTCAATTAGATTACTAGGGCTGCCCTAGAAGATCATTCAGAAGCTGCAGCGTATCCGAAATGCAACCACACTAATAATTTGGGTCCATAGATCTGGATATTTAAGAGCAGTTCAGTCCTGCTCACATGGGTTGCCTGTATGGTTCCAGGCCCAATTCAAGGTGTCGATTCTAATCATTTGGGTACTCACTACTTGACAGTGTTCCTCTTTCAATAGACAGTGGTCTTGTCTGTCGGTTATGATCTTTTGCTCAGAATTATTATGTCTGCTGGGCCACTCCGAAAGGGAGCCAGCCACTAATGCGTGCTGCTCTAGCTTCCCCCTCCTGTCCTTAACTCGTCAGGTTCTTTCCATCTACTTCTTCCCACTCCTGGTGATCAATGCTTCTTCTCTCTCTGCGGCTTTACCTGCTTACAGTCCTGCGAGGACAAAATTATCGGATGGTGTTCTCCAATATCTTAAGTCTTCAAGTCTCCTGCAAGTTGGAAGGCAATTCCATGTCTTTGCGTTTCCTTTAAAACAAACAGAGCTGTAGCAGCCACCTCAGACGTGGGTAAACACGCACTCTTTTGCATTTCGAAATCTCTGCCAGTCCAGAGCTGAGTTTCCCCTCTCTTCTGTTTCCCAATGGACAGGTCTTGGCAAAAAGCACAACGTACAGTCAGTAAACTAATATCCAACCAAGAAGGAGTCTTTGCATATGCAATTGGTTGAACACAACCTAGAAACTGTTTCTGAGAAGCTTCCTTTCCTGTGACCCTGAGCTCAGTCCCCCTGGGTGTGACCCTTTGGGAATGGGCGAGCCTCCTAGATGTACACAGGCCCTCCAGCCAGGTGGCCGACACCACCTCATGAGGACAGAGCCTGAGCCAGGGCTCTCCCATGTCCCCTCCAGGAGTTTCCAAAACCTGTCAGTTCCCAGGGTCTGCCTGGACACCTGGGATGGTGGCCTTGAGCCAGGCTCTTCCTCCTCTAGGATCTTTGTCTGCAGATCTCATTCCCAGACCTCATCACCCCCACCTAAAGAGTTGGAGTCACCCTGGCCTTGGGAAGTGTGCCAGGAACAACTGCCTCTGTCATTCCCAACTGTCAGATTTTCCATCCTGCAAGAACTACAAAAAACTTGACCCCAATAGGTAATAATGTAGGTCAGGGGTTCCCAGCCTGGGGTGCCTGCACCCCCAGGGGGTGTGAGAAGGTATTTCAGCAGTGCAACAAAGAGGAAGGCTGCATTGTCATTGACTAAAATTATCCCATTAATACAATTAATATTATTTTGTTTGCTTTTGGATTCAGTTCTCTTTTGTCGATCAAGGCAAAATCTAGAAATCTCCTGAATCCAGAGGCTGACTTACGGATCACGGTTGGGAAGAAAGTTCCCTGTTTTGACCAAATTGTGAATGAGACACAGGAACAAAGAACTAATTGAATTTTATGTTCACAATTGGAATTGATTTTATTGTTTACATTTTTTTCTAATTGCTCAATTTATATTTGACTTTTAAGCACCAATTTAAAAGCTTTTTTTGGGAGGGGTTCAATTTGTTATTGATATTACTTTTGTGGGGGGTGTGAACATTAATCAAACATTTTTTAGAGGTGCAGGACATAGAAAAAGTTGGAAAGCACTGCTGTAGGTTGATAGAAAATACAATCAGAAAGAGAAGCTGCAGTGGTGAATTGGTTTTTAATACATTTGTTATTTGAAAGAAAAATGATTATGACACTTTCCAGAAATGACTAAGTATTACAGGGAAAGAGTTCTGTGACAGCCTAATTATGGGGTTGAAAGAACTGTCTTCTGTTAGCCCCTTGGATCAGCCTGTTTCAAGCAATTCCAAAAGAAGCAGGGCTTCTGCGGCGTGTAACCCAGTAGGAAGAATTGAAGCTCTGCACTAGTTCCCCGTCTTGGATTAGTACAAAAAAATAAAATTAGTCATTTGTCATGTCTGCATTTTTAGGATATTAAAATTTGCCTTTAAGTGCTTTCCAGATGTCTGGTCGCTTTGTAGTTCTAACCAAGTGCGTTTTCATTTAATTTTAGGTTCTTGCTTAATTTTGCTGACTCAGAGCACAGATTTCCAAGAAGAGCATGACAGAAGGACAAATGCCAGAGGAAAATACCCTACAAAATTCTCCTCCTCCAAAAAACTCACTGGTGCTGAACTGATGACATTTGTGGTATGCTTAGATGGATGTGAACAAAAAATGGTATGAGAACATCCACAAGTCGGGAACTTTTTTCACTTTATACTTCTTGGAATTTCATGGTACATGTTCAGCTGGTTGTCTTTGGAAAGCAAAAGCATCATGAAACCTTTGTAACCTCAAATTTCTATATTTAGACAAATTACTTTGAAAATAATGGGGACTATACCTGGCGCTTTTGACTGTAATTACTTGCAGTAATGGAAGCTGTGATAATACCAGGATCTGGAGCTGAACAAGACGACAGCTTCTTGAACAGAGCAACTGTTGAAACATTTTTTTTTCCTTCTCGTACCATTGGATGTAATGATTGGAATAAATGTTTTCCTTCCTCTTTAAAACGATGGATCCTTTCAGATAATAATAGCAAAATATGACCAAATATACTGGAAAAAACCTCAAAGTGCTCTAAGAATGCCCAGAAGAGGGTTCATATTTCAAGCCAGGACTCGATGGCTGCTGGTTGGGCTTGCATTGCTCCTGAGCTTATTGCTGATCATGTACCTTCTTGAATGTGCTCCACAAACAGATAGCAATGGGTCGCTTCCTGGTGTTTTAGGGGAAAATTTTGGCAAGGAACACTACAAAGCCCTTCTGCAGGAGCAGGAAGAGCATTACCAAACCAGGGCGATGAGCCTCAAGCGCCAGATTGCCCAGTTAAAGCAGGAACTTCAGGAAATGAGTGACAAACTGAAATTGCTGCAAGAGAAGAAAACTCCAAGAGTCAACAGCATGGGCTACCAAAGCACCAAAGAACAAGCACCCAATGATCTCCTAGAATTCCTGCATTCCCAAATAGACAAGGCTGAAGTGAGCATGGGAGCCAAGCTACCCAGCGAATATGCAGTCATTCCCTTTGAAAGCTTCACCTCCATGAAAGTGTTTCAGTTGGAGATGGGCCTCACACGCCACCCGGAGGAGAAGCCTGTCCGAAAAGACAAGCGAGATGAACTGCTGGAAGTAGTCGAGGCTGGTCTGGAGGTCATCAATAATCCAGATGAAGAGGATGCTCAAGATGACGACGACGGCATAGAGGACAAGCAGCTTTACAATGAAAACGATTTCATAGAAGGTAGCTTTTGCATATACTCACAATTTGTGTTAAGGCATTCTATGCAGAACGCACAAGCAGAATCTGTGAAACAGAGGTGAGCTTGGCTCTTGTACAAAGCGTGAGCGATGGGGCTAAAATATTTCAGGTTAGTAGCAGTCTTGGTCTGGTTCAGGCTTAACGCTGAAACTGGTTTTTAGAGATGGGATCATGAATTGCACAAGCTTCTCACTACTTTTGTATAAGTCCCCACCACCCCACATATCCTTTCTACTTGGGTGTATCCTAAGCCTGATTCTGATTCTTCAGGTGAGTTTATCAGCACACCAGGTTTCTGTGTGAGATTTGCACAATTCAGAAAGGGAGTGAATGCCTGTATGCAGGAGTGTTCTGATTCGTCACTCCTTTTCCAGACTGAACCAGCCTCAGTTACAGGTAGACTAGGGGAAGGTATTTTTTTCATTCTTGATAATTAGAATTGCAATTCTTCTCTTGTAATAAGAGAATTTAGTGTATCACTAAGAATGGTACAAGGGAATAACAAATAATTTTTTAAAAATTCCATATATCCAAACAGGGCTAGAACTAGTTATTGGCCCAATGTTTGCAATACATTTAATACTACACCCATGAATGTAGAGAAAGGGAAAAGAATGTTCCAGAAAAAAATACATATATACCTGCATTACATTTTTAGAATGGTGTGCATTTGACACCAGTTAACTAAGGATTTAATTTCCATGCATGAGACTTTAACTCAGTATTCAGAGTTGTATCAACTCAAAAATACTTCTTAATGTATGAAAATCACTATAGCACCATAGAGTAGCTGTTACATGAACTTCCAATGATTAGCTTATCGGCCTGATAAAAAGCCACCTTAAGCTTAAAGGTTAGAAACATAGAAACAGAGTGAGTCAGAAGGGTCTCCCGGGCCATCTAGTCTGACCTTCAGCACCAGCCGGCTCTGCTCACGACATGCCCACCATGTGCATGCCCATCCTGTCTTTGAACACCCTCACCAATGCGGCCTCAATGACCTATCGTGGAAGCCCATTCCACACCCCCGGGGTCCTGACTGTCAGGAAGTGCTTCCTGGCATTTAAGTGGAACCTTGGTTCCCTGAGCTTTGCTCCGTTGGAGCGCGTCCTGCCTTCCTCTGCAGGGGAGAACAGGTCTCTACCCATCTCCATGTGACATCCCCTCACATACCTGTATGTCACCAACATATTCCCTCTGAGTCTCCTCTTCTCCAGGCTGAAGAGACCCAGTTCCCTCAGTCTCGCCTCATACCCCATCCCCTGCAAAACGGCCACCAACCTTGTGGTCCTACGCTGCACTGACTCTAACCTGGCTATATCCTTTCTGTAATGAGGGGCCCAAAACTGAGCACAATACTCCAGTTGTGGGTGCACCAGAGTCGTATAGAGTGGCTTGCGCCTTCAAAACCTCCCTTTTGAGTGCCATCCACCCCTCCTCAACTCGCTTACCTTCCAGTAATCTATCCCAGGAGACTTTCCCCAGTCTTACCTTCAGTTGGCCAAAGTTGGCCGTCTTGAAGTCCCAGCTTCTAGTGCTCGACCTGCTGCACATCCCCAGTCCCCTGATCTCAAAGGAAAGGATGGAGTGATCACTCGCATCCAGACCTCCCCTAATCTGTACTTCATCTATCAGCTCCTCTCTATTGGTCAAGACCAAGTCAAGGATGTTTCCCCCCCTCGTCGCCTCTCGGACCCTCTGTGTGAAAAACCCTCCCTCTATAGCTTCTAGGAAGCAACGTGACCTGGCTGTCACCGCTGAGTGAGTCTCCCAACTAATATCCGGGAGATTGAAGTCTCCCATAATTACTGTGTCTCTCCCCCAAGATATCCTTAGAATCTGGTCTGTCAGGACATCATCCAGGGTCTCAAGTTGATCTGGAGGGCGATAACATACCCCCACTGTCAGGTCTCTTTCCCTGTCAAAACCCCTAAATTTCACCCAGACTGCCTCTACCGAAACCCATATGTGCTGCATTCTATCTCACTGCATCGTATCCCTTCCCTGACGTATAAAGCCATGCCCCCACCTCTCTTTCCCTTCCTGTCCTTTCTAAAAAGGTGATACCCTTCTATGTTCACATTCCAGACTTGCCTTTTATCCCACCAAGTTTCTGTGATTCCCACCAGGTCATACCCTCCTATTCCCAGGAGAGCTTCAAGCTCTTCCTCCTTATTACCCATGTTCACAGACTTTATGTAGTGATGGACAAAAAACCTGAATTACTCAGCCGTCTTGCTACCTGCGTGACAAGACTCATTCAGCCTCTGCCTCCTAGTTACTGATTCGGCTTTACAGAATCTTAGGACTAACTTGCAACCTGTTGTGGATGACCAAGTTCCAAGAAACTCATGTGGTTTCCCCTCTCCCACCAACCATGGGGTATATATTACCTACCATTCAGTATGTTGGCGTCTGGCTCAAAATTAGATATGGGTTGAATAAATCAAGTGGCTCACAAGCTGCAGAACCCTTGCAGGTGGAGGGAATGAGAGCTGCAGTCTGGTAAAAACATATTTTAGTGACTCCACATCGCATGTGCTTGGCTCTGTGTACCTTGAAACCAGTGTATGATCTGCCCAGAAAGCAAAAACTAGAAAACTCCTATAACTACACTTGACTGATGCATAAAATAATCCGTTGCTTTTGGGAGGTTTTTCAGTCAGTAATTTTGGAGGTCTAGTCTGCAATAGGTTCATGTTACTGTTCATCCTTCAGGGAGCAGAAATTAGTTATTTCCTTTTTGGAATGCTATGAGATGCTTGTCATAATGCAGCCATAAAAATGACTAATTGAAAATGTTTCAAGATGGCACATCACAGTGGTAAGTAATACAATTTTTAAATCCCTGGATTGATTTCTATGATGATGGGTACTTGTGTAGTTGTGTGATCAGGTGGGTCTTTCAATCTTCTTGTGTAGATTGAATGTGTGTTCTACTCAAGCATGAAGCCCCTGCATGCCGTGTTGTTGTATAGTTCATAGTGTAAATGAAACACTCCGAATACTGTACAGTCTTATGTAATTTGTAGGTGTGATTATTAATGTAGTTCCTTAAAGAGCAATGCTTATAATGGAAAACAAAGACATTCCCTTTTCATAACTGTGTTCATACTTGGATTACAGAAACCATTTAATAATTCTGCAAGTAAAGGGAAAATCATTTTGGGCAATACATTATTGGAGTTTGTTAGTAGTTGGCCACTGTAATATAATAACACTTCCTTTTAGCAAGAGTAAGGACTTTTCTGGTAGTCACTCTGCAGTTTCCATTGGCTGAGGAAATAGTTTTGGCTTAACTGTTTTGGCTGGTTAACAGAAGGGTTTTGGTCAGAATTAAGCAACTAAGATAACAAGACAATGAGTGATTCATCTTCCTCTTTATCATTTCATTTCACTTCCTTTAGTGGATTCAGCATCTTAAAAACTGGTGACTTCATAAAAATTTTAGCACAACTGGAATGTCATTGACTTGCATCAACAGATGCAGTGTCTTTTTCCAGACATACTCGGTTGAATGGAATTTCTGACTGTGCATATGTTTAAATAGATCAACTGGGAATCTATTTTAAAAGACATCCGGAGTATTGACTGCTCAGGTTTAACTATTAGGAGCTGTGCACAGCAGAATTGCAAAAAAGGACAAGCACAAATCCAAAAACTAAATTGCTGTCTTGCTATCTGAAATTGGTTACTTTAAGAAATAGTTTCGCCCATGCATTTCATTACATTATTGAAGCTTAATTTTATTATTGTTAACTTGATAATTGCGCAGCACCAGAAAATACACACCAATCTGCAAAATGCTTAGTGACGATCCTTAGTCATATGGCAAAACCTGAAAATCATTGTTCAGTCCTTTTCTCTCTCTCTCCTCCCACCCATCGCCGTTAAAAAAAAAAAAAAAAAAAACCAATCAGTGAGGGAGCTGAACAGGACATCTGCAGCCCCAGAAGCACAGAAATAAACAGACTGTGACCCATTGAGGCAAGCAAACACTAAGATTGTGTTCATGCTTTCCTGCTTTAGTGTGCAGACACATATCTGAGCAAACCATGTTGAAAATCCTCATGGAAGAGTTTATTTGGTGTTGCTGTTCAGCCCCCCCCTTCTTTCTATACATCTTCCTATAAAATACATTAAAATAATAAACAATAAAACAGATTTTTAAAACCATGGCAGCTCAGATCCAATACGTTTAGGGACTGTTATGCAGTAGTCCTGGATCTTTTCATTAAACAACATTGTTTACAACCCATCTGACATCCAATGTGTGTGTGTGTGTGTGTGTGTGTGTGTGTGTAATCAGTGAAACTCATGGGCCTACGGGAGCTGGATTTCAGGACTCCAAGTCCATTGCTAGTATTTGAGACCTTCGCTTCCTGCCTCCCCTTTGTGCTGTCATTTTTTCCATTGGACATTCTTTATTATCAAGATTTTGGCTGAGATCAAAGGCAATCGACAGGTTGACCAGCTGGCAAGCATGGTGATTTGTCTTGCTGTGGGAAATTTTGGGAATCTAGCGTAATGATTTTCTTTCTTTAAGTTGATTTAACAGTTCCAGAATGTACAAATACAAGAGTCTGCAGATGTGTTAATCCTGAAAACCAAAACTGCAGCCATGGCCAAATCCATCCCTTCAGGATTGCAGAGTTTGTCCTGGCTAGACTGAGGATTAGATATGAGCTCTGTATCCACCAATATTTGCTCAAGGAGAGGGCCTGGAATGTTACTTTAGTATTTCATCATGTTCTGCTTCAGAACAACTTTCCCTACCAACTGCAGTCGTTATTACCTGCTCTGCAAAGGCTCATTCCGTTTTCCTTTTTAAAAGCAGATACCTGAATCTCCTCACATTAAATCCTAAGGAAGTGTTCAGGAATCAGTTTATAGCTATCAACAGATTGAGTGCCAAGGACTTGAAGATGGGTGTAAATAAAGAGAAGGTAGCTTTTCTTTGGCTCTTTCACAATGGTGCTCAAGAGTGTCACTCCCAGGTTATCATCTGCTACACTGGCTTTATGATGTCAAGACTTAGGTACAATGTGACCCACCATATCCCTCACCCACATAGACTGTCCCACCAACAAGCTGAACATCTGTGCAGGCTTACAGTAAAAGATAAATGGATTGTCAGTGTAGCTACTCTGCAGTTATTCTGTTTGCTGCTTTAACTATTTTGTCTGGTGTTCTGGAATCACGGTCACTGCCCATTCACTTGGGGAACATCAAGCTAATCATGCTGCAAACCATATATAGATACTATGGTTGCGAAGACTGAGAAATAAAACTGGAACTGTTCGTGTTTCTGATAGTATTCATGTCTTACCACAAGCACTTTCTGTCTGTTTCTAAAATGTTGATGTATTTGAACAGGTGCCTATGTGGTTACTGTGAACTGATAATGTGGTATATATTCTGGGGGGGGGGGAATTCCTGCATTTCAGTTAATACATTATAAATATTTCAATTCACATTATATAGAAAAATCAGGATTATTTAACTGACGGTGTTCAAAAGAATTTGTTGGTTGTAGTGTCCAGTCAGATCATGTATTGTGGAGGAACATGTCATTGAAGATTTCCCTCTAAGAGAGTCTGTCTGTCTGTCTGAACGATAACAGAATGCAAAGCAGGCTAATTGCTTGCATTTCCCCACTTGCTTTCTTTTAAGAAATGGGTGATTTAAACTAACCGTCCTTATTTGTTATTCCGTGCCAGGCCAAGACCTTTTTATTTAAATGCTATTTTAACTGTTAATGGTTTATTTGACCAGACTGGATCCACTATTCTGTTCTAGTCTATCTATTCTATTCTATTTTTTGTATTTGTTTATGTATGAATTTTTTGTATTTTATATGCAATTTTAATGATTGTAAGCTGCCCCGAGGCTCATGCGATGGGGCGGCATATACGTTGTTTAAATAAATGAATGAATGAATGAATGAATGAATGAATAAAGTTGCACTTAAGTACATATACCATATTTTACTTTAAGAAGTCAGAGCTATTATTTGCAGGAGAAAGTGAGGGAAGATGATGTTGGCATTTTAATCACTATAATTATTTATTAAATTTATATTCTGCTATATTGGCCCAAGGGCCTGCTAAGCAGATTACAATAAGATTAAAGCATACCGTAACAATAAAAACAATCTATTTAAACACCCAACAATAAACAAAAGACAATAATACAGTACACAGCCGAGGAATAAGAATTTAAAACCATATTATGGTATCTTGGGTAGTTGCTCATGATTTTAATGTTCAGGGTATGCTGGTTGACCTCCAAGCCATACTGGTAGCAAAACCAGAATTTCCGTATTGTTAGATTAGCTGGGCTGAGTTGTACAGAAGTGACTTGGTGGTGAGCCCAATGGTTGCACTGAGATGGTGCTGATCCCTGATTTGTAAGTCATCCACCCTGCCCAACTTGTAAGCTCCCTGTTGGAAATAGGAAGCATTCCAGATAGTAGCTTTCATCTTACCTACTTCTCTACAGAACTAGTCTCCCCCAAGGAAGCGATTTGTTTGGAATCCCCGCTCAAATATCTAATGACAATGCATTTCCAGACCCTTAGTGTTCTTGAAGGGAAAGGGTTACCTAATCCTCAGCGGACTGCAACTTTGAAAGCAGTAGTCTTTGCTGTATTTGTAGAAATCGAGCCAGGACGAATATTCTGGAGGCCACACATGAGAATTCTGTTTGCTGGTGGAGAACTATGGCCCACTGAGATTCTCTGCACACCTTACTTGTCAAGGAAGTACTACTTAAATTTGAAGGACTCCTAAGTAGGGATGCACAGTGTTGTAGTTGTTATGCATCTAATCCTTCAAAGTGGGCAGAACAGAAATGCAGATTGTGAATTCTTCAACCATCTACCAAGAATATGTACCATTCTGGCCTACACCCATGGTTTGTAGCATTGTGGTGTATGGTGTAGGTTGGTCTGGTGACCACCACAATCGGTGCCACCACCTCCATGGGTGAACTTTCCCACAGATGGAGGATTTTGCCTCCACTTGGAGAATACGCATAAAGTGGTCCTCCCATTTTTGCCACTTGCAGCATGAAGAATGTCTGAAGGCCATTTTCATTCAGCTCTACACAAAAGCATTTCCTGAAGAAAGATCCCTTTTCTCTTCCAGTTAGGCAAAGAATTAACTGCAGGTGTTCGATCTGAACAGCACGTGTAAAAACATGGCAACGGGCACTTGTATTCAGTTAGATCGACCACAGATGACTTACCAGATGGAAATGGGAGGAAGGACTATCATTTTACTTCCTGTAAGGCGGGGTTTGTGGCTGCCCACAGGAAATTGTCTGCTACTCCTTGGTGTCTATCATGTCTGAATACCTGCTGTTTGGAAGGGTGCATGATTGTGGACAGTGATTACCTTGTCTATCATCCGTTAAGGGCCAGGCTTCTGAGTGCTTGTAGGTTGTGTTCAGGTTATGGGAGCTACCTGAAGAACAAATGAGACTGCACTGGGGCCTTCTACTCTCTCCCCTCCCCACCACCTGGTTGAATCAGGTTCGTGCCCCAAACTGGACTTAAACATAAAGGGATGGCAGCATTTTTCAAAGAGATGTTGGAAATTAGCATTTCAGTTGCTAATCTAAGGCTATCAGATATATAGGTTTATAAAACTATGAATGTGTTACTGTAGATTATGTTGCAAGTTCGTTTGGGAACCTGATTTGGTCAGTAGGCAGGTTAGAAACTTAAAGTAATACAGACTTACTCTTTGGGCGTCAGTAAGCAGATTTTAAAGTATCGATCTACTTGCAAAAAGGATTAGTCACAGCTTAACACAGTCATCATCTGCTGCTTAGTGTAGAACTTGACATACTAAGTGTCTTAATCTGTCAATAAAAATCTGCAACAGATAATGAAAGCTTGTGCCTGACTTTCACTCTGAACCTTGTTTCCTGCAGCGTCTCTCTCTGAAAAGTAGAGTCCACAATAAGCAAACTGACTAACATTGTAGAGACGAGAAAAATGCTCAGGGCTGTTTGCTTGCTTCAGGAACGGGCCAGGAAATGCATGGTGGAGTCAGATCATTTCCACATCTATTCACATGTGCAGCAGTTTGCACAGGATTGGACTGTGGTCTGTCCCCATTTTAGTACCTGGAATCCTTAGAGTGGAAACGTCAGTGACTGAACCTGGGATCTTTCATGCAGCAGACACACGGTCCGCCATTTGTTGCGACTCCGATCGTCATGCCCAGTTTGGGGGGTTTTTTTTGCAGGGGGGGAAGAAAAATGATGTCAGGGTGCCAACCCGAATAGCCATATATTCCTCACATTCTGCAGTAATTCCTGGAGCAGCAGACTTTAAGATCCCTGACTGAATCCATTCCTTCTGTAAATTGTCCTTAAGGTTATTATCGCACCGAGAGAGACAAAGGGACGCAATACGAATTGTTCTACAAGAGGACAGATGATATGGAGTACAAGCACGTCACGCTGTTTCGTCCGTTTGGGCCCCTAATGAAAGTGAAAAGTGAGACTGTTGACATCTCAAGGTCCATCATTAATATTATCGTTCCCCTTTCTGGAAGGACAGAGGTGTTTGCACAGTTCATGCAAAACTTCAGGTAAGCGGATCAAAAACTAGGGATAAGTACAGGGAACCTTCCTGTGGGAGAATTAGCTCCATCTCTGGCCCGTTGGCCTCAGAGAACACTGGTGCTTCCAACATGCTTGGAGAAGCACCTTCTCTCTCAGATGAATCAGGTGCCGTTTGTTTCTGATAGATGCTAAATTAGCCTTCACCACCCTATTGCCATCCGTATGTTTTGAGCTAAAACTTCCAGCTTTCCTGGCTGTTAATCCTTTTGGCTCGGAGTTGGAGTCCAAAGCATTGGGATGGCACCAGGCTAGCGGTTCCTGCACTAAAGAACTTAGCCGAACAGTTCTTGCAACACCTGATACCTGAAATGTAATCTACGATAGCAGAAATTAGCTTCAACGCTTGTCTTGAGAAACACTAATGGGGAAAAGGCACAAAGGAATAGACTTCAGCCCTAATTCAAGGTAGTTGCATGGTAACTCATGATTAATTTAAAGGGCGACAGGATGCAGGCTTAGATAGAAAAACGGCCTGTCGTTCCTGCCATGCTTTAGCCTGGTCATGCTGGGAATTTTAGGCCTTTTTTTCCAACCAAACTCGCACGGCATTTGCCAGTAGTCAAGCTGGTTTGTAGAGTTACCAGTCCGTGGTGTGTGATGCTTGCAAACATTTCAGGCAAAATGCTTGGTTGAGAGACCTTTTGCACAATTGGTGCTGTAACACAGTGCCCTTGTTGTTCCGCCAGGGAAGTGTGCATTAATCAGGACAAGCGGATTCACCTCACCGTCGTGTATTTTGGACACGAGGGACTCTCCGAAGTCAAGAGCATCTTAGAAGCTGTTGCTAGGTGAGTTTAGAAAAAGCGAAAATGTACAATTATGTCAAAACTTTACAGCAAAGTATAAATTTGTTGAAAAAACCCCCAAACAACCCACACACAACCCCCATCCCAGGATGATTATCTAGAAAATAAAACAAAGTGACAGTTAGCTGTTTATCTTTTTTGAATGTGCAGCTGTGGGACAAGCTTAAAAGAGAATGCCAAATGCTATCAATTCTCACATTTTAGTAAGCAAGTAGCAAAGGGTATATTTATTTTTGCATTTTTTTTAAAACTTTCTCTTACGAGGAAACTGAAGGCAGCAGACCGTATAAAAACAAGCAAACACAAACAGGAATGCACAAACATCAAGCAGGAATAAACACACAACCCCATTAAACAAAAGCAGCAGCCTGCAAAACGAGCCAGTCTTAGCTGCAGCACCAGCAAACAAACACAATTGGCCATCGGCTCCCATCCAGGGCTTCCCCCCTGCAGTGGAACACGAACTGGGTAGAGTCAGACAAGCTGCCCTGAGGGCATTTCACGATGATGGTACATGACTGAGGTCTCCCAATCTCTTGGTCCCCCACTGAGCTTTGGCCAGCAAATGGACTTCTTTTGCCTGGAGTGCAAGAAGTAAGTGTGCGAGAGATGTCAGTCCTTAAGGTAGCTAAATGCTGAATCTCAGGTGCGTGATTCGGGATGTCCATTCCTTCAGCTCCGGTCTTCCAGTGGAGCATGGTTGCGTATTTAAGCACGTCTGAGGGCACCTTGGTTCCGGTCTCAGTTTTAAAGAAAGACGAAATAGAGAATATTAAGCAGTGAAGGAGGTTTTGTTTCATTCATTCATTCATTCAAAAGTTTTGTATCCCGCCCTTTACAGTGTCTCAGGGTGGCGATAACGTGTATCTGTGTTCTGTCCTGGTGGACTTGAGGAAAGTGGCATTGATTGCAAAATAATTCTCAGCAAAATTTAATGGTAAGGGAGGTGTCGTGCTTTGCCTTGGAACACTTTAATTTAGAGGTAAAAATGAAATGCCTCTACCATCTTAATCCAAGTATCTCTCCTGTGTATTGTGTGCAAATACTGGTATAGTGCCACTCCAAAATATAGCATGCATAAATGGAAAAATATTCCACAAGATAGGTCGGGCTCAAGTTATACTGCACTATTGAAACCTTTTACCAAATTCACGTGTCATAAACATACATCCAGTTTATTTTTCCTGGTATTTTCTCTCATTGCCTTCTGTAGAGAGGCGAACTTCCATAATTACACCCTGGTTTCTTTGAACGAGGAATTTAATCGTGGAAGAGGACTAGACGTGGGCTCCAGAGCCTGGGAAAAAGGCGAGGTCTTGATGTTCTTCTGCGACGTTGATATTTATTTCACAGCTGAGTTCTTAAATAGCTGCCGCTTGAATGCCGAGCCAGGTATGTTCGTGCGAAGATCCTGGAATGGTCCCTGATGCTTTCCGAAGGGGTGGTGGGCCGTGCTTGCGCCAGCTCCAAGTTCTGTCAACTCCGCTGGGCGATGTGAAGACGGGGACCATCTTTCTCAGAGTGCAGCATTCCCAGCTGGCTAGTTCCAATTCTGGGGAGAAGGCGGGTTGGCAGAAAGCCTTGAACTGTGTCTTGAATCTACCAAGCTAGATTCTTCAGTGTCTGAGAGCAAAACTGTCTTGGGAATGGAGGGGGACACTGTGCAACAAGGAGAGGGAATTCTGAGGCCCTGTAAAAGGAGGACAGCCTGAACGAGGCAGCCAAGCAAAGCAACATGAGGCACCCTGAGGGTGGAGTCCAGGCCTTTCGGAAAAGGAGGGAAGGAAGGGATTGTTAGAAGTCACTTCTCCTTATTATGACTTTGCTTTATGCATCTTGTAAACCTGGTGTGCTCCAAAAATGGCCGTGTTTCTAAAACTTTTGCCCGCATCTGTGAGAAGGGGGAAATGGGGAGAGAGGTGCTCACAATGAGTTATTCTCATCTCACCTTCCCCCAGATCCACCTAGTCCGGGCTGTTTCTCCTGGAAGCCCTGCTTGCATCAGTGACTGTGAAATGAAACCTACGTGCAGAGTTGTGCACCTCCATATCCCTGAAGCTGAGAGCAAACAAGGACAGGCAGGTGCCCTCCTGCCACGCTTGTAAATTCCCCACAGGCTTTTACTGGCTACTAGAAGCATCACGCTGAGCCAGACAGACAAATGATGCTTCCTGGACCAAAAACCGGAGAATAAGGGCTTCGAGCATCAAATACAATCTACACCTCTGCTGTCACTCCTGTGCATTTCTCCCCACAAAGCCATTGCTTTCCCTCATGCTTTTCCCTGGATCCCATTCAGTCCTTAAACTCTAGCACAGCATTTTGATGGAACAAGATGTCTCTTTTCCAACCTCTCCCGCTTGAAGTGGTAGAGGGACAAAGAGGCATGATTCTGAACATAGACAAATGCTGCCCTCTGTACTGAGCCTCTGCCTCTGCCCGGCATCTTTCCCCCGTGAGCTGTGATTGCACAGTAGCGCCCCTGTCTGGCCCAAGTTGCTTTCCGCTTGTCTGCAGGGACAGACGGGGAAGGGCTATGTTTGCGCAGCAATGCTGATCCCAGGACCTCCTCCTCAAGTCCTCACAAAGAGAACACAGGCAGGCCAGCACAGAGAGACGCATGCTTGTTTTCACTGGGTTTTGCTGGGTTAGTGTGTGGCACTTGCTGTAGAGACAGATACGTACCATTGGAAGTCAATTAGCTCTTTCCTTTGAAAGAAATGTTGTGTTGTACTATAGTGTAAGAAAGGTCTCCTTCACGTGGGATTTCCGCCCAGTGTTGAGGTGTCCATAATTCTTTTCTTAGGAGGAGGTCTATCATGGATTTTAGCTGTTGAGGTTTTTCACTGGGGAGGGAGACCATCCCAGACTCCAGCCAAGCTCCATGTGTTGAGTGACAAGGCGATCCAGACCCAAGCGTTGAAAAAATCCCCCTCTCTGGCCATTGCAGCCAAAT
Organism: Varanus komodoensis; assembly: GCF_004798865.1. Lineage (NCBI taxonomy): Eukaryota > Metazoa > Chordata > Lepidosauria > Squamata > Varanidae > Varanus > Varanus komodoensis. The sequence goes on from NW_025335317.1 coordinate 6,377,923, forward strand.
TGGGGGTTGGACTAAAATTTGTAGCAGAACTAAAAAGGGACTTTCTGGGATTTGGGCTATTTTGCTTACTTAGCATGCCTTGACCCTATTTGAAAGGGCAGCTTATAATCCTCTTCCTAAGTGAAGTCTTTAACCCTGACAGTTCCTCCACATTGTATTTGTTGAGCCTGTTGCACACAGAAGTGCTGGATTTGACGCAACACGCAGCTGTCTGTCTTCCCCTTCCCGGTGCCACAACTACTGCTTCACGTGGGTGTTTTTAAGCAGAAGTTGGAGCAGGCAAAGCTGCCTTCTCGCGCTGTTGCTTGCCTAACGGATTAAGGATAAAAAGTGGATCCATGCAGCTCCCCTTTTCTGCTCCAACAGCGAGGAATCAATCTCTCCTCTCTTTGTAGGCAAGAAAGTTTTCTATCCTGTGGTATTCAGCCTGTATAATCCTTCCATTGTCTATGCTAATCAGGATGTCCCACCTCCTGTGGAGCAGCAGTTGGTAAGTTTAAAGTAGTTTAAAGATGCTTGAGAAGTTTCCCTCTGGGCAGAGCCAGTGCAGAACAGCACTTGCTGGAGCAAATTGAAGGATGAAGCAGGCCTGTCCGAAATCTGCTTCCCTGTCCTTATATAAGTCACCCCGTAGGTTGCAGCCAAAAGAGCCTTCGCTTCAGTATCTGCAGATGAAGCCTGCGGAGGTTTTTCAATCCTGAAGCCTTGCAAGCGGGCCATGTGTGGTATATATGCGCAGGTGCTTTTGTGTCAAATACCACAGTGGTCAAAAGTCCACCAGGTACTTATGTGTTGCAGTGCATAAACTGGAATTTTCCCAGGGACGCTTGGCTTTGTGCCTTTTCAATAAAAGCAAAGTGTTGCATCAGGGAAAAACTGGAAATAATGACACACAGCAACTTGAGTCGCCTGAAGCTGCCTCCAGCTGAAAGGAGATAGGACAATCAACGTGCGTTCCTACAAAGAGCGTGTTCAAAGCACATGACGATGTCCTAGACTTCTCTAACCAGACATTGTGGAGGAGAATATCCTTGCCAGCTCCACACTGATTGCCACGTCTAGGTCTGCCTTCATGCTCCTAAGTTTGGGTGGCAGTGCACACTCTGAAATTCAAGGGGAAAACTGTTCGGAACTAAAGTGTGGATCAGGTGAGACAGTGAAGAACAGACTTTCCGGTCCTGCTTTGTTGCTCGTTCCTTAGAGACTTCTGAAGGCCTGACATTTCTACGTCTTTATAATTACAGGTGCACAAAAAGGATTCTGGGTTTTGGCGGGATTTCGGCTTTGGGATGACTTGCCAGTATCGAACAGATTTTTTGTCAATTGGTAAGATTGACAACCTCCATTTGAGATCTTTGTCTAGGAATGTATCAAATACCCTTTGAAATTACTGACTTTGCTCAGACGCTCTTTGCTTTGCAATGGATTTTCTGCTCAAGTGCATACCTTAAGTTCTTAAAGGGAAAGCATTCTTTTTGGGTTTCTGTTTATTACATTATTTCTGTCCTGCCTTTTGGCTTATAGGCAAGTCTAATTAAATCCTTGTTTAACTGAAAATAAACTCCTGGGCTATTGGCACATTGGCTTTTATTTGCTTCAGCCTAACATTCAAAAAATAAGTTACTAGAAAAACTTCATTTTGTCTATGTATGTTAGCTCCACCTTGTGGCTTAACTGAATTTTAATATCACATTGCCTGATTCTAGCTACCATACAGTACTAATGTTATTTTAAAAATATAGTAGCTTTCCACCAAGAAGTGTTCTTTTATCTCTCCATAACTGCCTCTCTTCTGTGGATGTTGCAAGCTGCAGGACTGCTCTCACATGGACCTTTTCCCCTTGGGTGACTCAACTGGCGGTGTCTACCACTTCCTCAGTTGATTGCTTGCCGCAACTGCAGCATGGAGTACAGGACACCCTTGAAGGTGTCAGCATGCATATAACTTGTGAAATACAGTCACACGGAGACCAACCCCGAATTCAATGGCTCCCTGTTCGGTTATTTCCCGGGGAGGCATATATGTTTTAGTCATCACAAGTGAAAATTTTAAACATGAAGCAGACTTCAAAAACTTGGTTTCAGCGCTCAGGCCGTTGGGAATCTGCTGTGAACTAGCGTGTGCCAGAGGGTGCTCAGCCTTAATGCTTTGTGGTGTTCAGTTAGGCAGTCTAGCAAATAATGGTTGAAGAATTAGAAGTGGGTTTGTTAACTCCATTCTCTGAAATTCTGGCGGTGGGGCCGGGGTTTCAAAGAACTGCGATTTAATTCTTCAATTAAATAAACAAAATATGACACCAACTTCATTGCTGAACAAGTTGCACTTCTCTCAGTTAAAATGACCACAAAATGAACAGTTTGCTTCAGTGAGTACATAATCTTGCGTCTTTTCTTGGATCCGTTCTTGTAATCCATACCTGCACAATGAAACCTCCTCCTTATTTTTATTGTTACCAGGTGTTGCAGTCTTTTTCCCTCTTGCTTAATCTTTCCCTCTCCCAGAAGAAAGAAAAAGAATGAAAGAAAACCAGGGAAGTGCTGCTGGCGAATTCCAGGGACCTTGCAAAGGGTCTTGGCAAGCAGTGTGTCTCCACTGCACCTCTGTGTACGATCACGCTTTATCCTTGGCACTGCCGTGTTTTGATTTCTCTCCGATTTCTTGCAGGAGGCTTTGACTTCGAAGTCAAAGGCTGGGGTGGAGAGGATGTCCACCTGTATCGAAAGTACCTGCATGGCGACCTCATGGTGGTCAGAACCCCAGTGCCTGGCCTCTTCCACCTTTGGCATGAGAAGCATTGTGCCGATGAACTGACGCCAGAGCAATACCGCATGTGCATCCAGTCTAAAGCCATGAACGAGGCATCTCATTCTCACCTTGGGATGCTGGTATTCAGGGATGAGATTGAGGCTCATCTGCGTAAGCAGGCGTACAGGACTAACAGCGAAGCAATAGGCTGAGCCGATTCTCCGTGCAATCCTACGACTCTAGAGTTGCTATGAACCAGCATTGTTCTGAAGCCTTAATTAACTCAGCTAAACTATTGGAGTGCCTCTCTTGCTGAAGACGAGTTCAAAGATCTTTTTCTCCGGCCAGCTGTTACCTACCTGCTGCACCAGATCGGGCGCTTGAGCGAAACGAATTTTTCTTTACAGTGTTAATGGTGCGAGGGGGCTGGGAGTGGGCAAGGACACAGGCAGGGCATGCTCACCTTTCCCCCACCCGGTTGTTTCTTTAACGCTTTCACTTCTCAGATCTGCATTACGTGAGGGTAACTGAACAGTGACTGTCCACTACATTGCTATGGTTATCTTGAACTACTCACTTCACTGTAGTTTTTAGAAAGGGACATTAGATGTCTGTATGCATTCTGTGGGAAGAGTCAAATACGAAGGCAGAAAGCTGTGGAGAATCATATGCAAAAACATGGTATGTTGTGCAGCTAGAATCACGGAGTTCGCCTTATTAACCATCAGGTACATAAATCCACTTGCAAAAACATACACTTAAAGTTGTAAAAGAGGCAATCGAAAGCTTGACGATAATTCTGTCATGTCGTTCTTTACCGGATTGTAAATGAGTTGAGCTTGTATGCTATTTGCTTATCCTAGCTACTGGCCAAATAATATTTTGCATGTTTCGGGATGTAGAAAAAGATGCTGTCTTGAACACAAACAGTTCCCGTCACTGCCTCGTTATTACTCTTCTTTGTTCTTCAGATGAATGTTGAAGTCTTTGTCACCGGGGCGAGGGGATCAAATAATATAACAGTTAAAGATTAGAGAGACATCACTCGCTAACTCTGCTAACTTGGGTCCATTTCTCCTTTCTGTTTATTTTTGGCAATGGGTACAAGAATGTCTCCTGTTCAGACCCCATTGGCATGAGAACTAGTTATAGGAAGGCAGGGCTGTGCTTTCCTAGAGTCTGTCTTCTTTTTCAAATGCAGTTTGCAAAGCAGACGCGAGAAGCCCATTGAGTTTGTGAGCAATGGAAGGAGGCAGCGTTTAGTCCTGAATGACTATATACAGTTTAAAAATAGTTCTGGACACCGATCTCTGTTTTAACATGTAGTTTGCCTTTATATAACATTGTGGAGAACAATGTAACTTGCCCAAACTGGGGAAGAATGTAATGCAAGTGGGCTTGCTGTTGTCTTCTCTTTATAATTAAATTGAATACTCATGTGTTTTAATATTTGACTGGATTCTTATTTTGAGGTCATCAAACAAATGCACCCAAGGGAGGGAGGGAGGGAGCTGCAATTTACTCTTCAAGGGATGAATTTGAGGCAGGACTATCCTACTACACTACTTAACTGTGCATGCTTTTACTTATAATGCAACAGCTGGGCAACAGCTAGGGACAAAATTGTCCAGTTGTGTCTCACAGGTGACAGGTGTAAGCATAGGAATGTGTGCGCGTGGGACACTCTGGAAAGGGGCCACATACGGGTGGTGTAGAAGAAAGCCCCTAAGAAGCTGCAAAACCTAAATGTTGCTCTGCGGCACCTAATCTCCAGCCATCTCAGTAGTAAGTTGCCCCTCCATTTACCATCACTCTTGCAAAACCATCAAGGGGGAAGGATGGGTATGGAAAAATGTTTCTCCGTTAGCTCTCCTAAGAGACCTGCTCCTCCTCTTCTGGGAGCTGTTTCCTCCCCGGGCAGTCGTTAAGAACCCATCTGTGTTGCTCCATTGCAGGGATGGAGTAACACACACCGCATGGGGAGGAAAAGTTGCAACAGCTGGGATTGTTCAACATAGCAGTAAGATGAGCAAGGGGAGACATGACCGGTGTATAGAATCATACACGGTGTGGAAAAAGCGAATCAGGAGAAACATTTCCTCCACAAAGGGCTACAATCTGGGATCATCCCATGAAGCTGATGGGTGGGAGGGTAAAGGGACTTTTTCTGTTCTTGAACTGTGGAATCCACTTCTACAAGATGTAGGAGCGTCTACTTGGGATGGTTTTAAAAGGGGATTGGACTAATTTATGGAGGGTACTAGTCTGAAAGCTATATGCTGTGCTCTGTAGCATCAAGGAATATGCTGGTCTATACTGGTTCCTGCGCAACATGCATAAGAGGGTGCTGTTGCATTCATATCCTACTTGTGAGCATCTGGCCGGCAAGAATGCCGGGTTAGAAGGACTACTGGTCTAATCTGTACCTGATGCGTGAGCCTCATCATCTTCCCCGCCTCCTTTTCCTTTGTTTCTGATTGCAAGCCTGCAAGTAGGAATTAACTTCTATTTTATGTAAACCTCCTGGGAACTCTTTTCAGCTGGAGAGTGCTGAAAAATACGTTAAAAATAACCCACATTGCCTCTGTATGTGACCATAAAAGCCACAAGACGGACAGATGCAGTGCCACATCCTCTTGGTCAAGCAGATGTTTCCAGGAAGCCAACAAGCAAGTAGGAAATCTTTCCTTTTATGTTGTATCTCTCAACAACTAGATCTCAGGGACAAGCTGCCCCTTCACATGGGGATTATATTTAGTTACCTTGGTGAAGATCTTTTAATAGATCTCTTCTCCAAGAATGCAAGCTCCCTTTAAAGCTGTACAAAGCTACAACTGACTATTATGGGCAATTTTGCTCAATTTTCCCTCAGCGTTTGCCTTTTACCAACAGCAGCATTAGAAGGCTAAGAAGCTTGAGGCTTTTTATCTCCAGCCATTTCCCACTCGACTGGCAAGAAAAGCAAAACGGCAGGCTGATAATGGTGGGGTAAAATTAAGAAGGAGGCAATACCCAGAGCAGTGGTCTTCCCATTTTTCCAGAATTTGCGCTCTGGTTTAAACATGGAGGGAAATTTATGCACAACCAGACATTTTTGGCTCCATCCTTGGCACAGAAACAAGTGCCAGGGATTAATAAGATTGTTGGAAGAAGTCCTGGATATTTTCAGCTTATCTGGAAAGGTTCTTCCCATAGTTTGCATGATTTGCCAAAACTTGATGGATACAGAATAAAGTATTTCCTTTTTTAAACAATGTTTTTAAGCTTCTTTGTTGTTGTTGTTAGTCGCGAAGTCGTGTCCGACCCATCATGACCCCATGGACAACATTCCTCCAGGCCTTCCTGTCCTCCACTATCCCTTGGAGTCCACACAAGCTCACACCAACTGTTTCAGTGACTCCATCTAGCCACCTCATTCTCTGCCGTCCCCTTCTTTTGCCATCTATTGTTCCCAGCATTAGGCTCTTCTCCAGGGAGTCCTTCCTTCTCATTAGGTGGCCAAAGTATTTGAGTTTCATCTTCAGTATCTGGCCTTCTAAAGAGCAGTCAGAGTTGATTTCCTCTAGGACTGACCGGTTTGATCACCTTGCGGTCCAAGGGACTTATAGGAGTCTCCTCCAGCACCACAATTCAGAGGCCTCAATTCTTCGGTGCTCAGCCTTCCTTATGGTCCAGCTTTCACAGCCATACCTTGCAACTGGGAAAACCATAGCCTTGACTATACACACTTTTGTTGGCAGGGTGATGTCTCTGCTTTTTAGTATGCTGTCTAGATTTGCCATAGCTTTCCTCCCCAGGAGCAAGCGTCTTTTAATTTCTTGGCTGCAGTCCCCATCTGTGGTGATCTTGGAGCCCAGGAAAATAAAATGTATCACTACCTCCATTTCTTCCCATCTATTTGCCAGGAAGTGAGAGGACCGGATGCCATGACCTTAGTTTTCTTAATGTTGAGTTTCAGGCCAACTTTGCGCTCTCCTCCTTCACCCGCATCAAGAGGCTCTTTAGTTCCTTTTCATTTTCTGACATGAGAGTGGTATCATCTGCATATCTGAGGTTGTTGATATTTCTCCCAGCAATCTTAATTCCAGCTGGTGATTCATCTAGCCCCGCCTTTCTCATGATGTGCTCTGCCCCTTCTAATAAAAACTAATCCTGCCTGAGAAGATGAAGTCATCATCATCTTTGTATCCCCCTTATTGCATAAGAAATTGGAAGCAGAGTCTTCCAAGATGCTTCAAGGAAAAGCCAAGCTGAAGTTTTATCACAACAACATAATCTGATGCAGGACTTTGAGTCCTCGCACATTCCAAATCAAGAATCATAGTGGACTCAGCATGGAGTTGGGATCTGCCATCACAGGTTGTCTCTCCACATCCTCCTCCTGGGGCAGCCAACCAAAATCTGTTCCTTGGTGCCTTCAGAAGGCGTGACACGATGGCCTGTTCATCCTCAGTGCAGTATTGAAGTAAGCTGAGACATTCTTTCAATATGTGGTCACAACATTATAGAAACATAGTAACAGAGTGAGTCAGAAGGGGTCCCCCGGGCCATCTAGTCTGACCCCCGACTCCAGCCAGCTCCACTCACGACATGCCCGCCCTGTGCATGTCCATACATAATCCGAGTTAGATGGTGTAGCGTGGTGTCCTGCAACAGCAGGGGGTTGGACTTGATGGCCTTCATGACCCCTTCCAACTCTTATATGATTCCACAAAAAGTCTGCTCTTGACCTTTGGAAATTTAGGGATTGAGACAGAGACACTGAGAACAAACTGGGTGGTGTGGAGAGATGTGCCTTACTCTTGTACTCAATGGCCAGAGTTCTGTTTTCAGGATGCCTGACCCTGTTATTCCCATTGCAAGTGCTTGTCCTTTTGATTTCACAGCAGGGCAAATTATGTGACTGGTTAATCTATGAAAGAGAACAAGGCACACAAGGGATTTCAATTTCCTTTGACAAATGCAACGCAGAACAAATATTCCTAAAAATAGCTTTTGCTAGGCAAGACCATCCTGTGCTTTACGCGAGATTAATTACAGCTTTTCTAGGCAGGCATCTTGAACTGTCTCTCCTCATGGAGAAAGAGAACAAGATGCTGTTTGTTCAGTGTTAATCAAAAGTAAATTACATGGTCAGCGAGGATTAGTGTATAGATTTCTGCGGCTGCTCATCAGTGGATATCCTCGGTTTAGGGATCTCTCCCTCTTCTGTCAGACTGGGAGACAGCAGCTCAGCCTGGCCGGTTTGTTCTGACATGTTTGATTGACAGCTGAAAGGATGTGTGCACAAATCCTCTTATAGCTTAGCAGGAACTTCCGGGGGGGGGGGGGCGGAGGTACAAGGTGCGTGGCATTCCAAATGGGGCCATTCTACAGACTTGTAGACCAAGATTGGCACTTGCCCCTTTGAGTTTCAGTTCGTGTCCTAGCGCAGATTGCTTCTCTGTGTCCAGGAAACAAGTCCTGAATGATAGCGGACTGAACTCAAGTGTGCTGCCAAAGCTTTGTTGTCTGCTAGATGGGACACAATAATAATTCCATTAATAATTCTCAGTTTTCCTCATACAATTCAGTGGAGAGTTTTGGTGGAAAATATCTAGGGGCCTTTTGCCCAAGTTAGTTATTGCTCTTCAGACTTTTAGACAAAATGGAAAATTTGGAGGCAAGGTAAATGTGAAGGGATCGCGAAATGGAGGCATCTGGTGCTGTCCGGCAACAGAGTAATAGAAGAAAGAAAAGCTGTTCAAATGTGCATCCAGTTATCAGAAATCGGGGACCCAGAATGGAAGGAAGGGGGGGAAATATGGAAATTAGCAACCCAGGGTTTACTGAGAGTTTTGAAAAGGAAAAAACAAAACAGAGCCCTTCAGATTGCAAAAGCCATAATCAATTTGCTACGAGCAATTTAACACATGTGTCATGGTTCCTCAACCAAACATTAAATATTTTGAGTGAGAGGAAAATGGGGATCTGTTCTCACAATGGAAAGGTCCTGTGCAAACATGTCCCAGATGTTGATTTTTTTCTGCACAAACTCAAGGAACTGCAGAATTGATAGGCACGATGGGTATTATCCAATGCCAATTTAACAAAACCCCAATTCCTTTCCATTGTTCTGCTCTGACTAAGGTTAAAAATGGATGCAACTCATTACTTCTCTCACCTTGACAAAAACCGGCAAGTTGAAATGAGCTTCAACGCGAATTTCAAAGAATTTTAGCAAACTCAAAAATTGCCCTGTTTTACCCCTAAGTTTGAATGGACTTAGCCAATGTCTGAATTCATGTCCTGAATTCATCCAACCATTAATGCAATGATGCCTAGTTGGATGTTACTGAATGATTTGCCCCATGCTAGCTAGCATCCCAAAACTGCGGTTGAGCTGCCCCAATGTTCCCTTTCCTGACTTACTGTCTGGAAAACTTCCCTCTCATATAAAGATCACCACCCCAAAAAGAGTACATGCAAACTACTTTCCCTCTTGAATTCTTTGGATTTGGTGTTGACACTGGTAAAACAGTGTCTTACATTCTTTTTAGATGTTCAGGAAGCAAGTTCTGTATGGACAGATGCCACACATGACTCAATGTGTGGATAATATCAATCCAAGGTTGGGCTGCAGGGTTAGGAAAACCTTGTTTAAAAGTGATCATGGTATTGCTTACCTTGTAGCATTACATTCTGTAGGTTATACAGAAGTCCAAGACTCTTTTGATAACCAGTTCATCAATTGCCTTGCAAAGTACCTGGTTCACATGTTACAACAGCTCAGAGTGAGGTCACAACAGCTGCTGATTACTCTTACTGTTAAACAATGGAGAGTTACCACATCCCTGAGTTGCTTAGCATGACATGTGAACCAGGAAAGCTGGCTTGTTGGGGAAGAGACAAGCCTGAGCTGGACTCCAGATTTATCCTGAGTTTTTAATCCTCTCTCGGGGAGAGGATACAAGTGGTGAATAGAAATGGATCCTGAAAAATCAGGTCTCCAAAACAGCCTGTTGAACGTTACTCAATCTCCCTGCTCCCTGCATGGGCCCTTTTGTACCAGATCAGTTCCTCAACTCATCCTCATGTATTCCCATGTATTGCCCCACAATTTCCCCACATGATCCCTGGAGTGCACAGATCCTGGCATGTCTTGGTTCTTTGCTCCTGCTTCTTTCTTATGGAATCCTGGGACCCAAACAGAGAAGGTGTTGCTATGGCAAACAACAGCTAATGGCAGGCGATGGCTGGTCTCTTTCAGGAACCGTTTCCTCCAGATGAGGTAAGCAAATTCATAGTTTGCTTGTCACATTGAAGAGTCTCTGGAGGCTGTCCCCTGGGCTGTGCTTTGTCTTCCTGCGCAGCTCCATATCGAGCTGCAAATGGGATAGTGTGAGTTGGAGGACCCGATTCACTTCATTCTGTGCTCTCGAGGAAGCAGGAGCTCCTCCATCTGCACAGAAGCAGCATCAAGTTGTAGTGCAGGAAAAAGGGTTGCTATAGGACATTCTATACTATATATATTACTGCTGGCAAGAATCCCTCAGAAGGAATGGAGTAGCCTTCATAGTCAATAAAAGAGTAGAAAAAGCAATTTTGGAGATTGGGATACAATCTCCAAAATGACAGAATGATCTCAGTTCGAATCCAAGGCAAGCCATTCAACATCACAGTAGTCCAAGTCCATGCCCCAACCACTGGTGCTGAAGAGGCTGAAGTTGACCGGTTCTATGAAGGCCTACAACACCTTCTAGAATTAACACCCAAAAATGATGTCCTTATCATCATGGGGGATTGGAATGCTAAAGCAGGAAGCCAAAAGATAACCGGAATAACAGGCAAGTTTGGCCTTGGAGTACAAAATGAAGCAGGGCACAGGCTGGTAGAATTTTGTCAGGAGAACACGATGGTCATAGCAAATACTCTTTTCCAACAAACCAAGAGACGACTCTACACATGGACATCACCAGACAGTCAACACAGACATCAGGTTGACTATGTGCTCTGCAGCCAAAGATGGAGAAGCTCTATGAAGTCAGTAAAAACTAGACCAGGAGCTGACTGTGGCTCAGATCATGAACTTCCCGTTGCAAAATTTAGGCTTAAATTGAAGAAAGTAGGGAAAAGCACTACACCACTCAGGTATGACCTAAATCATATCCCTGATGAATGTACAGTAGAGGTGACAAATAGATTTAAGGAATTAGATCTGATAGACAGAGTGCCTGAAGAACTTTGGATGGAGGTTCACAACATTGTACAAGAGGTAGCAGCTAAAACCATCCCAAAGAAAAAGAAAAGCAAGAAAGCAAAATGGCTGTCTGAGGAAGCTTTACAAATAGCTGAGGAAAGAAGGGAAGTGAAAGGCAAGGAAGAAAGAGAAAGATACACCCAGTTGAATGCAGAATTCCAGAGAATAGCTAGAAGAGATAAGAATGCCTTCTTACATGAACAGTGCAAAGAAATAGAAGAAAACAATAGAATAGGGAGGACCGGAGATCTCTTCAAGAAAATTGGAGATATGAAGGGAATGTTTCATGCAAAGATGGGCATGATAAAGGACCAAAATGGCAGGGACCTAACAGAGGCAGAAGAGATTAAGAAGAGGTGGCAAGATTACACAGAACTATACAAGAAAGAGCTTAACGTCCCTGATAAGCATGATGGGGTGGTCATTGACCTCGAGCCAGACATCCTGGAATGTGAAGTCAAATGGGTCTTAGGAAGTCTGAGCAACAACAAAGCTAGTGGAGGTGACAGTATTCCAGCTGAGCTATTCAAAATCTTAAAAGACGATGCAGTAAAAGTGCTACACTCAATATGCCAGCAAATTTGGAAAACTCAACAGTGGCCACAGGATTGGAAAAGGTCAGTTTACATTCCCATCCCAAGGAAGGGCAATTCTAAGGAATGTTCAAACTACTGCACCATTGCACTCATTTCACATGCTAGCAAAGTGATGCTCAAAATCCTACAAGCTAGGCTGCAGCAGTATGTGGACCAAGAACTACCAGAAGTACAGGCAGGATTTTGAAGAGGGAGAGGAACTAGAGATCAAATTGCCAACCTACACTGGTTCATGGAGAAAGCGAAGGAGTTCTAGAAAAGCATCTACTTCTGCTTCATTGACTATGCTAAAGCCTTTGATTGTGTGGATCACAACAAATTGTGGCAAGTCCTTAAAGAGATGAGAGTACCAGGCCATCTTATTTGTCTCTTGAGAAACCTATATGTGGGTCAAGAAGCAACAGTTAGAACTGGACACGGAACCACTGATTGGTTCAAAATTGAGAAAGGAGTTCGGCAAGGCTGTATACTGTCACCCTGCCTATTTAACTTATATGCAGAGCACATCATGAGAAAGGCGGAGCTAGATGAATCACCAGTTGGAATTAAGATTGCTGGGAGAAATATCAACAACCTCAGATATGCAGATGATACCACTCTCATGGCAAAAAGTGAAGAGGAACTAAAGAGCCTCTTGATGCGGGTGAAGGAGGAGAGTGCAAAAGTTGGCTTGAAACTCAACATTAAGAAAACTAAGGTCATGGCATCCGGTCCTCTCACTTCCTGGCAAATAGATGGGGAAGAAATGGAGGTAGTGACAGATTTTATTTTCCTGGGCTCCAAGATCACCACAGATGGGGACTGCAGCCAAGAAATTAAAAGATGCTTGTTCCTGTGGAGGAAAGCTATGGCAAATCTAGACAGCATAGTAAAAAGCAGAGACATCACCCTGCCAACAAAAGTGCATATAGTGAAAGCTATGGTTTTCCCAGTAGCAAGGTATGGCTGTGAAAGCTGGACCATAAGGAAGGCTGAGTGCCAAAGGACTGAGGCCTTTGAATTGTGGTGCTGGAGGAGACTCCTGAGAGTCCCTTGGACCACCAGGCAATCAAACCAGTCAGTCCTAGAGGAGATCAAATCTGACTGCCCTTCAGAAGGCCAGATACTGAAGATGAAACTCAAATACTTTGGCCACCTAATTAGAAGGAGGAACTCCCGGAGAAGACCCTGATGCTGGGAACAATAGGTGGCAAAAGAAGAAGGGGATGGCAGAGGATGAGGTGGCTGGATGGGGTCACTGAAGCAGTTGGTGTGAACTTAAGTGGACTCTGGGGGATGATGGAGGACAGGAAGGCTTGGAGGAATGTTGTCCATGGGGTCGCAATGGGTCAGGCACGACTTTGTGCCTAACAAGAACAACAACAACATAATACATTCTGTCCTCATAAGGAAGAATCTGCAAGGCAAGCTTTTTATCTTGCTCTTCTCTTTCCTCTTCATTGTGGTGGGTTGCAGCCCTGTGTTTCGAACTCTGTGGGAAAAACTGGGCTAAGACTAGCTTGGAGCAAATGGGGGTTTGATTCTGCTGGAGCGGTCCTTTGCTCTCCTAATTTTGGATTAATTTTCAATCATCACTGAATGGTTGTCAGTGATCAGCAAAGATGGTATGGGAGGGGAAGTTGACTACTAACTGCTCTGTTCTTGCGAGCTGGCCAGGAATGGCTCCTTTCCCACTTGAGGGTTTGTTCTGTTGGTGTGCGGTGGAGCTACCTGCCAAGGCATGCTACCTGCACCGAATCGCTTCTTGGTCTTTAATGGAGCAGAGATTTGGAAATGTTTATGCTACAACACAGCAGAAAGGCCATGCTAAATATGGAACATCACATCCATCGGTGGAGCCATCCCGAGATGTCAGCGGCGGATGGGGTACAAAAGTTTTAAATAAAAAAAATCTGGTTGAAAAGTGATGCCATCAACATACTATTAAGAGCCGTAAAATACTACTGCTTTGCCATGAGCCCATCAGACAGGATGGAAACTGGAAGTTTTTCTTAGCGCACAGTCCAACTGGGATGCCCATGCTCATCCAATCCCTGCCTCCTTTTTCCTTCTTCTCTGCATTTTCCCTAGGTGCCTATTTTCAGTTTTCTGGCTGGGGCACTTCAGAGGGGAGAAGGCTGCTGAGGACAAAGGAGATGGCATCCCTCAGCTTCTGCAACGTCCTCATCTCGTTGCCCACCGCAACACCCCAGGGTTGAATGTCCGACCTCAGGAAGGCCTGCAGTGAGCTCTTTCAGCACCAGCTGTGAGGCAGGTTTAGAGCGTAGATTCCCTCAATGGTGCCATCAACACCGTCTGAGTTGGAGCTCTGCTTTCGACTTTGGCTATAGGAGTCAGTATCCTATAGCCTCCCAGATGATGTCCAGGGGCCATAGTATCACTGCCCTCGTCAGCAGGAGAGTTATGAAAAGGGGCTAATTGTGCCAGTTCTTTTGATTAAAGGAGACTATCTGCTTCAAAGGGTTTTACCTGAAATGATCCATCCAGTCTGTGCTGTCACTGTTTGGGAAGCCTCTGGGATTGGGGGTTACGGTTGGGCTGGATCTGGCAGGCAAAAGGAGCAGCAGTGGCTTTCTTTGTTTCCTTGCTCTCTCTCGTTTGCATTTTTGCTAAATGGGCTTGATGGCTCTTCATTGGGAGAGGGAAGGAGGCTAGAAGCAGCTTGTTCAGTTGCGACCCCATGGACTCTTCGCAACCCCATGGACAACATTCCTCCAGCTTAAGACACATCAAACCTTGGGTTCTCTTGTCTCCTCCCCTTTTCACCCATCAGAGTGCCCCCTTTCCCTTCTTTGAGGTCAAATTTCCAGCTTTGAAGATGCAGCTCTTTCTACACTGGCCAGAAACATTTCTACAAAAATTTCTCCACTCATCCCAGAAGCCAGAAAACCAAAAAGTTTCAAGACATCAACGTAACCTGGTTGAAGCAATTTCGATTTTATTAATGCAAGCACATCAAGTCAAACACAGAATATCCTGCTTTATGGTACAGCTTTATATGCAGCAATTCAGCTTGGAATAACAAAACACAGATGTTGAAAGAATGTATTAAACCAAAGGGGGAAAAATTAATAGAAAGCCATGAAGAAATGGCACTTTTTCAAGTATTTACTAAACCAATTGACCACTGGAGTGCACATTCATGTAAAAGCTTTTCTTCTTCTTAAATATGCATACACAAAAAGTGTTCCAGACTCGCATTTCAAATATATATATCTCTGAAATTTAAAGCATCCCTTTGTAAATTTAAAATATATTAACAAAGCTGATATACAATCCCTTTCATAGTATTTGACAATGTTGCTAGCTAGGACATCTTCAAAAGTGCAAAAAACCACTGTAATAATACAGTATAAATATTCTTTTAGCTCCAGGGCTGAAAATCAACACTTCAGCATGGGAAAAATAGCAGCAGATCACAAATAAAGAAAGCCACTGATTCTGTTTGTCTTTGTGGGGGTATCTTTCGGTTAATACACAGTATTTCTGCTTCCTCTTTTGACTTACATTAAGCATTTCCAATTTTGGTATCGCTCGTCTGTTTTGCCTTGTTCCCTGAACCATTTTAATGGTGGCAGCAAGATGCTTTGGCAAAGTGTATTGGTTTTTCAATCAAATGGATAGACAGCTTCCCAATTAAACATGCATTAATGAGAAAACAGTAATAGGATGAAAGAGAATCTCATGATGGCTTTCCGGTGTGGTCCAGTGGACAAAAAGCCTGGCAAATATTGAAGTATATTAACCGGCCATTATTGGGTCTTAGTTAATTGTCCAGGAGGAAAGCAATAGGTGCATTATAATATGTCACTGTCAATTGAACCAAGCTGATGCCCAGAGTTATTATTATTTGTCCCCTAATTCACAAAGCAAGCAGCCAGAAGCTGGAGAATACACTGGGCTTTTAAGCAAACGGAAACCTGATTTTCAAATCAGTGAATCAGCCATCATTTCAAGAACATTTAAAATAAGTTTAAATTGGCTAGCTTCATTGGTTTAGTGGTCTATAGGGATTGTTTCACCATCTTTATGTGACTTGGCCAAAACTTGTAAAGCTGTATTTATTTCACACCACACTTTTCAATTTGAGCAAGTCCAATGTGTCTTAATAGGGCGACTTTCCTGTATGAGCTGTTTCACACATGCAAGTTCATCACTTGAAAACCACAAGATCAAACATTGATTTATGTGGGAGACTGAGCATCTTCAGAGTTTTCAGTGGTGTCTGTTCACATGGGCAAGTATCACTGAGCAATGAAAAGCCCACCTCTATGGGGATATGCATAACCCTCTCGATGCAGGTTGTGGGCATCCAAAGGAAGGAGGGAGGGATGCGAAGGCTAAGATCAACTATGTACTCTTTTTGCCCTCAAAAATAATTTGCTGGCCAATTTCCCTCTTCCTCATGAGAAGAGATGCACTGCCTGGATTTGATGGTCTTCCATCTTTGGGCTCACATCAGACACAAAAAGAACCAAGCTGTGTCCCCATGAAGTTGGAGTCCCTGCCGTCATCTGGATCCACTTTTCCAAAATATTAGCAGTGACCATGTTCCTACAGATGGCCAGAGAATGTCTACTGACCAAAGGATTGTGTTCTAAGTGATGTAGCCTGCATGCATGAGCATTTCTTCATTTTTCAAAGGAGTCAACAGGAAAATTGTGTAGCCCTTAGAAACGAAGACTCAAAATCACAAGCCTCAGTCAGATTCATAATGGTCAGAAATCATTTTACAAAGCAGTGGCATAACTGAATGATAGAAGCACAGCACTGCAATTTGTATCGCACTGCAATTGTGCATTGCACAGCTGTAACTGGACCAGAATGTTGCGAACTGTCCAGATACACTTTTGAAAACTTTTCATCCTAGCAATTTTGTGACAGGGTTCAACACAGCAGCAGCAAGAGTTAGACATCACAGGGCGAGTTCATGATTTGATAAAACAATAATAACCAGAATGGCCAGATTGGGAGAATGTGCTCTTCTGTATCAACGGGCATGAGCTGATGGTGACTGGTGTCTCTTGAAGGTGTCTAAAGGGGAGGCTCTGGAGAGTGGCTTAACTCAGGGGCAGGCCACCTTCTTGGGCCATGGGCACATAGCAATGTGAGAAACCGTCCTGGGCATCACCACAAAATGGCTGTCATGGGAGATGCAGCAATGGCCAAGGAACTTACCCAACAGGCTGAATGCAAGGCAACAGTAGAGCTGTTCAAGTCACCGTTTGCAGTACCAGGAGCAACCCGTTTCACAGCAATCTGAGTTGCTGGCAAGACAGAGTGTTCATGAAAGAGAAGAGAGAAGTGCACAGCGCCCCGGCAGGTGCCAAGAAAGGGGACCCTGCTGGCCACATTGCCTCTCCCTGGTTTCATAGACTCAGAGAACAGCAGCGTTGGAAGGAGCCCAGAAGGCCATCAGGTCGAACCCCTGCTGTTGCAGGACACCAGTTCATACCATCCCATTCAGGTGGGTCAACCCTTAATTTGAACACATACTACATCAATGAAGATTTCCTTTTTTGAAAATATCCTCCCTCATTCTTCTGTTGTGGCAGTCACATCGACATACTCCTATTTTCTGCATTTATTTGCTAGATGCTAATTTATAAAAAGTGACACGCAGTAACTGTTTACCATTTTGCGAGACTGGAATGATTGCATGTTTGTCTCACTCCACCCCCCCTTGTAAAATCCCTGATAAATCAAATGCAAATGTAAACTGAAGAGTTCTCAGAACTAATAAAACCGTGTAGGGAAAGGAAAGAAGAACAATCAAACATTTATCCCATTTTACCTTGTAACAATAAAAAAAGTTCTGCTGCACCATCATTGTTATCAAGACAGGCATACTCTAGTTCGTGTGCCGTGTCTTCCAGTTTATTTACAAAGCTGTCGCTGGTTTTTAAAGACATCCATATTTTTATTTTGCTTGCTTCCAACCCAAAGCTGTAGAAGGTACGCTAAACAATTTCAGAACCTTGTAAGGCACGTAAGAAGGGAGCAGTCTTGCTGCTGAAGTGGTTAAGGCCAGACTAAAGGAAAGGACTCTTTGTGCCAAATTGGGGACGCCCGACTTGGGGCCGAAGGTTCATTTATGCATTTAGCAAACTGGAACAAAGCTTGGCCTGGACTTTGTCACTGCAGGGAAAGGTGTCTGAGTACTCCCTGCCAGAATTAACACATTGGCCGAGCTCCAGAGAGGAGTGAGTTGGCAGGAAGGTTTCCCATCTCTGTTGCCCCTGATCGCACGAGCTAACTGTGCCCTCCAAGAACCTTTCTGGATGGGGGCTTCTCCTCAAGCCATCTGAGATGGGGCACATGGGGACTGTTGGAAGAAGGGCAGAGAAGAGAACAGGAAACGTTCCTCCCATTTTTAGGGAGGATTTGTGGCATTATTTGGAGAAAACGAGTGTATTCGGGAGACAGGTTGGCCTCGTCTTCCCAAATGTGGTATGCATTTCCTCTCCAGTGCGAACATTCCAACCAGCAACCAAGAGCACCCCACAACATTTATAATGGTCTAGTCCAGGCGAAGCTTTTCTGCTTGCTTCTGCCTGACTGTATAAAGTGGCCGTAGGAGCATTACAAATTAACAAGGCAAGGAAGGCAGCATAAGAAAAGTGGAGAACCCCGAACCATGGGAATCATTCCAGAAGAGTAGCAAGTGAAGCACATTGCGGGGCGGAGAGATTACAAAGGGGCACCTTGAAGACTGATTTCCCAAGACCTGCCCTGTCATGGGCAAACATCTCCTCCATCAGGTGCAGCAAACGAACAATAAGCTGGACTTAAGAAGCTGGTTGGACCTCCTCTTCTGGAAGAATGAGTACGAGGGCTGTTCGGAACATCCATGGCCAAGAGGGCTCACAGCTTGGCAAGGGCTCTGTGCTTTAGCATCGTTAGCACAGTAGCCAGCCTGTGCCAATCTTGGAAAATGCTTTTGTGCCTCTTTGGGTCCGTAGAGGCCTTGGCAGTTCTCAATCGTATCAGCCCCACATAATTCAATTCATTTTCCGGAGGTGTGAAATGGATCAAGGCAGAGAAAATCACAGAATCTGTGTGCGTGCTGAGTCCATCTGAGCATTTGCATGTATTAGGCGGAAGTAATCAAACATTAAAATAAAGATCTGGATGTCATTAGAGTAAGACATCACCACGGATTCCATCCCCCACAGTCAATTTCATCTCTGAGACCAGGGCCCCGCCCTTTTTTAACTCGTTAAAAAACAAAATCCTTCACTTTTAAGTGCCTTAAGGTTGATGTGAAATATTTAGCACGTTTTTCTTCTTTTGTAATTCATAAAATGTATTGTATATACAAAACAGGCCTCAGCCAGTGAGGCCTTCCTTTCTCAAACCACGTTGCTCAGGATTTAAAAACAATGTTTTTAGTGTGTGCTTTAGAATCTGGAGACAAAGTCCAAAACCTCAGGCTCTGTTGAGCAGAGTTGTCCTAAAAGTGAAGATTAAAAACAAACAAAAAAATGTCAGCAAATCATCCTTAAGGCATGTTATCTGAAGTCAGAGAAGGCAGTGGTATTCAAAGCACCTGGTCCAGTGGTGAGGGTGTCCGAGGTGTGTCCAGAAAGTAATGAGAATGAAGTCCTGTGCTAGAGAAGGGCTCTGTGAAGGGAGAGGCTGGCCAAGGTCACTTGGGGTGGGGTGAGAACACTGACCAGCTGCATTCCAGCCCTGCCAGAGCCGAGACATTCTCTCTTGTGACACCCTGTTCAAGGGCCTCGTATTAAGAAAAATGCAAGCAAGTTCGGAACAGCGGAACGTGATAAAATTGGGGGAAAGCGCATCAGAAACTTGGGAAATGGGGAGGAGAGGTTATGGAGAAGCTGTGCTATCATCTGCACACGCGTACCGATGGCACAAGTTGAGATCGGCTCGACTTGGATCCTTCCTCACAACAATGCACACAGCCACAGTGCTTTGGCCGTCAGAGAGTTTTTGGCTGAGAAACACATCATGGTGCTTCCCCATCCACCCTACAACCCCGCCTTGGCTCCTTGCGACTTCTTCATCTCCCCAGAGATGAAGAATGGTTTGAAAGGACACCATTTTGGCGGTGTGGATAGAGCCACTATGCAGGCTGCGAACACCATCCCACTGGAAGACTTCCAGGGATGCTATGAAGAGTGGAACAATCGCTGGGAGCGTTGTGTACACTCACATAGTGCATACTTTGAAGGAGACAATAGTCAACTGTAAAATTTTTCAATAAAAGGATTTTTAAAATATCATTCTCATTACTTTCTGGACACAACTTGTGTATGTAGGGCTACTTGTATAGTCCTCTTCATTTAGGACTCCTCTAACAGGGGAGCTCCTGTTTTACTAAGCTTGTCGTGGGGTGCCTGGCAGCCGGATGGCTTTTCTTGGTTTCTTTCCTCCCTGTGCCTTTCCTTCGAGATTGATTTGCAAGCCCACAACTCAGGAGCTGCCCACAGAGCAGATTTTTGCTCTGATGAGGACCATGTTGCTTCCTGAGTGAAAAATTTGACCGCTCCTGGTCAAAGCCACCATGTGCATCAGACTTCAGATGCAGCACAGGCCGGTTTGCTGTGTAAGCCAGAGCAGCACTGCTAGGAATGGCTTGCACAGGCAGCAACACCAAGTGAAACTAAGATTTTAGAAGGAGGTGGGAGGGCATCACTTTTGCTTGAAAGAGGAGCAAGCCCTTCTGCAAATAGAAAACCAGCACGATAGGCTCTAACGTAGGGGAGTCGTTGCTGTTATCGTTATTATCACATTGCATTTCTATCCCTACTTTTTCCTCTCGTGAGGAACCCAAGGCAGCTTAAATAGCTCTATTTCATCCTCTTAGCAACCCTGTGAGGCAGGCTGGGCTGCTAGTCTGTAACTGGCGCAAAGTCACCCCATGAGATTCATGGTTGAGCAAGGATCTCTCGATTCCCCAGTACAACACTCTCCCTGCTTTCAACCTGAAGTGCTCCCTTTTACCACCTCTCTTTTCAGCAGGTGTTCAATCCCAAGTGATTTTGAACGAGGGATAAGAGAATAAAGTGGCTGATTTCTGGACCGTACTACTCGAAATTGTGCTCTTCGAATGCTCATGTAAAATAGTTCTAATTATATGGTAAACAAGCACACCTTTCTGACTGGTTAGCAGACTGCATGCAAAAAGCACCTGGGTGCATTCAAAAAATCCCTCCCCTTATGGTCTGCAATACAACTGCGGGGAACAACTCTGCTACCACAGTCCGCTCCCTTCCCAAAACTACTTCTGGGGATGAATGGCCCACTCCACTGGAGGACCTTGGGAGAGACGATGCCATGGGGTGGACCAGGTGTTCACGCCCCAGCAGCGCTTTTCTCAAACACAAGCCGGGAAGTCATACATGGCTTGGATTTTAATCCAACCAGAAAATAACGACACAGCTTTTAACACTCGCCTGTCCATTGAGGCAGGCCTCTCCAGGCTGAGCATGGCGAACTTTTCTACTTCACATAGGTGCCAAAGGGTTTACGGCTAAGTTTCGGCTCACCACCAGTGGCCTTTATTACCTGAGTGTCTTCCAGCTGTCTTTCTCCATATGATTTTCTGGGCCTTCACTTTCGAAAGATGCAATAAACAAAGCTGAGAAATAAAAGGCAGGTTGAGGGAGGTCATCAGAAACCATAAGAGGTGTTTAATAAATGTTATATAAGACTCCTGCCAAAAATGTCACCTTCCGAACATGTAAGAGCTGGAATAGATTGTTGGCTTTGATCCTGATGGTATGCCATCAAGTAGAGCTAATTCTAACTGTTCTTTGCCTCTCGTCCTCCTCAAGAGTGGCATTATTCTCACAAGACTTCCAAATATTTATATTTAAAAGTGAAGTCCCAGTGCCAGGAAGAACATAGAATGCTTCCATTTGGTTTGTGCTTAAATGGGGTCAGAAGGAGAACATCTGGCCATGTGGGTTGCAGAGTACGTTGAATGTCTCCTCTGCATTCTGCCCACTGCCAGCAACTTTCACCGAGGTCACAAAGAACAGTGGGAGGGGCACAAAGGCAGGGATGTGGAAGTGACCTCATTCCACACGAGCAAGCCATGACTCTTACCTTCTTCACTATAAATAGGTGCAGTGAGTAGATAGCTCTGAATTTTCCTGTCTTTTTCAAAAGGACATTCCACTTGCTTCCATGTGATGAAGTCATGGATTTGCCTTGAAATTTCCCAGAACTTCTGCATGAGATAAGCAAAAATGAAGTACTACTTTGTGCTACTTTATTTCACCACTTTCCAACATTTGGCCAGGTCTACAGTCCTTGGGTTGCTGCATCCAGCAGGAAAACCCCATTCAGTGGCCTCTGGGAGGCCATGAGGCCACCAATGGCCTTGGGGCCCAGCCAGAACTGCATGGAGGTTGAGAGCAGGAACCCACACATTCATCTGGGGCTTCCCTCGGCTGTCGCAGACGCACTGGTCTTCAAAATCGCGCTCATCCCAAGCAGCCACGCGTCTGCTCTCTTGCCACATGGCAGCACCGATTCAAATAAATGGCAGCTGGCTAGATGACAAGGAGACCCTCCCCAGTGCATCTCCTAGTTTTCTCGCAGACTTGCTTAAGGGATGCTTGCAGCAAAAAGTTACGTTCATGGCACAGTACCCAGCTCCACTCAAGCGCCAAAGCCATTCCCTCCCTGGAGAGGGACATGCAACCCTTCTGCTCACGCACATTTTGCCCTCCCAAACAATTGGCGAGGGTCCTTCGCTTTTTATCAAAGCAAATTCATGTGTGTTGCCAACCTCTTAAAATACCGGAAATTTGCTTTGCATAAAATGCAATGTAAAGATTGGGAAGGCTGCATTGTTTTCCTATAGAGCATACAGTTCTGATCTGTGTAAAAAGGGACCCTGAGGTAGATCCCTTTCCTTCCCTTCCCCACATCCCATTCCCATCATGTCCATCATGCAATCACTATTTCCAGCTCCTGCAAAAATCAATTCATTGCAACATTTCAACAACATAAAATGAAAAACAGGGAAAATGTAGCTACATAGATCCAAATATGTCAATTCCCATCTTCTTGTGTGTGCAAACCACTTACTTACCTTGAAGTTTATCTGTCCATTGGGCAAATGGTTGGTGTGTATTTTGTGCAGGAAGTATATATCCTTAATGAAAAGATTGAAAACTGGGATGACGATTTTCTCCCGGCTGCTGTGCGCCGTCTGTGACCTCTGCGCTGCTCCTTGGAGGGCGGTCCGATAATTGCAAAAGTTGCTGGATGGGTCCATGTGATGCTGTTGGGTTTTCCCCCACCAGAAGAAAAGCCAATTGTGGTTAGAATTCTCACAAGTACAAATGCACACATCATTTGTTTATATCATCTTAGGAGGATCCCCCCCACCCCGCTCCCAAATAAGCCTTCTTCGAGGTTTCTACACATTCCTTTCATTCAAACTTTTGGGAAATACGAACGACTTTCCTCTAAAAGCCCTTCCAAAACACAGCGTGTGCTGTGGGGAGTTTCCAGACAAGGGTGTCATGGCCCTGACTCATTCACAACGTGTGTGTGTGTGTGTGTGTGTGTGAATGATCCCACCTTTCCCTCTAAGTCCTCCCACACTCTCCAATTTCACCTTAGATTAAATGATAACTGTTCCTTGTGAAGAGTAAATGGTGGCGTGGTGGAGATTCGGGTGGTGATTATAATGTAACAATCGCATTTAAGAGTTGCTTAGAAGGGGATGTCTTCTTGCTAAATGATGATCATCTCTTTCCACCAGATGGCAGACTTTAATTAGAGATGAAAAATAGCAACTGTCATTTAAATCAGAAAGGGGAATGGTTTAGGGAAGGGCTGCCACCAAAGGGACCGCAGATCCTTGTTCCCTTTTGGGATTTGCCAGATCCTTGTCCTGAGTTTTCAGCTTCCATTTTTAAGGAAGATCCTTGACTAAAGGCAGAAGTGACTTGGACTGTTCACATGTGGTTGAACTTCAACTCCCTGTCAAGCCTCAACCAGCAGTGCCAATAGATGGGGATGATGGGAGAGGAGCCCAAACCACAACTGGAGGGCTGCTGCTCATCCATCTCTGAGACCTAAGTGGAAAACATGCAAAAACCACGCTGCTCAATTGCTCAGTAAGAGGCAGAATGTGCACCTTTCTCACACTGATTTAGCCAATGAGTGCAAAGCTGCTGGGATGGACTAAACGCACTGGAGAAATTTTTCCCATTTAATTTTTCGCACTTTTTCAAACCAAAATTTAAGGTACCATCTTATGTATGTTGTTTATTCTTCTCAACATGCAGAGGGCTGCACCGTACACTGAATTAAACTTATACAATAATGCACAGAGCCTGGAGAGCCTGGGTTAATGGTATTTAGATTTGGTTGTTTGGCATCGACTCTCTTTCCCAGTTTACCCTTAATTCTTAGACTTAAGAAGTATGTGAATAAGGGCAGAGAACAAGGACTACACAGATACATTAAGATTACACATGTTTATTGGATCTTTAATGAAATGAATATATAACTGTGAATGTTCAGCAGGACATGGACAATGTGTAAAAATTACCTCTAGAACATCAAATTTGGCCGTCTTGACTTTGGACCACGTTTTCTTCAGCCGGGCCACAGGACTCAAGTTCATGCCAGCTGAAAAAGGAGAGTAAAACCAATGGAAAAGGTTAAGCAACTCATATGAATTATCCTTGTGCATCTATCGGGGCTTATCTAGTGCAGCTTGGTACTTTTGAAGATACTTGTGTCCATAGGATCATAGAAAAGTTTCATAGAAAAGTTTCATAGATAATCATAGAGTTGAAAGGGGTCAAGAAGGCCATCAGGTCCAACCCCTGCTCAAGGCAGGACACCAAGTTGAACCACCTCTCTCAGGGGGCTGTCCAGCTGCCTCTGGAATGCCTCCAGTGTGGGAGAGCCCACCACCTCCCTAGGGCATTGGATCCATTGCTGTACTGCTCCAACAGTTAGGAAATTCTTCTGGATGTCCAGTTGGAACCTGCCTTCCTATAACTTGAGCCCATTATGTTGTGTCTTGCACTCTGGGATAAGTGAGGAGAGATCCTGGCCTTCCTCACTGTGACAGCCTTTCATGTATTTGGAATGAGTATGGAATGGGTTTCCACAGGAGGTGGTTGAATCGGTGAGGTTGTTCAAGGATAGGCTGGACACACACATAGTAGGCGTGTCATGAGTGCAGCTGGCTGGAGCCAGGGGTCATTCTGGATGGCACGAAAGGCCCCTTCTGACTCATTCTGTTTCTAGATTTTTATGTATTTGAAAGAGCTAGTGCAGATATTAAAAAGGGCTCTCTCGGCCATTCCTGAGAGCTCAGAACTGGCCTTGAGACTATGAGCACCCTCCTTAGCTGGTTTCAGGTCCTGGATAAGAATCTAGTTGAACTGGAGATCTTTACTAGTTTAACCCTCCCCTGGTTGTGTCCCTTAAAAATGGTTGAAGAAACCTGTGGGACATTTGCTCTGAGGAGCAGGGAGTGTGAATTCGCCATCCACCTCTGATCAGATCTTCGTCGTGACATCTGTGCCAGCCTTTGAAGTTTTAAAGCTGGGAGCAGCTTGAATTTCAACCAGCCAGATGAATGCCACAAAATGTCATTTTATCTTGTCTAGGAGTGATTCACACATGAAGGGGTTTTCAGGGTAGGTTTATATCTCTACTGCTTATATCTCAGTGTACTGTTGAAAATGCACAATCTGCACAAATGCATATTCTTGTGTCTGTGAGCATCTCTCTCTCTCTCTCTCTCTCTCTCTCTCTCTCTCTCTCTCTCTCTCTCACACACACACACACACACACACACACACACACACACACACACACAGAGTCTTCCATTGCCTTTGTGGAAGAATACTCACAGATAATGGCCATCATTGAATTAAAATTCCCGATGTTGAAGCACTCTCTTGCCACGTCAATGAAAAATTCCACTACTCTTGTTCTCTGCTTCTTCTTCACAACCTGAAATTTGAGCAATGATGCCATAAATGGGAGATCACACAAAGGGGGGACCCCACCATCCACAAGAGGAAAACATGCGTTTGGAAAAGCTATTGATACAACTGTGCCACTCCAAGCCTCCGAAAAGTTGTGTTAAGATCCCTTTTATTACAGTGAGCCATTTTTGGGGAGATGATGAAAAACTCATGTGTGGTTGGATGATGAAATTCTTCCTATGGAAGATTAGGATCAGGGTTTTAGGAGGTTTTAAAACAGGAGAAAACAAAATAATATTAATAATTTCCTGGAGAGGGTAGATGAAGTGGTGTAGTTTATTACCAAAAATATTTCAAAAACTCTGTCCTCAAAGGGAGAAAATGCTAAATACGTTATCTAGGGGAGACGTGGTTCTCCACAGAGACAAGAGCTGACAGTAACACTGAGGAATAACACTGAGGAATCTGACTTCTTAAATATACTATCTTGCCCTTAGATAATGCATTAAAGTTGCATCAAATATGTAAATAGGTACGTTTACACACACGGATTCTGAGAGTGGTCCAAAGGCTGCTCAGTGAGTTTCAGGCCTGATCAGGGCGTCTGAATCACGCTCTCCCAGAGCCAAGTCCAACACTCTGCTACATCACACCAGCCCTCCAACATTTAGTGTTAAAAGCAACATTCATAGCACAAGCAGAATTGCTGCAAAGTCCCAGTTATTTTTAGTAGAAGCTCAGGTGTGCATTTAACCCTCTCCCACTGAAAATAATGGGTTTCCAATACCCGACTTTGTCTAAAACTGTGTCCTACTTTGTTTTTGAAAGTTTGCTGCCCACTCAGTGGGCATTACCTTCTGGGCTTTGAGGAGCACCTACTTTCCATAATTTGTTGCTGAGCTGCAGTTTTGCTTATGCTGTTTGCAATTAGCTTCTGAGGCTGACTGTGTTTGATATGCTTGTCAGTTAGCATTCACGGGCCTTGCTGAGAATATATCAATGCTTGCCCCATCCTTCCCTCTCTCAAGTTTTGTTTCTAGGGACTAACCTACATTTTCTACAGAATCATGCATCAGGGAGGCTATGTTCAAATGCTTCTCCCTTGGGTGCTACACGGAATTTCAAATACGTTCCATGATGGATACAGCATCAAAAAAATCTCTTTCTAAAGTCTGTGTTGAGACTGATCAGGAAGGACTGTACCATATAATCCTGCCATAATCCCACACACATTTAAACAGAAAGAAGGTCTTCATTTCCCAGCATCCCCAGGAAAGCATTGATGTCTGCGGCATTCTGAGAGTTCCAGGCCTTTTCTCTGTCTAAACAAGCATTGCACTGAGCAGTAAGAGACTTTCTTAATACACTCCAAATTGTTTCACTGCAGGAACATCTTTATCACTAGGAAACTGACTCTCTATTTCTGGAAGCTGTTCTATTGGGATACTTTCTCATTCTCCTATTAAATGTTTGACATGCGTTATGAAACACAGGTGTGGTCATTGCCCACCTCTTTTTGTACAAAGAAGTCACTTTTATTGTGTTACATCTAAATATCAAGGTTTTCATTAATTCTGAGGGAATTGTTCAGATTATAATAAAAGGGTCAGCCATGCTAAGTGCATTCCACTATGCAGAATTGCCTCGTTCTTTCTGTCATGCAGAGTTTGGGAAAAGGCACGAACTGTTCAGCTACACCATAAAAAACAGAATATTAAGTCAGCACCTTTGGAAAGCAGCTTTAGCAAAGCCGGCATCTGGGTAGCCATGGAAACCACAGCACCTTCAGACTTTCACACTGGATGAGAGCTGAACTATTCGTTAGAAGGCCTGCTGTGTTTGTACAATGTTCCTGCTCCCTCATGTGGGCTCAGTTCATACATTACCAGAACAGCGTGATTCTGTACCCCAAGAGACCCCCATATTGTCTCAGCAGCATCCGACACATCCATATTGTGCGTGTTGTGTGTTTGCAGGGGGAGGGAAGCTGCATGGGGCAATGCTGGACCTTGCAAGCGTTTCAGTGGTGGCTAAGTCTTGCAAGATGTTGTTTCATTGTGCAGTGTCGGAGTGGCACGCACTGCATGGGAAATGAATGAACCAGGCCCTTAAAATGCAGCATGAGTAGCGTCAGAACTGCATGAGAATGAATACATAAATATAAATAGAAGCGGACTCCTAATGCTAACACAATGCTCTGCAAAGGCTAGTGTTTGACCCAAGGAGTTGCATTCATGTGCAAGTATTCCTTAACCGGGCCCTGGAGAAGCTTCCTTGGAAGAGGGAGTCCAACACTCAGAGTCTTTGCCAACTGGAGCCAGTTGTATCAAAGTCAAGTGGTCCCAGCCACCTTTCTTTTGTCAGGACTGACCTTACAAATCTCCGTGGCCACCAGCATGCTGAGGCAATTAAACCAGTTGTCATAGGCCTCCAGATTATAGGTCTTCGTAACATCACCTCGGCACTGGAAAAGAAAAGGTCACATTTTGTATGTGGATGAGACAGCAGTGGAGAGAAAAAAGAAGAAGGAAGGAAGACCACAAGAGTTTCCAGTGAAATGCATGCACCCCTACCAAAATAATTTCAGTGAGCAGTTTCCAAATTGAGATACATGTAGCTGCTTGTAACTGGAACTTGCCTCTGGTATGAGTCAGGGGCGTGAAGGGATGCAACTCCCACCACCTAAAATTCCATCCCGTGCATTCATTTGCTCACTCTGTCACCCCCTCCTCCTACTATATTTTCTTCCCTGAGTACTGAGAAATGCAGGAGTATCCCCATTTCTGATAGTCTGAACAATTTACATGCATCACTAACAACAACAGCACTTTTTCTATAATTCTGAACCCTTTCTGGTGGCATCTGTGAAAGGAAAGGATGCCCACAGAGAGCGGCTGGGACACACAAGGAAATAATACAATCTCCAGTTTCTCCTCTTCTTCTAGTGGGTGCAAAGCCCTAAAATTCGTTCTGTCTGATTTAGGAGATCAGACAGTAGCCTCTTCAGTAGCTCTCTTTACCTTTGCTCTCACCCTACAGAACAATTGGGAGACCTAGAATTGCTTTTAACCTTGAAGAAAGGTTAAACATCCAACACTGTATAAAGCTTGTTGCCTGGAATGTTAAAGCTCAACATAATAACTGCTTGTGTGAATTATGATATTTAATCTTTTCTAGTTGTTGTGTCTAGACAGATTGCAGTCTTGCACCATGTCCCATAAGGGTTTCCTTGACCTCTGAATTCCATAATTGCTGAGTTGCAGAGAGGAACGGAAACGTCAGATGCCCTTTAGAAGTTCTCCCCGCCGCATGGGAGCTGCTCATGGCTAAGCAGCTCCCATCCCCACCCTCAGCTAGGGAGAACTCCGATAAGACACGAAAGAGACAACACAGAGGGAGAAGGAAAGCCGCTATTAAACTTTGCTGCAAAATTCAATTTTTGATTATCCCCAATGTTCAGAGCTCATAAAACATGAACGGAGAGAGAACGGCTCCCTGGGATGTCATTAGCAGTCCTGGACTATGGGTAAAAATATCCCAGAAACTTCAACTGGTAAAGACCCAAGGGAGACTTAGCAGGGCCTCTCCTCTTAGCCTCTCCTATCAACATACAGCTCTTGGTGCTCAGAAAAACTCCTAACTTAAGAGACTAAACCCACCAGGGTCTTCTTTCCCTATGCTTTGCATTCCACTTTCAGAAGAGCAAATAACTCGACTTGTGTCCTTCCCTCTTTTGTCCTGTGCTCCCACAAGTAGGAACTGTGTGACATCCCATTTGACATGGCAGGTCTAGGAACCGGCTCAGGATTTTAACACTTGAGACTAAATGCTGCACAGTGGCTGGGAAACGGAGGCCAAGTCTTTGGCCCAAGTTTCCCTG
This sequence comes from Varanus komodoensis, assembly GCF_004798865.1. Taxonomy (NCBI): domain Eukaryota; kingdom Metazoa; phylum Chordata; class Lepidosauria; order Squamata; family Varanidae; genus Varanus; species Varanus komodoensis. The sequence goes on from NW_025335317.1 coordinate 6,407,327, forward strand.
CACCCACCAACTTGTTACATGGTCTTTGTACATGGTTCACCCCATTTGCAATAAAGAGGAAATGATACCGGCTCAAAGCTGGTGGGAGAACAACTGTGCTGAATCACTAGAGGTGCTTTGAAGAGGTCAAAGCGCAAAGTCAGAGCTAACTGCTGTTAGCATTAACTCTTGGGCACAGCCTCAGCAGTGTCCAAGAGCAAAGGGTACAGGCAGGCAGATTACTATCCTTAAACCAATCTATCTTGCTTCCCCAGCTGAAAAGACAAGTCAAAATTATACTATTGCCCTCTTATTTTTCTACTATCTCACAGTGGAGGAGGGTTAAAAGCTGGAAAGATTTTTTGGGATCAAAGAGAGGAGTGTTGAATCTAGCTTTCTGTTTTCAATGGAGGCCAAGCAAGTGCCTTCAGAAACTTCCAAGCAGAGCATGGAAATGTTAACGTCTCCCTATTACTTTGTCCCAAGTGCCTGACATTCAGCAGCATCTTGCCTTGAAACTTTTAGCTCCCATGGTTAAGAGTCAATGATAGAGCAGTTCTCCATAATCTTTTTTTTAAAGAGCTCTCTAAGCTGGTGGCCCATCACTTCCTCCGGCACAAAAATGGCACCACCTCTGGAAGTGGCCACCCAAAGTGGACTTCAGTACAGCAAGCTCAGGCTGCTGCTGGTTCCAATAGAAGAGCCATAACTGAAGGTCTTCTTAGTCAAACTGGAAAGTTAGTTAAAAAATGTAAAAGTGCCGTGACTTTCAACTCCCACGTCCTCTTTCTCAGCCTCAAATACAATTATTCTTGTGATCGCCCTTTCTCCTTCCCAAGGCCATTCCGTCCATGCTGCACACACCTTGTGGTTATCCAGGGAGTCCATGTGGCTGACGATCTGCATGAGGTCCTCGGGATAAATGTTGCTCACTCTCTCCTGAACGGAGCAAGACAGAAAAGATGGTCAAAGACTACAAGCACGCATCCTGCATGGCCACTGTGGTTCACTGCTTTTCATCATCGTCTGCTTGAGAGATGATCAAGCAGTTTCTACTTTATCATGGTTTCCATCCTCCCCACTCAGTCCCCCCACTGTTGGCATGTAATCCATCAGCCCTTGCGCCTGAGGTTCAATCCCATGGTGCATTACACCCTTCTCCACTGGTCTCTCGCCCACCCTTCCTTCCTCAGCTCCTGCTGCGTGCCAGGAAGGAGAAACAGATGAGCCCCAAAAGGCACCGAGGCAGGATGGCCATGCCCAACTTGGGCCCCTCGAAATGTCTTGGACTCCACCTTGCATCAGCTCCAGGCAGTGTGGCCAGAACACCTTCTAGGCCCCAGGTCAACATCCACAGCCGCTGTGCGGGGGGAAATGGGCATGGAACACAAGTTGACTGGGCCTGCAGAGATACAGGCCCAAAAAATTTCTGCCTTCATTATGTTCTCCTAGGCACCACATGTATTTGTGTGTGCCCTGCTCTGAAATGCAGGGTTCAAAAGAATTACAAAAACAGTCATGTGCTTGGTTTCTTTTCTTTTGATCTTGATAGGTTACTCCTTTCAAGGAGGCTCGCAACATATATTAAAACAAAAACATTGCAAATGATAGTGTCATAAGCTAAGCCAGAAAAGCCTTTTGTGGCACCATGAAGATTAATACATCTTTACTGCATAAGCTTTTATGGACCATAATCTGCTTCAGCAGATGCGTGAAAGGTTATGTCATCATTAATAAATATATTAGTCTTTCAGATGCCACAAGACTGTTTGTGCAAGAGACCTCCACAGCCACCCTTCTGGAAACCGTCAGCTAAAACACACCAACACGTTTAATATGATAACAGCAGCAGAGGAAAACACATATCGAAGTTGGCAGCAGAAATAGTACTTTGCTTTAAAACCTGCATGAAGGGTGTGGCTGGACTGAACAGCTGAAGTACCCAATAGCAGGATTGCAAAGACAGAGAACTTCTGGTGTCATCCCTGACTTCTCTCCCCCTCCCCTCCTCTTGAGATATTCCAGGGCAGGGACATGAATTTGAAGTGTAGTCAACCTTTAGCAGAGACTGAGGGAACCAGAAGTTGATCAGTTGTGCGTAGTTTGGGTCCCTCCAGTTCTCACGGGTGTCTAATTTCTACAACAGCCACACTGCCTTCTTCCTTTACCCCCCTCCACCCTTGGAGTCAAGCATTTAGCTGTTCTGTGAAAGTAATCCTGGGGCAACGTTTGCTTGGACCTGCCACTTCTTCAGGTAGATGGAAAATGAAGGAGTGGACAACTACCGCCTCACTCACCAGTTCAATATGTGTTAGTTGTTGCGCAAGGACCAATGGGTCACAGCAAACACTCAAGATGTCCTTCTGCGATGATGGAGGCTTTGTTTTAAGGATTGTGCCTTTGTCAGTCACAGGTTGGCGGAACTTTTCCCGGATCTCTTGGTACTGGTTGCGTGCGGCGAGAGTCACCAGCAAATTCTGAGTCATTTGGCTGATGATCTTCTTGACAGTTCCATTTTCCTAATCCATAAAGCAGAATAATTTTTGTTGAGGATGCTGCTAATTTGATGATTTGATGGCTTGGATTCTGCAATTCAGCGTCAAATATGTGTTGCCTGAGCTCTGAACTCTCGTGTATTTTCCCTGAGCACTGGAAAGGCTTTTGCAGGTAAATTATTTTATCATTCAAGTCTGCGTAGAATTAAGACACCGACTCAAACGATTCTCATTAGCCTACTGACTTTCACAGCTGAGGACTGTTCCAAACTCAAAGTCAAAGCTGACTGACAGCTAGAACTACTAGCTCTAAGAAACCTTTATGTTCAGCTTTAATTATCTGAATGATGGCTTCCCAAACAGAAGAAGCAGTGTATCTTCCTTGCACCACTTACTGATTAAATAAAACAAGTATTATTAAACATAAGGAATTCAGCTTGGCATAGGCGATCTTTTGACTATAGAATGAGCCAATAAACAACAACAAGATCAATAACAGCATGGGAACTGAAAAAAGGGAAGGGGATACGGATGCATGTGTAGAAAATGAAGAAGAAAATAATAGGACACCTGTTTACTTCCAGTTAGGCTGGGCCTCTGAGATTTTCATGTAGGAGTGATGTGTCAAGCCATATCCCAGTGACTTTAAATCAGAACAATGTATAAACATTCCAGGATTCAAGCTGAATATTCAAGAATAACCAATTGCAATTTGGAAAATCCCAAGTTCTGAAAATTGTATGCCTGTTGTCGTGACTTTGCTTGTTGGAGGGGACGTCAGAGAACGCCGCTTTCCCTGCTAAGACGGCTACGTGCAGTCCAGCTAAATCCCCCCGCTCAGGTTTCACAGCTGCGCATAAGGAGGCGGGCCATTGCCCCAAGTGGATGGGCATGTTAAACCTTCCTCACTGATGCTGACTCAGCTTCTTGCTCAGTTCAGCATGCGGTCACAGACCTTGGTCAACCAGTCATCCCACCTGCGTGGACTTGAACGTCTCTCAGCCTTACTCTAGGATTCTTCATTTGACTGCCAGTGCAGTACACTTGGCGCCACTGCGAGTTGTCGAGATCTCTGGCATTGCTGGTGTCTTAGTTTATTCAGGCAATAGCTAAAAGCATCTCTTCATACGTCACCCTACAGTCTTCCAGCCAAACGACACAGGCAGTGCCTGCAAGTTTCTTGAATTCTGTTACTTGAAAGCTAACTTTAAAAAATATCAAGGACAGATTGGAAGAGTATAAACATCTCTTATGCCATTGCCTGATATTCTATTAGCACATGCACAGGTAAGCACAAAAGAGTGACAAATAAAAGCATTTGTTAAATGGTTTGGCCGTTCCATTTCTCGGGAACAGCACCTGCTCATCTGTCACACTGGCTGAAAGGGTTATTGTGTGGCTGGAACTAGAACTGCAGCAGAAGTTGGCAATATAGAGACTGCAGGACCATGTATGGATTTTAGGCTTCAGGAAGGAGTAACGCGTTTAATGCTTCCCCACGCAGAAAAATATCCCTCTCCACAAGTTAAAAATTAGGTCATCAGAGAGGAAGGCTCCAATCCAACTCTGTACCTCTCATGCTCTCAGAATGATCGTTTCCGTTCTGCTATCTTTGCTACATGTGCAAATCCAGACCTGGTGCCCAATTCCATACAACAATGACTTAATTCATGATTTCATCCACAGATACTTTGCAATTCTGCCCCAGGGGATGCTGCATGTTTGAGATATTCAGCCACAACAGTGGGTGTGGAATTTTCAAAACATGGGATTTTCCCAATGGCTATTTGATATTATTACATACCAAGCTTGAATTCTTGAATAACTGCATATTGTTTCCATTGAAAGCCACTGGGATTTGGCTTAACGCATCACTCCTACATGAAAAGCCCAATGGCCCAGTCTAGAACATGGTTCCTACTGGAATTAAGAAGGTGGCCTTCTATTATTTTCTTCTTCATTTTCTACACTTATTATTCACTTATTTAACATCTAGACTGCCCAAAAGCCAAAGCTCCCATAAACTCATCTCCTCTTCCTCAATTACATATTTTATCAGTCCCCGTGCTACTGTTGATCTTGCCCTTTTATCAACCCATTCTAAAATTAAAGAAGATTGCCCATCCCAAGTTGATTTAAATATCTGCAATAATACTTTTTGCTTTGAAAAGATAGCACTCAATAAGTGAAGCAAGGAAGATGCGGTGCTTTCTCCAGGTATGGGCACCAGCACCCAGATAATTAAAACAGAACATAAAAGAATTGTTTTCTTTCAGGATTTGAAAGAACATGCGCACAGGCACACGCTGCTAAAAGTCAAAAGAATAATCTTGATCACATCCTCCTGCCTTCAGGCTGTCACGTCTTAATGACACGGAGGTGAACAACACTGCTGACATACTGAAACTTGTCTGACTACTCTTGACAACACCTCGAACTGCTAAGCCAGGGCTCATTATTCTGCAGTGTTGTTAGAGCAACTGCTCTCCAGTCTTTCGCCACTGCATTGTTTAACAAACACATTTCCAGCATTCTTAAAGCTCTGGAACCCATCTCAGAATATATTCAGAAACATCCTTTTTAAAAGATAAGCTCCTTCATTTTCTTCCCCATTTATGTTACGTGGCTGTGTGTCTATACACCACTTTATGTGAGCTGCATCATCCTCTTGTAGAAATGAGCATTCCTGCCCATTCAGGGCCCTACAAAGCATTAAATCTCCATTGCGCAAGCAGTAGGGGCTCTTTGTGCAAAGGAATCAGTGGGTTGCTGTTGGATTCTGCCCATAGAGAGCCCCACGGCAGCTTTGGGTTTCTTAGTGCCTATGGGAAGGACATCTACTGTATAGACCATTGAAGAAATGAATACGGAATCCCTGAGAGGTTGAGGAACTAAGCCCTCTGCTCTTCCTATTCCTCCTAGGTCCTAAAATTTTGGACAGGAGATGGTCAGTCCTTGTTACTCCTCACGGATGTCTAGCAAACAGGCTTCTGGTATTTTCAACCTGACAAGGTGCGTGATGGCTCAGTAGCAGCCATGGCAGTGCTTTCACCAGTGGGACTGTCTTCTTCCTTACCTCATCACACTGTGTAACCCTGCAAGCAATTTCCTTGAGTTCTTTCATAGATTTCTCATCCTGGAAGTCATAGGGGAATGTTTCAGTCCATTCCTTCAGGAGCTGAATGATCTTGGCAGCAAAGGACTTCAGCTTCGCCTAGTAAAGGACACAGAAAGGTTAATAGACTCTTCGGAGAGCGACCCTCCTTGACCTTGACTTTGGGTAACTAGCTAATGCCCCAGTGGCCAAAATGCTGGATCATTAAGAGGGATGTGCACGGAAAGAAAGGGCAGCTGAAGCTGGAGTGGGCCAGGGGAGTGGCTTGTGGCATTTTTCAGGCAGGAGAATGGCAGGCAACACCACAGCCAGGGGGCCTCTCCTCTCTTCCCCCTTTTTAACTTTAAACATGCTGTGCTCCAGATTCGGCTGAAGACTTTTTTGGGCCAATCCTCCCCATCCTGCTACATGCCACTGGGAGAAAACCAGAAGGTCAGTTCCGACAAGCTCCCTCGGCTCTTGGACAGTGATGGAGCAAGCCCGTGAGAACAGCCACAGCTCTACTCGGTGCTGCAAAGCTGGCCAGGGATGCTCTGTGTCAGTGCTGCATCCACTCACACTTGCAGCTGCCTCCAGGGTCTGATGTCACAAGAAGTCACCAGCCAATTTGCTCTGCTCGTTGGCTGATTAGGCTTGTGCTCACCCATCCCCTCCCACCGCCTCACAGCTGACGAGCAGCGTGTCTATGGCACTCCCTGGGAATCCGTATCAGAGCAGCCAGGCCATTACAAATGCAAAGGCTGGAGAGATTCTGCTGGAGGCGTGCAGCCACTGCAAAGAGTGAATGAGACCGAGAGGAAATGGGGAGGCACGCGTGTTCACACGCCTTTCAGCAAAGAGCACTGGGCTAGCCTCAGCTGGCCTCACAAACCAGCTTCCTTCCTTTCACCCCCCCTCCCTGCCTGCTCTTTCTTTCTCTTTTTCTAAGCACATCACACAGCTAAACACAAACAGAGATCTCAGGTGCAGCTTGGGACATGGAAGAGTTTGTCCCAGTCAGATGTATGTGGGGGAGCTTAAGTGTCTCTGATCTCTACGCTGGGGGAAGGCAAATGAGGTCCATGGCTTGAAGCCAGCCCACTGGATTGCCATATCTGGGTTGCAGAAGGCTGAGAGCCTGCAGGTCCCCTCTCGAAACCCTGCCCCTGACTGCTCTGGCCTTCTAAAGAGCAGTCAGGGTTGCTCTCCTCTAGGACTGACTGGTTTGATTGCCTTGCAGTCCAAGGGACTCTCAGGAGTCTCCTCCAGCACCACAATTCAAAGGCCTCAATCCTTCATCGTTCAGCCTTCCTTATGGTCCAACTCTCATAGCCATACATTACAACTGGGAAATCCATAGCTTTTACTATATGAACTTTTGTCTGCAGGATGATGTCTCTGTTTTTTAGTAGGCTGCCTAGATTCGCCAGCCAGATATGTGTGCAAAGACAGTCAAAGATCAACTTGCAAATGATTCTTCCAGGTGCATTTCAACACAGGAGGTGTTCCAAAGAAAAAGCTTTATCACAGAAAAGGCTAGAGAGAGCTGGCCTCCCTGGCTTTCAAAGTCATAAGCAGTGCAATAAATTGGGCTTGGGAGCAAATTGATGGATTGGTTAAAAAGGGAAGGGCTGCCCCTTGCTGGTGCCACTTCTGCTCCTCCACTAAAAGCCCCCAGATGCTACTCCTGGCATCTCAACGTTGGGCTGGGAAAGACTGCGGCCTGAAATCCTGGCAAGCAGCTGCCAGTCAGTGTTGACAGTACTGAGCTAGATGGACCATGGTATAACTGGCTGGGTTCAGACAACACCACAAGCCATGATGGTTTTTAGTCTTTTGTGTTTCATATTTCACCATGATGAGCTTGGTCTGTAGAAAACACTGTAAGAAACAATGGTTTCTCCACACTACCATGGCTTGTGGTGTTGTCTGGACCCAGGATTGTGGTTCCCATGGTCCTGGCATGAAACTACCAGAGTCCTCTGAAAAGTGGCAATTGCAGGAGCTTCAGCCATCCAGACCAATGAGGAAGAGGCAGGCCACACGGGCAGTAAGAGATACACTTTGGGATTGGATTTCACCTCAGTGGCTGATGGGTCACATGCCCATAGTGGGAAGACTGAGTGGGTAGGATGGAAACCATGACAAAATAGAAACCACTTGATCATTTGTTAGTTAAACCATGGTAAAAAAACACACAAACCATGGGAACCATGCAGGATTGTCTGTCATGTTGTGTGAACACAACCACTGCATTCTTATGCTCCTCAAACCCATTTTAATATTTCTTCTTAAGATCCTCCGATTGGTACTAATAGTTTTAGATTAGGCAATAAGATTCTTGCGGTTTGACCCTGTTGTTCTTTCCAGCATCTTTCCAATGTGCATTCCTGCCCCTTCCCTCATATTGGAATGCACACGACCTTGAATGCGGCACTGATGAAGCTTCGTGAGACAAGGTAACTTCTGCAGATTTTTTGTTTATTGTTTTGGATCCAACGTCAGTGTTCAAAGAAGGACGTATTAGCAAGTCCCAATGGGGCATTGCTGGAGAGAGATGGAAATTATGCCTGCCTCATTAGTGAGTCATTTGAACTTCAGCTGTGCTCTGTAGGGTGGGGACTTCCCAGACCCTCCTTGGTCACAGTCTTATTCATTACTTCTAATGGCTCTTCCGTTGTTGTCAGTGTACCTTTTCATGCTGCTGGCCAAATGGCATTTAATTAAAATCTAGTTCTCAGCGAGAGGAAACAGTTTTAATGTTTGCTCTGTGCAGAAATGGAAATGATGCTACTAGGGCTGGTGTTTTCCTTTGCTTGTCATTCTGAGCAGATCAGCTGAAAAAGTTCCTGAAAGTTTCCCCCCACCCACCTCTGCCCCTCGCAAGCTGGGGAGAGTGTTTCTTCTGTGCTTTCCACCCTTGTCTGGAATTTACAGAGCTCTGGGAGATACCAAACAAGCAGGTTTCCCTTTGGGGGAACGAGGAAGATCCCGTCAGAGAATTTCCTCTGCAAGAGAATCCCCTTCAGATCCCAGCCCCTCCCCCCAAGTCTTTTTAATAACCCAGCTGCTCTTTATTGATTCTTAACAACCCACTAAAGCACAATCAGTGAGAGATGCAATTATTTGCTTGGGGTGTGAATTAATAATTGTATCGCTCAAGAAGGAAATTGTAGGAAAGAGGCACAGAGAAGGTCCAGAAGTAACTGACCTTTCCTACAACAGATGCAAAGTTTAAGGTAGGAATAGACCACTGGCAGTTCTTTGGCCAGATCCTGCCCCACACTTCTCAGGGCAAGAAGGATGTATAGAAGAATTGCTGGTGGAAGAACTGGCCGTTCCTAACATTATAAAGGCCCCATTCACACATGTATACACAAAGCCCTTACTTTGCTGTACTGGATTCCAAAACACTTGACGACTGGTAAGTGAATGTATCATTGATTCCACTGGCATAAACTAGAAACTGAAAGAGTCTTGAGGAACCTGAGTATGATACACTGGAACAACAGACATATTTTCTTCCTGTTCATGGCAAATGCTTGAAGCCCATGCAATTATGGAATAGTTTTAGTGAAGTGCAAATATTAGGGTGAACACCCAGTTGCTATTATAACAAAGAAGCTTTTGGGGAAGCAAAGTCTGTGCTAGAGAACATCTCCAGTACTTTTGCCCTGCCTTCATCTTTTGAAGTAATCATCAAGGCAGCAAACACTCAGGAATGGTCCATGATCCATTCAGAAAATGAACTGGCTTACAGAAGCATCCCATGGGCTTTGGGAGATTCCTTTGTGAAGCTGCCTTTGGCCTGAGCGGGATGCCAGACCCAGAAGGGAGATGCAGATATGGTAGCTGGGATCCATTTCATGATCTTTCATGTACACTTCCAAACCTGGCAATAAAGCTTTTCAGTAAGGAGAGTTCCTAGGAATACAAAAATCTGCCCGCCAGATTCTGTCCCAGTTCAGATGCTTGTTCCCAGCTTTATAACAAGCTAACCTGTGAGCTGCAAGCTTTAACAATAATTCTGTTTGCTCTCAATATCTCCAAGAGATCCTGGCAGCAAGCAGCGAAAAAGCACACCTTTGTTCGACTGGTCTGGGTGTGTGCAATGCAGCTGCTGCCAATCACAAAGCTTTTCCTGTGCTGCTCGCTCAGCCACTCGTCGGGTTCTAGCCTCGCTGTACTTCTCACTGGTTCCCCAAGTGGAACAATAGTAGGTTCCTTTCTGTTTTCTACTCTTATATCATCAACTTGCTTAGCAGCTCCCTGACAGATTTATTCAAACTTGGTAAACTCTCCTTGTCAAGCCCACAAAAGCCTCCCAAGTTGATCTAAACAGTGCCCAAGTTTGTTTTGAATCTGCCAGCTTGTTTCTTGGAACATTTTCTTGAGGTTTTGCTAGTAGCTGGTGACGTCACCGAAGTGGGAATGATAAGCATTAGAGCACATAACCACAACACAACCAGGCTTCTGGCCAGTATTTCTGCTCACACACTACTCAAACAGCTTTTGATTTCATACCATGTTTATACCTTCACGGGGGTGGATTAAAGTTCTCCAGGTAAGTGCACTTCCTTTTGCACTGCAGTAAGTTTTGACCAGCAGCATCAAAACTTTTTTTTTCAAATTTTCAAAATTTATTCTTCCTTAGTGTTTTTTGTAGGATTTAAAATGAGAAGCGCTCATGTGAAAAAAGAAGTTCCAGGATACACCATGCAGGGAACGTTATGAACCATTATAAATTACAAACCATCCAAGCACATTGTTCTATGAATACAACCCTGCCATTTTTCAGGATGCCCTTTAGGTTCCTGAACAAATATTTAATTCCCTGAGGTACATACACCTGGTACAAACATTTAGGGAGAAATTCATAGATGCCTATTTCAAGGAAGATACACGTGGTCATATTTATGGCAGTGTAACTGTGTCTGGAATGGAAACAGGCTTACTTCAAAAAGTTGCAGTGACAGTTCTCATATCCACAGCCATAGGATCCTGCCCATTCATGGCATAACAATTGGCAGGAAAGTTCAAATCATTAAGTACACCTGCAGCATGTTTGCAAGTGAATGGCAGGCAGAGGTGGAGACCAAGTCATTTGTCCCTTAAGCTTCTTTCTGGCAGTCAGAAGAACGTGCTGCACAGTAACTTCCAGGTTTCAGGTTGGGAAGGAAGAAGGTACACTGTGGGTAAAGCCAGGGAAAGCTTCGCCACCTACCTTGTCTGCTTCAACGACAGTTTCTAATTGCTGCTTCTGCTTCAGGCAGATTTGCCCCACTTTTGCCAGGAGCTCATGGGGATGAATGAAGACTCGGGAGCTCAGTAAGAAGGTGAAGATATACGTCCTCTGCATGGGAGAAATGAGGTGTGGGGAGAGAAGCGAAATGGGCCACATGAACAGGGGATACGTTTCAGAAAGATACGCTCCGACAATGGGCTTCTTCTAAGCACTCCACCCATGAGATCACATTGCTAACTACCATCCAAAATTACTAAACTTCTGAATATGTGTATTTGCATATGCTAAATGCCAGAAAAAGATACGTAATCAGGTTTCTGTTGGTGGTGTTAGTTCTTCCAAGGTTTCACCATACTTGTAGGGCCATCAGATGCTGTACACACTTGTGTGAACCAGACTCCATCAACAGGAATAAGGTGTGCTTCTAGTTTAGGGTTGCAGCCAATATAAATAAGTCCTAAATCTTTATTCCTTACAGTCAGTATGTGCTTCTCTCCTAAGAAGAACAGGATTTATCAATCCTGAATCTTTATGAAAATGTAACAATACTAAGGCTATGGTGCTATGTACACTTACTTGGGAGTAAACCGTACTGAACGCTATGGGCTTTAGTTCTAAGTCGGTATGCACAGAATTATGTTGTGGGAGGCTGTTACTACATTCCTGGAAAGTAACTTCTAATGTAATATAAGGGCATGAAAGTGATTGTGGGAAGGTTTAGCTGAGCAGGTTTTGGAGAAGTTAAACTAAACTTTCTCATAGTACAGATGAGAATCATTAACAGAATAATTCCTGAAGAATCTCTTCTAAATTGCTGGATCCTGGGAGCCCATGCCTTTGCTCAGCAAAGCCATAAACTCCCCATTCACCAGACCTCACACGTGATGCCCTCTCTGACTCCTCAAATTTCAGTGAATGAGGATTTGTTCTTCTTCTGGTCCCACAGTCAAACCCTCAATAAGATACTCAGTGGATATTTATTTTGCCCCCTTCTGTAGTTTCAGAAGAAATGCACAGTGGTTGTGAATTCTTTCCTCCAAGTTGCTGTAGTGCTAGACTAGATCAGGAGAAAACTGAATTTTGGACACAGACACCAGAAAACATGCAAAAAATGGAACTGGAGAATCTTTCGAGTATTGCTTGCAATGAGAGGATGCAAGGAAGTCTCTCAGAACATTGCGTGTCTCTCAGAGCATTGTGTGTCTCCTCTGAACCCCATTATTATTTTTTTCAAAGGTATGCAGAATGTTCCAAAGGTTAAATTTAGCTTATTTCCAAATAAGTTAATGCTGACCTTTTGGGAGTTTTGTAGCCTTTAAAAATAATATTCTTAAAAGAAAAAATCAGCACCTGCATTGGGTGCAGGGAGAAGGGGTACAGTCCAGAGGACACTGTTCTTCCAGTTTTTGCTCACTGCAGGATTCTGGGAGCTGAGATTCGGGAAGGCTCCTTTCTGAGCCAGGGGTGCGAATTCCTCTTGCATCATTGTGGGAGTTTCTGACAGTTTCATCATCTGCAGCCTCTGTATGGCGTGTGTAATTTAATCCCATGTTATCCCATCAGCCACTTAATATATCAAGCTGAAATATATCAAGCTTGTCGTTGTGAGCCATCCCAAGGCTATGTAGCAATGGGGATGGCAAATAAAAACTTTAAATAAAATAAAATAAAATAAAATAAAATAATAATAATAATAATAATAATAATAATAATAATAAATAAATAGAGTGTCCGGCCCAAAGTTACCCAGTGAACTTCATGACTCATCCAGAACTGCCACCAAAATCCAACCCTCTTATCCTTTATACCATGTAGCAGGCTGTTATTGCTTTCCTTTCAGGAAGAAGCCATTTCCCATCCATTTCCAGTCAGTGCAAAGAGAAGAAAAGAGAAAGTGTGTTACTTTGGAGAGGCTCTTAATGGTCCCCTTATTGTTAGGTTCCCAAAGTATTTGTTGTCTCAAAATGTCACAGAAAATCTACACAAGGAGCTATAATCAGTGGAAGAATAAAATGGGACAAAAAGGCACTTTTTTCAGTTCTGCCACATTTACTGACTTGCTTTTTGACATTTCCTGTTAATTTGTTTTTTTTACTCACAAAAAGCTTCGGTACGTCCTTACCAAACCAAAGCCACACTGCCCTTTCACATATGTTGTTGTCTTTTTTCAGTTTTTAAAAATGTCTGTGCATTCTTCTGTCCCCAGTTTTTAGTTCAGGCCTCTTGCAAGGATTTCATAAGATGGTTAATGAACATTTGCATAACCTTCAAACTTCTGATTAAAAGCTGTAGATGAAAATCCAGCAGGAGATTCTCGGGCATGAGTCCCATAGGAGTGAACGAGAACTTTGCAGAAACAGTATCTATTGACTCATTTCATGAGCAGTTTGCTGGTATGCACCCAAGGATCCTGAATTTTTCTTCCAGCTGGAAATGGCCATGTTTAGAACTGGACCTCACAAACTTGACAGTGTATTAATTCTCTAAATAGTTTAAATATGCTATGATTTAGAATCCAGTTTTTAAAAATAGCATTGTGTTTTGCAGTGCAATCCTATGCACATCTTTTCCAAGGTAAGTCCCACTGAATTCAATGGGTCCTCCTTGCACATAAGCAGGTAGAACATAAAAACCTTAGATTGCTGCAAACTTCAATATTTTTTCCAGGTACTGCACTTGTTAAGGATCTCAAAAACTGAGTGGGGTAGAACTGAGCATTTTGGTATTAATAAATGATCCTGGTTTCTTCTCCATAGGGTTAATGTTATTATTTCAACAACCAACTATATGTTGGACTGAACGCCGATGTCGCTCTGCTTTCAGTAAATGTGTCCAATTGTAACACATGATTCTCTGAATCACTTTGCCCACAACATCAGCCCTTCCAGTTAATTTGGATTTCAACTGGGAGATTTAGTTCCACCTGTAAGACACCAAGATGGGGAAAACTACAATATATTAGTTTGACCTCACACTTTCTCTCCCCCACTTATTACCACACAGAGGAGTTGCTAATGCATTAGTCACTTGCACCAAACCAGCAAAAAATCCTGTGGCATCTTAATTAAAAGCTGGCAAATTTATTGCCGCCATTGAGGTGGACTTCTGTCCACAAATGCTCATGTTACAATAAATCTTTTAAGGGGCCACAATACTTCATGTTGTTTTAGCTAACGGGGTGAAACATGCAACCTTCAAAAAAACAGAGTAGCCAATCATGAAAATCATGATATTTTCATACTTAGCAGGAAAAATGCCATTGGGTACAACCCAATCTAAGTCTTACCTAGAGAAGACCCAAGGAAATGAAGGGGGCTTAAATCCCATTAGTTTAATAGGACTACTCAAAGTAGAATTTAGAGTGGATTCTACCCCTTGGGCTTCATGTGGAGAGAACAGCATCTTGGGAACAGAAATGATCAATAGGTGAATCAAAGTCTATTGGAGTGTTGAAATTCCTTAAAGTTCCACCCTCTGCACTAATTCTAGTTTAGGTCTGTGTAAAGCAGGATATGGAGATATAAAGCAGTTCTGACTCCTGTCAGAATCCAGGCTCTTCAAAGGCTGTGAGATGACAGACACGGATAATCAGGGCTGTTAATGCTGAGAAGGTCACTGATATCCATATTTATCACCATCAGAGAGGTTTCCAAAGACATCAGACTACGATGCTTAATAAGGAAATCAGTGCTTTTAATTTTTAATCTAAAGAACTACATTATTCTTTTTATTACTGCACAGAAAACATGGGAAATGTTCTACAGTATACATTCAGGCAGCATAAACTTGCTCAAACGCAGCCACATTGGATGGCTTTGAAAGACAAGTTGGTGTCTCATTCTTAGATCTCATATCTACACAAAGAATGATTTTGCCCAATGTCACATGGACATGTTCGTTCTAATGTTCTTGATGCATGCATGTTTTGTGCAAAAGTTTTCAAGCCCATGTTCCCCCACCCACCACCATCTGAGGCCTGAAAAAGAACAACCCAGCATAGTAAGGATTTTGCCATTGCAATGAATGCTTGCATTGGTCGGAGCTAACTTCCTGCTAGCGTGGTTCTGTACTGAAACCAATATGTTTTGTTTTCCACAGACATTAATTAATGGCTAATGTGATGTTCCCGACTTCTTACGCTTAGAGTGTTTGCAGGCCACAGAAGCATGTGTGGCCAGGTCCCAGGCACTAGAGTGCAGAAATACTTGGGAAACCAAACATTTTTGTAATCAAAAACACATGCCTGCATGCAAATATCATGCAGCTTAATGGGTTAGAAAGCTTAAGAGGTTAGAAAGTTAGCAGGATTCAGTGCTACTCAAAGCAAAGCCATTGCATTGAGGCAGCAATGCGAGGCAGTGTCTGGAATGCTGTTGGGTGTGAATATGGGAAATTCAGGCTTAAATTCCCATTCAGCTAAGGAGCTTATGGTCCAGGCCCTTGATGAGACTTTCTCTTTTGGCCAAATTCTCCTGGTCAGGTAACCATGAGTCTACAACTTTACTGCGATCTGCTTGGAAGAACGGCAGAAGCAGCAAATCCACAGATCTAGTACATTTCTGAACTGCAGCAATTCAGAAGGCAGGCTAGGGAGTAATGGCTGGAAGACACCCCTGTATCAAAGTCCAGCTTGCCTTCCTTAATATGTTAGCTTCCATGTGCATGGGGGTTTTTATGTGGGGATATTTTTAAGGGGGGCCTCCTCCGTGCATGGTGAGCTGGTGCATTCCTTGGAGAAAGAAGCAACGCATGCCCTCTTAGTGGATCCCCCCTGAGAAAAGGCAGAAAGTGGATTAAACTGATGAGAGGGCATTGGCTTAACCTTTCTAAAGAAATACAGTGTGTCACCTCCAGAAGCAGGGGCAAGAGAGTTCAGACATGTATGCACACACATCCACCCGCAGCGTGAAGTGCTGCAAGCAGGCAGCTTGAAAAGCGTTGCTCCAGAAGCCTACAAAATTAAGAAGAACCAAGCCCACTCTTGTAACTCTATGCCAGCTTCCACACTGCCTAAAAGCAATGCACACCCACGCACTGTTGCAAATTATGCCACACCCGCAAAGTTGCATGCAGATTATTGATGCTGTTGATACTCTGGATGTGGCTGTCAGGAGTTTGTTTCTTTGTTTGTTCGTAACCCCTGGAGAACCTAGCCTCTCTCTGAATAGGCAAGTGGGGACCTAGCATCCTTTGTCTGCTCCCTATATAGCTCTGATTCCAAAGATTTCCCTGTCCCATCTCCACTGTGATTTGCAGGGGAAAGGTGGTGCCTCCAAGAATTTGGGCTGCTGCCTTTTCCCCTGGCTATTCATACTATAGTTCCACCCATCAGAAGCTCCTCCCTTCATGCCATAGCCCATTCACACCACAGTCCCATTCACCAGAAGCTCTGCCAGAACCTCCTCCTCCATAGTGAAATGGAACAGCTCAGGTTCAGCCACAAGTATAGTCTCAAATGTGAGTTGCTTGGAACAAGCCAAAGAGGAAGGCTGTGGCTGCTGTTTGTGCTCGCAAGCTTACCTAAGGCGTCTGACTGGTGGCTCTGGATTCTGTGCAGACCCTTGGAGAGATCAGCCCAACATCACAAATAAGTGTAAGCTGGAAGAAGTGGCATCTGAGCACGAGGCCTCAAAGCTCAAACCACCCCTCTGCTCGTCCATTTGCTTCTGCAAGGGAGCAGCTGTTTCACAGGGAGACTGAGCGAGGTGCAGCGTGCCCAAGAGGCAGTCTACTGGATACCAGAAGGACTTCACCCCAAACACCAACTCCTCTCAAACAATTTCTCTACCAGCTCGGTGCTCCTCAGTCTATCCCCAATTCTCACTTCCTTAGGAACATAAGCGGACTCTTGCTCACTTGGATCAAATGCCTTTCCCATCCATCGTTATTTGCACCATGGCCAACAGGATGCCCAGTGAGACATGGATGCAGAAGCTTCACGGAAAACTGGCACGACGCTTCTGATTCCCCCTTCTCTCCCGGTTTGTTTCCCCCTCGGCTTCCTCCCTCTCAGTCACCTTCCCCATGTGTCAAAGGACAGCTCAGGACAACTTTGTCTCCTCGTCCATGTCCTGTGCAGCCCGATCCTCCGGGATCTCCGCTCCCATTTTCCCAGCTCCTTCCAGCAAGCTGCTGAAAGATGCCGGAGAACAAAGCTGTGGTCATGGGAGAACAGGGCAGCTGGCCAATCAGCAGCCACCCCACCCACTTTGCCGGCCTCTTCCACGGTTTGTGTCCCTAAAGCCCCAGTACATACGCAGTGCTGGAGCCCCATCCACAGAGGGACTGCACACAGTGCTTACACTTTGAGACCAGCTCAGGGCTGGACAATCTGTCCAGAGAGTAAAGCTGCACATGGTGTACTGGAGAGAATCAGAGGAAGGGCTATTTTCGTGGCCTGTGATGAACAGAATTTGAATGCAGACACGCATTCCGCAGGGAGGGCGCTTAACGTCCCGCATGCCTCTTAAGCAGGCTGCCCTTAAAAGGGCCAAATGTGAGTCAGCCTTTGAAAAACGTCGATGGATAACCTTAGAAATGGTAAGAGCTGAAAAATGATTTGGAGCCTCTTAAAAACAAGTCATAACGTTTTGTTTCTTAAAATAGGTTGCACATCATATTTTCAAGTGCATCTTCAGCCAAGAAGCAAGAACGGGGTTTGCAGGAAGAAAAAGCCTTAGGCAGCTTAGGACCTGGAGTGCCTCTTCTTAACAGCCTATCCTTATTGATCCTTAATAACCTAGCTGGATATTAAGTAGAGGGCCTCATTAGGGTGCTGTTAGCCAGGAGTTTGCTTCACAGCAATGCTTACACCCCAACTGTGGAACCTCTTAGAGGGTTTGTACCCAGTCTTTTACCTTCAGCACTAACTAAAGTCCCAATTTGCTCACCCAGGTTTTTGTATGAATGCGTTTTCCTGCATTCTGTAAACTGTTTGTTATCTGCGTGTCTGTTTTCCTGTTTAATTGCTGTTCTTGGGTAGAGGCATCATTCCTGTATGATTCCATTATATTGTATTGGCTGAATCCCACTTTGGGATTATTTTAGAATGAAAGGCTTGAGAGACAGTGTGGTGTAGTGGTTAAGAGTGTGGGACTGGGACTCAGGGGGTCTAGGCCCCACTCGGTCATGGAGCCCACTGGGTGACTTTGGACCAGTCCCAGATTCTCAGCCTAACCGACTCTTCTTCTTGTGAATATAAGATTGAGAGGAGAAGGAGAATGATATAAGCTACCTTGAGCTCCTTGGAACAAATCAGATAGGATATACGTATAACAAACAGGCAAACAAATAAATAAAAACTTGCATAAACAAATAAATGTTGCTAGACCATCCTTGTATTGCAGGTACAAATGGTTGTCCCATATAAAAACAAACAATATGCAGCATTGTTTGTGAAGAAAGCAACTGAGTCCAGCAAATCCTAGAATGCTTTCTCCTATCAGACTAGATTTTACAAAGGTGTGAAGTTTTTTAAGGGGGGAAACATTCATCCCTTGGCAACAATGTGGGGTGCTCAGAACATGGTCCTACAAGGCTGCTGATCAAAAGGCCCAACACTTAGACCCAGAGTCACTTCAGGGGTGTGATCTCTGCCAATCCGTAGGCCCCATTCATATGGAGTATCATTTGTGTAAACCAGCACACACCCAGAAGCTATGGATGTGGTTGCCATGATTTTTGTGATTTTAGCAACACTTTACCAGCTGCAGTAATTGTCCAAGCAAGGGAACGTCTTTAACTTTGGGTCTGGAAATTATGCCCATCATTTTTCCAGAAGCCAACAGGGATTTGGGAAAGGGGGGGGGGGGAATCCCAGAAACCTTTAGAGCTCCCTAAGATGGTACCAAAGGAGGCGATTTGAAGAGCTAAAATTGGAAAGATTTAAGTGGATTCCTATAGCTCCTAAACTTGTTGCTAAGAGACATGTTGAATTAGAGGAGGGAAGAGAGTAAAAGACAGGACTAAAATAGTAACTGTTACTTAAAGACCAAGAATGTGGATCTACTGGAAAAGGAGGAAAAATATTTTTCCCTTCAGTTCATGCTGCTCCATCTGAAACACTTTGAATATTTGCAGAAAAGATTGCTTGCAATGGACATCACGGGTTGCTGTAAAGTACATTCCATTCCTAACCTCCAGAAAGCTGTCGTCTTGTGAGCACACATATTTCCCTGTATGCAAAACAAACCCTTGCATGCAAACAAGCCTCTGTGGAATGGCACGTAACTCTGTCTTTCTCCTTCCCCACCTCCCTTTTCTTCCACTCCCCAGCATGACTGACAAAAATTCTTGCTATTTCAAAATGAAGCTTTCCATTTATTTTCTTCCTTAGCCTGCCTAGAAAGTTATAGTGGTTTATATACAGATTCAGCCTCTGGCCTGCAAGGAGTAAAGTGCCATTTTAAACATCCTTAACAGTCAAACGTAGAACACAAAGATGCTTTATCCCCTGCTAAGCCACATCCCAAGTTTCCAACATATTTTGGATGAAGATACGTTCAGCTTTTTGTGAGATAAGCTCCATTTCTGCACAGTGGCATTCATGAACGAATCACTTGGAGATACTGTGGTTAGCATGCGGCATAACTAAATTCTCAGAACGTCTATCAGTTCCATGCTGCACAGAAAATGCATTTTAAAAACATCAGCTGCAACAAATCAGCACCTATACTGTTATTGGAATACAGTTCCCCAATATTGTTGACTTATCTATCGTATATATATATATTGGTGTGGCAAAGTTTATCCTCATAACGATTAGATGAAGCTGCTGAGAGACAATGACTGGCCCAAAGTTGCCAGCTAAGTGCCGTGGTTGACTCAGGGTTACAATCCCATTTTCACCATCCAAATTGAAACACTGTAAACTTCAAATGTCAAAATGCAGCATCTACTAACCCTCATTTAGGAAGATCTGACCACCAATGAAAAAAGCTAATAACTCACCCACCAATCAACCACCCCTTACTGTAGCTGCTTTCTTCAGTGCGAGCCCATACTGGTTTTCTACATTTGTAGTGGCATGGTTTCCCCCAAATTATGATTGAATCCTAGAATGATAGAGTTGCAAGGGGCCATGAAGGCCATTGAGTCCAACCCCCTGCTGTTGCGGGACACCATGTTACACCATCCCACTCAGATGACTGTCCAGCTTCTCTCTGAATGCCTCCAGTGTGGGAGAGCCCACCACCTCTCTAGGCAGCTGTTCCACTGTCGTATTGCTCTGGCAGTGAGGAAGCTCTTCCTGATGTCCAGCCTGGATCTGGGTTGTCACAACTTGAATTGATTATTCCATGTCCTACACTCTGGCATCAGCAAGAAGAGATCTTGATCTTCCTCTCTGTGATGCTGAGGACTGCTAAGAACGCCCTGTCAGAGATCTTCATCCCCACAAATAACATCTCTCTTCTGGAGAGAGAAGATGGATCCACCAGTCTAAGTCTGTGCTACAGAGATGCTTCAATGAAACACACAAATGAAAAATCTCCCCCCAAAGCAGGGTATTCTTGCTGTCTATAAATACCAGACATAAAAGGAAAGGGGGTCAAGCAAGGACAAATTCATGACTCCCCTCAACAATCAACAACTGCTCATCTCTTGGGGGCCTCTGGCAAGACACAAGCAAGACCACAATTGTCTACTTACATCTGGGTAATATTCTGTGGTGGGCAGCAGGCGCTCGATGAGGACCTCCAGTGAGCCGGAGATGAGACTGCCATCCTGATAAACGGGATCGCCACTCCTCTCTCCCGTGTCTGGCTGCACCTGCCCGCTACATCCGGAACCAAGCATGGTGGAAAATACTGGCGTCTGGGGCATAGTTTCCTGAAGAAGTGGAGGAAAAAATGGAAGTGGGGTGAGTGAGCGAGCCATTGGCAAGGGCTTTTTAATGCACCCGTGTGGCTTTCTCAGCAGCAACACACATGCTGGAGCTCATGTTCCATTGGCATGTCATTAGGTGTCATTGGATCAGGCTGCGTATTTGTGCTCAACATTTGAGTGAATGTCAAGTGAACTTTGGAAGGTGAGCTTGCACAAGCGCGCCTGAAACACTGCATTAAAAAAAATAAGTACACATTCTTAATCTTACCTTGCGCACTGGCCGGCAGGATGGTGTTGTTATTATTATTATTATTGTTGTTATTATTATTATTATTATTATTACTATTATTATAACATTTCTATGCCATTATTATAACATTTCATTTTTAGGTCCCACAATAAAAGGATGAAAAGCAGCCAGCATAGCTAGAGGGCGAATTCTTACAGAAAAGCACACCTAAGTCACTGCACATTTAAATACACACTTCTACTTCAACTTCTAGTCATTACTAAAAGTCAAGGGCAATGTTCAAGAATACCAAGAAAAACCCAATAATCCTAATTATTCATAAGGCTCCCTATCGCACCATTAAAAGATCTGCTAAAAAACAGAACACATGCAAAATAAAAAAGCCCACCAATGAGAAGCTTGGCAGGACAGAGTTGTATCAAGTTTAAATACCTGCATGTAATTCTAGAGTGGGCTTCAATTCATAAGGTTCCAGAAAGACAATGGTCCTTCAGCGTTGGGCATTGTTGGGTTTTGATTGTGCAATGACATTGTTGGAAAAATCACAGAAGAGTAGAGTTGGAAGGGGCAATCAGGTCCAGCCCCCTGCTCAGCGCAGGACTCCAAGTCAAGCCATCCCTCTCAGATGGCTGTCCAGCTGCATCCTGAATGTGTGGAAGTGCCCACCATCTCCCTAGGGCATTGGTTCCGTTGCTGTACTGCTCTAACAGTCAGGAAAATTTCCCTGATATCTAGCCAGAATCTGGCTTCCTGTAACTTGAGCTCATTATTCCGCATCCTGCACTCTGGAATGATTGAGAAGAGGCCCTGTCCTTCCTCTTCGTGACAGCCTTTCAAGTACTTGTAGAGTGTCCATGTCCACAACCTTTGGCTTGGCTCTTCTTGCTGTAACTGTCTGCACTTTCACCTCCTCTGAATATGCAGCCGGTGAGAAGGGTGAGAAGATGGGCTCACTTTCTTCTCTTGCCTTCCACCCTCCTTTGGGCACTGGTGAAGACTAGGCCTGGAGGGAGCCCAGTCTGTGACTGTAGGAGATGATGAACTACCTCAAAGAAGGTTCCACAGAAGCATTTTGTCTCAAGGTCCCCCAAAACCTGGAAGCAGAACTGGGCCCACGGCTCCAGTTCACGGTTGGTCATATCTCACAAGAATCAGAGAACAGTAGAGTGGAAGGGGCCATGAAGGCCATCGGGTCCAACCCCCTGCCGTTGCAGGACACCACGTTACACTATCCCACTCAGATGGCTGCCCAGTTTCTTCTTGAATATCTCTAGTGTGGGAGAGCCCACCACCTCTCCAGCAGCTGGTTCCACTGTCGTGTTGCTCTGACAGTGAGGAAGCTTTTCCTGATGTCCAGCCTGAATCTGGGTTGTTGCAACTTGAACTGATTATTCCATGTCCTTCTGAGGACATCACTTGGGGAAGGCTGTAATGAGCCCATCCCAAGTTGTTGAGATGGACAGTTCATGGGAAACCAGTCTCTCCTACCCACATGTCAGTCCAGCATGTCTGTCCTTCTTAGTCTGTTTGCCCAGTACTCTCTCCCATGAACTGTTCTAGAAGTGGCTGAAAGCACACCTGTTGGGTGCATCACAACATCTACCCACTGTGCAAATGGGCTTCTGGAACACAGAAGGTGTGTTGCTGATGCCATCTTGTCCACAGGTAGCAAAACACTGAGGACTGGGACAGCCAGGCAGTGTTTGAAACAAAGAAAGAAAGAAAGAATCAAAAGCAGTTCTGGCGACATTGTTCTTCTTGCCATGAAGACTGAGGTGGGCTTTTTGCCTCCCTGGGGGAACACCTGAGGGCCAGCTATGCATAGTACAGCTTTTTTTGTGGAACTCTTGCTGTGAACCAGGGAATGGCTGCAAGACGTGCTTCCTGAAATACTTAAATACTCAAGGATGACTGCCAAAGGGATGGCTCCTTATTGCCAATTGATATGGGATTTCTATTCTTTGCATGTATTGCTCGCAGTCGCCTCTGCCCTCGCAGCCCTGTCATCTGCAGCTTTCACTTTCCACTGGTTCTCTGGCCTATTTCATTCCCCTTTCCTAGGCACCCTGAAATGCCCTGCGTGGTGTGGTAGATGGAGCACCAGACTGGGGATCTGGGTTCCAGTCCCCACTTGACCATGAAACTCACTGGATGACTATTGGCCAGTCCTTTGTTCTTGGCCTAACCCACTTCACAGGGTTGTTGTGCAGATAAAATGGAGCCACTGTGGGTTCTTCACAAGAGGAAAAACATCAGGATATAAATAGAATATAATAGCAATAATAAGAAGTGGGAACACAGTCCTCTGCTGCATAGTTAGATGCAGGCCAGCACTCTGGCTCCTTCGACAGCAGCATCTTGGAAACCCATCCTGCACATTTACACAGCTTTTGGGGAGCTTCTCTAGGCTAAGAAATGGTACTGGAACAAAAATAGAAATAAAAATAGCATCCCGCCTGCTCAGCTCGCAGGCCCAAGTCCCTCATGGCTGTTTACAAGTTAGAACATGGAATGTCCCTAATACTGAACTTCAGCACAGCTCTCACATGTTTGTCATTTAAACGTTTTGAAGTGACTCATGTGAACTGGGACAGGAGACAGAATGTACAGTGTTTAATTGGCTTATAATTAGGAAATGGAACAGGGCGATTCTGTGCAGAAGCACTTCCTCGGCAATGTTCTGTGGTAGTCACAAATTTGGTCACAAGGCAGCATCGCAGAAGTGTGCAGCCGCTTGACAAAAGGGCTGCTCCTTTGGGAGGATGGGACGGAATGGCAGAGAAGGCGGCTTGCTTCTGATAATTATGCAAATCGTCTCCGAGTTTACTCCTTCCTTTTAAGGTGCACACAGCCATGCGTTTTAAGGAGCCGCTGAGTGCATACTGTCAGGCTTCACATCTAGCTGCACACCCAAACTGCAACTTACAGAATGGGGAAAAGATCTTCCTCTCTCCACAGGACTGGAACTCAGGGTTGTGCAATGACCCAGGCTGGCAATTTTAAGACAGAAAACACAAACATTCTTTTGATCAGCGTGCTTAATTCACCAACAGGAGCCACTGCCTCAACACCCAGAGACAGCCACGAAGTGAGACCAGTGGAGTCTGCAACAAGACTTTGCAGCGCTCCTATCATGGCAGCCAGCCATGCCCTCTGCCAAGATGCTCCGTTCCATCCCCAGCAAATACCAGGCATGTTGTGGCCCCTGAGCATGCGCAATCCACAAACGGCATAGGCGCCTGCTTTTGCTAAAGTTGTCCCGAACAGGTGCAGGTGTGGGAGTAGCACAATCGTAATCTGCCATGCAAACCAGCTGCAATGTTTACACAGTCATACGGCTATGCCTGGTTTGGCAGAACCACTCTGTGACTGCGGAGCAGGGGTGAGTAGGGTTCCTGACTGAATAGAGAAGCCCTATAGTTTCAGCTTTAGTACTGGACCCCCCCCCCACCCTTTCATACTTCACTGCAGCTCCTCTGTCTCTGCCTATTCAGTACATACAGCAAGGAGGATCCAACCCTGTCACTCCACTTGAACAGTTCCTGCACTCACCTATCTAAATGGGATTCGTTTCTTCACACCAGAAGACAGAAAACCACTTTTTCCTCTGTCAGGTTGTCAAATGCCTAATCCTGTACATCTCAAAGGCATCGGCTGCTTAGCTTTAAGCTGCACCACTCTAGTGCCTGTGGAATCCCTTAATTCCTCAGCTTGGAACCCTACAGATGTTTTGGACTTCAGTTCCTATCAGCCCTAGCCAGCCTGACCAATGGCAAGCCATGTGGGGGCTGCAGCCCCAAATATCTGGAGTGCACCAGGCTGGGGATGGCTGCCTTAACAGGTAAATTCATTAGATTCGTAGCCAGGCCTCCACCCAAGGGGCTCAGAGATCCATACACCACATTTTCTTTTCACACAACCTCTCCCAGGTGAGAAATACAGTGACTGCCCACACAAACTCCAGAAGCACGGCTAGGACAGGATGGAAACTTGTTGTTTTCCTAGTCCAGAACTAACACACCGTCCACTGTACTGCAGTCACTATCCAGGAAGTGCTTCCAAAGCTTTGAGAACCCCAGCTGCATGTTTCATTTATCAACATACACAGTGCCTTGTAAAGTAACACAAGCAAAAAAACTCTTTGTCCCTAAACTGCAAGCCCATGCCTGTGTACATGGCGGGCACTGCTTAGGCACAGAGACTCCACCACTCCATGTCTGTTTTTCCCCCTTTCCTGGGAACACCTCCTCCAGGGCTGGGCAACTTGATATTCCCCCAGAGGCTTTGGACCACGCTTCCCCTAATCCCTGAGCGCTCCTACTGCCTGGGGCTCGCAGGAACTGTGCGGGAAACATTTGCGGGACCCTACTTTGCCCGTCTATCACCTGGCTTAATCGTCCAGCCAGTCCCTGCCCCTAATCTGGCCTCACGGACCAGCAGGGGCCCAGAAATCCACAACCCCGGGTCGTTAAGCGGCGCAGCGTACCAGAGGGACCCCGGAAGAAAGGAGAAAAACACCCGACAGCCGATCCTCCATAGTCTCCCTCTAGTTCAAAGTGAGGCTGTTGTGAACCGCTCAGAGCTATTGGAGTGGGAGCAGGGGAGAAACATGAAATCAGTAGCAAACCGTGCGCGTGTGGGTGTGCGTACGCATGAAAGCGAGAGCGCGATGGTATCTTTGCTTTGGCGCGCCGAGAGCGCCAAGTGGCTCTGTTTACAAGCTTCACGCACTTAACCATGTCGAAGCGAAAAGTCACCCGCGCTCGTGACGCCTGTCCCTTGCTCCATGCTTGCACCCAGCTCGAAGAAGGCATTTGCTGCGATCTTCTCTGTCGGTCAAACCACTCCGATTGAGGGCTCTCACCAGCACATGTACTGGGAAGTCTGCCCAAGGAGAGGTCAACGGCGGCAGCCAGAGACTAAACCAAACCGCAATACGCTTTTTGAAGCTATCATTATTTGATTTTGAAGGAATCCCTCAAAGAGGGGAGAGGGAGAGAGCGAGAGAAAGAACGCACCAACTTCTAATGCATGAACCGTAACGCATCACCAAGACTTGTACGCCGTCCCAGATATGACTTTTCCACACTGCTTGTACCTGGCGCGTGTGTTCTGATGCCCGCTTAGCAAAGACGCCACACTCTCGCTCGGGTGCAGACCTTAATTTACGATCCCTTATGGGCAGCGGGGAGGAGGTGGCGGGGAAGTGGCCAAACCAGGCAGCAGAGAACGCAAGCATTGCTAGAAAAGTGCTGTAGCGAGGCACGGAAGGAGGATGCGGAGAAACAGTCCTGCTTACCCTCATGGTTTTCTGTCCTATGTACATAAGCTTGTGGGGTGATGGAGAGCTCCTGGACGCGCGCTATAGGGGAGCAGAGCCCTTTGAGTCGCGCATGGCTGTCCCAGGCCGGGAGGAAAAAGCAAGAACTCCACTCTGCTCTCCGTCTCTCGCCCTCGCTGGCTCCGGCTCCTCTTCCCGCCAGCTCTGTCCTAAACAGCTCCAGTTCCTCCGCCAAGCAAGAAAACCCCGCAAGCTCCCCAGACTGCCCGTGACGTCATGGGTAGCCCGGCTCGCCATTGGCTGGGAGGGAACTTGGTTGATTCAAAACTAGCGTTGGCCGAGGCTTTCCTTTGTGAGCGCAAAGCGCAAAGCGCTCGTCCGGCGCTGCGCTGCCTTTTCGCAACGGGCTGGGGCGCCCCGTGGGAATTCCGCTTCGCACGCGCGGCTACCAAAAGAGGCGCTGGGCAGCCAGGGAAGAACTCACTCCACTGGCTCCCAATTATTCTAATTGATTTATCGAATATGATTTATTTGCACTTGGTTGAATGGATAGATTAGTTGCAGGATATTGGGTGGGTAGCGCTGGGGATATTCCAGAGGGCCGGAGGGGATCCGTCACTTTCAGTACCACTGGAAATTTTGTGCCAAAATCACAAAAGGTATTACTGTGGCCACAATTAAGAGCAAGAGCTTAATAAGCACAAAGTAGCCAAATCTCTGTCCCCATGGAGCCTGCAATTCAAATAGCATGACTTGCTATGTCTTCTGAAAACACAACATAAGCAGCTCTGTATCACTCGAGTGCAGCGGTGATAGCAACATCTCCCTATCTGAATAAGAACAGTGATTAAAGCATCCGAGAATGAACTTAAGGATGTACAACAACCTTTGCTTACATTCCTCCCATTTCCTGTGCCTCCCTTCCTTCCCATTCTTGGTATATATTTAGACTGTGAGCTCCTTGGGTGGGGATTGCTCTTTTTCGCTTGCTTTTGTGTCACCCTGGAAAGAGCTAAGTATGCTGGCAAGTACCAGATGATGCTAAGGGTGACTAGCACAGGGCTAGATGCCACTTTTACTGGGTTGCCATGAGCACTGTTTTGGCCTATTGATTTCGTCCTGCTGGAGTGGTGGATTCCCAGCTTGTCTCAGCATCCTTCCCTAGGTTAAGGGTGCTCCCTACACATGTGCCTAGCATTGCGTCCTAAAGAGCAGTAGACCTTTTGCAGATAAAATTCTCCTTAGGATGCTTTTACAAATGATGCGAACTGCATCTTTTGACCTTGACTTCATCGTATCTGAACGCTGAAAAAGGAAGGCTCCAAACTTTAAAAAACTGAATGCATATTCTAACCCATGTTGATTGGCGAGTACAGGAAATAGAAAAGGCAGTTTACAGACATGACTCTGAAAACAACCCTAAAGATAAGATTCCTCCTTCCCTCATTTCTGAGCACTCAGAGATAAATCATATCCTTAAAGAGGAGGCAAATCTCACTCAGAGCGCAGTACTAAAAAGAGGGCACCATTCAATTCAACTGGATTGAAGCCAAGCACTACTGCTTTCCATTTTATCACTTTCAATAGGATCTGTGTGGGTTTCATCTGAGATCCTTGAAGTGGCACTGGCTTTGAACATTTTGCCAACTTAACATCCAAATGCTCAGTGATTTTCCCAGTGCTGAGTGATTTTGTTTAAAAACAAAAACAAAACAAATTTGCTATATAAATCTGCAACCTCATTGTACCGCTCCTGCTTCTTAAGTTACACCAAGCCGTCATTTCCTGTCTTCCTTGTAGGAATGTACACATTACGCTGTATGTCGGCACCTATGTCATCCATAGCTAAACTCTGAGCGCCTGCAGAACTTCTGCCTGCAGAAGTCAGTGCTGCCTAATAACAGTGAGTAACCCGTGCATAATGGGAGCAACTATCCTGCTGCTCCAGCCTTTTCCAAACAGACCTCGGGAACAACTAGTTACAGCGAGTTTTTCTTAGTGGGTGGCTAAGGACGTGGTGGTGCAGCGCTCCTCTCCCACTCTGTACAAAGGTCATGGCGGTTCAGCTCCTCCCGAGAAGCTCTGTCAACAGTTTTGGCTTTCCTGACTCATTGATAAGAAACAACATTTCTGCCCACTTAGAAGGTGGAAACAAAAGTACTTCCAATAGCCTGTTCCCAGCTTTATTCAAGGCTGCACTTCAGTGGAGAAGCTAAGTTAGTTTTAACACGCAGGCAGGTTCCTGCTTCATCTATCCATGCAGCCTCCACCTTTGTACTGGGAGCTGAGAATGATCGTCAGTCCTTAAGAGTCATGAGGACTACTCTGCTGACTGCTCCTATCTGGTGTTGCGTGTTCTGTATTCTGCTCTTCCTCAGGCAGCAAGGTTTAAGGGCTTCATGTGCTTTAGAGTGCGAGGCTGCAGGTGCAAGATCCCATGGGAAGCTGCAACAGACTGTACACTCTGCCTGGCCTGCTGCCCTCAGTAAGCCTCTCAACAAGGAGCACAGGAAGTTATCCCCACAGACACCCACTGGTCCATCTAGCTCATTCTTCCCAATGCATGGGACTGCAGCTGCCAACATTCCCAGCCAATGTGGCCACTGACTGGGGGAAACAGCCACAGCCTTATATATCTGGCAGACACCAGTTTGGGGAAGGCTGATCTAGCTCCATACTGTCCACAGTGACCAAAAAATGCTTTTTAGGATTTTGAGACAGGAGTGCAGGCCAACGTTATAGGAGGTACCAGCATATTCTGTGTTCAGCACCAATATAATATAACATTCTTTTAATATCATCATCACACTGCATGTATATCTTGCCTTTTCCCTCCAATGAGGAACTCAGGGCAGCTTACATTACTCCATTTTATCCCCACAACAACAACCCTGTGAGGTAGGCTAGGCTGAGAGTCTGTGACTCAAAGTTACCCAGTGAGCTCCATGGCTGAGTGAGGACTAGAACCCAGGTCTGCTGAGTCCCAGTATTGCAGACGATGGAGGGGATAGAGTATTGGCTTTCCTGCAAACCATGGAAGGGGTTTGAGATAAGATTCGAACCAGGGTCTTTTCCATATGGCTTGACATCCTCTAGACAGAGCCTTAGACCTGTATGTAAAGCACCTTGGCACCAAATCAGAGCTAGCATTCAAGTCTCACCAAAAGTTACTGTAATATTCTGGTAAGTCTCTTCTAGTAATAATGTCTCGAAACAGGTGAATTAACACAACAGTTGCCATATTTATTTGCCCACCATAAACATGCACATTAGCATGAATAATCTTTCCTGCCCATTCCAAATGATCAACAGCTATATTTTTTTTAAATACCAATCTGCAGAAAAGCAATCAATGTCAAATGACATTTGACCAGATGCTCCCTCAAAATATACCAAATGCACCCCATTTTCCTGGATGGAATTTCCAGATGGATTAATGGATTGATCCCAGATGTCGCTTCTGGTTTGGAAAGCAGGTGCAAACCATAATACGCCAGTTCAGATACGACAGCAAATTACCATTTATACTAAACAAGTCACTGAGTGTGTGAGGGGAGGGGATGAGAGGCCTGTGCATGTTTCTGAACCTTCTGTGCACTTTAAATGAATATACGTTCTACAGAAAGGGATCTGAGATTGACTGCCTGTTAGACTCTGGATGGGTCAAGATCCTGAAGCATTTTGTAGGTGCATTGAAGAGAAACTTGGAGCAGGAAACAGACCAACTAAGCACAGTGTGGGTGGCAAATGGATACAGTCCCCCGAGCTACGGAGAGTTGAAGTCTGTGGCTTTACCTACAGGTTATAGGAAATGCCTCATAAAAACACAGAAGTAATACAGTTTGGCCTTGACTGACTGAACCCAGGTTTCTGGAGATGAATCACCCTTAAAAGATCTAAGAAGTTATTTATTTATTTATTTAGGAGACTTCTATGCCGCCTCATTCGCCGAAGCCTCGGGGCGGCTCACATTATGAGAAAGATCACGACTTACATTGGGAAGGAATGAGACTCTTGTTTTGCAGTCAGCTTTGAGCTGCCGGAGCAGGGAGGCTGGTAAAGCACCTGACAGGCACCCTCCCGTCCTCGGTTGCTGGAAGGGTTGCCAAACAACCAGAAAAAAACTGGTCTGGCCAGTTGTGTTTGCTTTGTCTTGCTCACAGGCCAGTTGGTTTATAGTTAGTGCCTTCTGTTCTTCGGCTTGGCGTCTCAGGCTTCCTTTGCAAATCATCCTCTGTTTAGTTTGCTAACGTGCAAAACAATATTTTAGCCATAATTAGACTGCGCTATTTATACCCTGTGCTGTTGTTCATGTAGTATTTTCCCAACTGCTGAAGCTTCTTCACAGTTCTTGACTCACGCACCTGCCCCACAATCCTTCCAAATACAATGACAACTACAGTGTTGATTATTTCTAATTTTTGTTTTTTCTGGAGGGCAACTTAGACTGGAAGTGCCTGGCTCATCATTGCTGATTAGCAAGAATTATGCCATGCGCTGCAGTGGAAAACAGCTTCCGAGTGATGTGGCCCTCAGTCGCCGTCATCCCTCATCACTGGCTATGCTGGTATGGGCTGATGGGAATCATGGGCCAAAACAGCTGCAGAATCACCAGCTTCCCATCCCGCCGTGCATGTTTACTGTTCACCCACGGGTGTTCACTATACGTTTTACACAACCCTCAGGAACAAGATCCATAACACCAGATGAGCAAGAATATCTAAGAATCGCAGTGCAACCCAAAGGCCAATTGATTCTATCATGCTGTCATATATATGACAGTCATTTTGGCAAATTACAAAAAACCCTGGAAGCCACATTATTCAAAAGTATTTTATCCTGTTCACCAAATTTATGTGGGCTTCTTTGCTTCTTTACTTGGACTAAGCAGTTTTGGTAACACTGGTACAGATGAGCAAAGAAAACATTTAAAACGTTTCTTACTTGTAGAGATAGATAACAACTGCACTGAAAGAGTCAAATATAAATTGAGAGTTAAGTTATTGTGTGGTATAAACTATTGACTTACAGGCACTTGGATAAATTGCATACCTGATGGATCTTCCAAGAGAGTAACAAGTAATTAGAAAGGCATTAATTTACATTCTTCCAACTGGGGCTACCTTCTTAATTACAAGGGAAGCAGTTCTGACACATGCCATTTACATCCTTTTATTAAGTCCTTTGAGTAATTTGCAGGTATGTTACACATACCTATTCTAAAAAGTCAGATTTTTGTAGAATGCCGTGCAAGTGAGGGACACTAGAAGAATTCAATCTCAGACTAATTTGTGGGTTGGAACTTTGCTCTCCACAAGATCCTGCCTCTTGGAAAGTCACAAAACCAGTTCTGGCCATTCAAAAGTATCAATCCATGGATTTATTTTAACAGAAAAGACACATCCAGATAAATATTTTGAGAGAAAATCCACATTCGAATATGTGTTATATATTTAAAGATACATTTTTTAAAAAACTGATGTTTAATCTGGTTAAGGAATCATGGATGAAAACATGTGAATCTGAAATAGCCAGAGTTACCCATTCCTTATGGACGCACTGTGGGCTGTACAGTCCTAAGGTCAACAGAGAATATTCAAGTGTCCATAGGATGCTTTGGATTTCCAGCCTCAAGGTTAGAAAATTGCTCCTTCCTTGTACTGGGGGATCAATGCTAGGATCCCTCCTCCCTGCTTGCAGCTCATGCAGGAAAAAGTGGTACAGGCAGCCTTGGAGAAGGTCTTTTCGGGGAGCTCAGGGGAGGCAAGAAAAAGAGGAGAAAGGCATTGCCAAGGTAGGACATGTCCCAGCAGTGGCTCAGCCTCTCCTCCTGCTCCAAAGTCCCACACTTAGAGGGCGGGAATTGGCTGCCCGTGTGTTTTGCAGGATGGAAGAAGCATGGATGTGTTTCGGTGCTTCTCTTGCCTTGTACAGGGAGGTTGCAACTTAGGAGGCTGATCGACATCTCCAAAGGATTGTCCCCCAAATACTGCTCTGGAACGTTTTAAGGGAAGGACTTAGTAAATGGAGAATGGGTGATGCAGATGAGCCATGGAGAGCATTATTCATTACTATTTTTCCACACTTGAGACTTCCAACCTAACAGCCATTTCACGCTCTCATCTGCAGTAGGAAAGATGGCGCAGACCAACTGAAGACGCCATCACTTTCCATCGGCTGCCTTTTTGTTTTTGCTGCTGCATTTCATTGATTGCAATCATGTTTTAATTATGTTTGTCTTCATGAGTTCTATATCATGCAAGCCACAGTGAGCGATTCCTGTTTTAAAATAGCAAAGCTAGGGGATACATTTCTTAAATAAATAACTAATTCTTTTGTCCAGTGTTACGTATTTCAAACCCTATTGGAGCATTGCTGAACGTGCCTTTTTGGAATGTGGTGACTAGGAAGCCCAGTGGAAGCAGCGATGATCGGATTGTCTGACTTGCTTATGTAATGGTATCGCATGTCCATCATGAGAACCATCCTTGGAATGTTCATAGTCTGCATGCCTTAGGAACTTGATAGGCTGGGGTTACCTGACTCCTCCCAGGTCCAAAGGGTGTGGTAGAGAGGCATGAAGCAGAAACTCACAGCTCATTTCAGCATCTTAGACACACGATGCAAGACAAACCCAAGTGGTTGCAACTGTCATGTGGCCAATGCTGAGAAAAAGTGTGACCCAGGCTGGGTTGCATGGGGACACATTTGTTTATCAGAGCTTCCTCAGCTTAGAGCCAGTGCCATCCTCATTTGGTTTAATGCAGTAGGATGGCTTTTGTCCTTCCTTATCTGTGGGGACTTCCACTCACCATTTTTATCTGTGAAAGAAACCCTGTAGGCCACAAAACATTCTGGAGTGGGATCTGAAGTCCCTGTCAATTTGTGCAGGCTTACTAATGGGAGTCATTCTTTGCATCCTTTGAGAGAGCCTCAAGCTCCAGGTGCTTTGGACTTCAGCTGCCAGGGCTTCTGGGAGCTGAAGTCCGAAGATCCCCGAAAAGTTTCTGTCGATCCCCACGCATCCTACAGTGCAGTTTGAAAACACTGGTTCAGTACAGAATGGGGCCCCAACATTGAGAGGTTGATCCAGATCTCTGATGTGAAAATTGGGCTTTTGTCTCAATAAATTACAATACCTTCTGTAAATTAAGCTAGATATAATCACACAAAATATTTCTTTGTTGTATTGTTTCTGGTACCATCTAAAATCACAGAAACGTTGGCTTGTAGTCACCATATTTTGCTAACTTAAATCCCATTGTCTTCAATGAGTCTACTCGATGTAAGACCTGTCTTTTGTGATGCTGGTAGACTTGAGCTAGTAAAGAGTCATTTACAACTCCCATGATGTGAAATGACAAAATAAAACAGAAATCATTTGAAGTGTTTAGATTAATGAAACAGAAGTTTTATTCTTGCCAAATATTTGGTCGTTATTCAGCAGTGTCTTTGCACTAACCAGGTGCAAGCTCACTTCACAGTTTCTGAGAACAAACTAATCTGATTGATGTATAATTCTGGGTAAGAGGAAGTACTCTTTGACTTTATGGCTTTCAAATCATAAATAGCATAAACCGTCCCCATCACAGACAAAAGACACAATCCCATGCTTGTTTAGACAGGAAAAAAGGCATTCAGCTCCCAGCATGCCCCACACAATCTGGCTAGCTGGGGCATGCTGGGAGTTGAGGCCTTTTCCTGTCTAAACAGACCTAGGATTGCATACCAAATGATGATATTTTAGTGTTATTCTTGCTGATAGCAGCCTTTGTTTATGCCTGACTTTTATTGACAGTGCAACCCAATGCATATCTACTCAAAAGTAAGTCCCATTGAGTTCAAAGGGGTTACACCTGAGCAAGGAGGTACAGCAGCAAAGGTTCCACCTCTCTGCAATGTATTTTGCAAAGTGGAACAAAAGCGTTTGCTCGGGCTGAAATGGAACACAAGACAATTCCTTCAAAGGCTTTTACATAATTGAATTTTAGCTGCCCAGTAGACTAACTGGAATCTGTGAGTCTAAGCGCTCCTAGCTCCACACAGGCCTGTGACCAGTGATAAACAAGCTTATGCAAGACTGGATTGGATTAAGTCTGGGACTCAGTGCTGAATGTCCTCCTTCTATCACGAATGGGTTGCTTTGGTAGGGCAGGGCTCCTTACCGTTGGCAAACAAGGATTCATGCAAACAAAGGAGGCATGTATGGTGAAGTGGAGGCTTGGAATGTGTCTGGCATTATGCAAAACAGCCCTCGAGAGATGATAAGCAGTTAACAGAATGTGGTTGTGCATGGGGCAGAAGTGGAGGCCCGGGGTTGGCATTTCTGTACATGACGACATGTTTTAAAATTATTAATGTTTGATTCCGAGTCATGCATGACAAACAAACAATAACCAATGCTGCAAGTCTATGCATCATTCACCTGTAAGTCAAGCTCCCTGAACTCAATAGGACTTACTTCTGTGTGAAAACAGGCAGATTCAGGCTGTACAAAGTGTAACAGTGGAGAAATTTAAAGCAGGATTTCAAACCTAGCACTGGATCCAGACTAAACCATGCTCAGGATAGACCTAATGAAACTGGAAGGACTTAGGTTCATGATGTCTTTGGTGGTTGATGTGGGGATAGGACTGAGTTCTTTTTTAAAAAGTGGGATAGAAATCTAAATAAATAGATTTATTTACCTCTGTATCTACCGAAGTAGGCCCCACTGTGTTCACTGCAGAAGGAAATGCAAGATGCTGGCCTAGATCTGTCTGCACCATTTTAGGCCAATGTGATGACTCCTTATCCATTGCGGCTTTATTTTGAGCTTTATAGTAGCTATCCTTGGTGCTCCTTGGCAGTGAGCTATTTGGGGGATGAGGTTCAGCACCACAGACAAGGAGTCACACTGAAGTAGGAGTCACCAGTCTCCCCTGAAGCTGGGGTCACACATGCTTGTCTCTCTGTGCCCTGAAAGGGGCGGAAGCTTTGCACGCACTCGATAGTCTTTAAGGCCTGCCCTTGGTCACGATAGCAGATGCCTCTATGGAGATGTACCAGTGCTGGTGAACACCCCTCCTCAAAGGCACCATCCAGGTGAGCGCAGCCCTGCTCATAGCAGTTTCAGTTTGTTGGGGCATGCAAAGGCAAGGATGCTGTGCCTGTACCAAAGCATCTTTTCCCACCAGGAACTGGAACAGTAGCCCTCTTGGGAATGATGCTTTGCCTCCCATTCTTGCAAGCCCTTTGCAACTTTATATGCACTGGGAATGCTGGGATGAGAGTCCTGGTCCCTGCCCCTGGTAGACGCAAGCCAGCTTCCAGGGGTGGGAGCCAGAACAACCTCCTTGTTTTCCTTTGCCTTCTCAGGTTCTTCACCTTGGAGCATGGGGGATGGGAGGGAATGGGATGGATGGAGGACCTGGTGTTTGCTCTCATCCCACATGCAAGCATTCAAGGATGCCAGCTGTTTAGGCAGGCAACTTTCCTTCAAGCTCTTGACAGCCCTGCTAAAACCTGCTGTATGTGCTACTAACATTTATGTAAGTACACAAATGCTTCGGGAGAGCAGCACAAAGAAACAAACACGTCTCGATTGATGTCTGCCTTTGAACACAACGTTTGGGCGGTTCATAGGCTTCCTTTTATTTAGCAACGCAATCCCTTTTGAAAGTTTTCCAGACCACAAGGTATCAGAAGAAGCAATATACTTACAAATACAGATATTAAGGCCAGCGTGTCAACTTTGTAGTTTTGGCAGACAATGGATGTAAGTGGAAGTTTTGATAAAATTTTGTGAAAGTGATGAGAAAGCAGCTATAACTCATAAAGCACAAATGTTTCAGTCTTTCATTTGTTAGCACAACCGCTTGATCACAGATTTTCAGTGCACTGAGACAGAGCCACACTTAGAGTAGACCCATTAAAATAAATGAGACTTCAGTTAGTTACAACTAACTTTCGCTTTGATTTTGATAAGCCTGCTCAAAGCACAGCTCAATCTGGATCCAGCCCATTACTCTGAATCATTCCTTGAGCTTTGTTGGCAGAAAATCTCCCACTGAGATGAAAAAGTGCCTTGTCCTCTCTTTCAGGGAGAGAAGCAGACACTCTGTTTTGATACCATCTGTAAGGCTAATTTTTGTTAACGAGGCCTTGGGCTTGATTGACTAAATTCATCATGTTCTGGGAGCTATGTTGCTTTTTCCAGAGATATTTTGGTTACAAATGAGTCCTGATAGACTCCAATATGAATTTTAAAAACGTTTTGTTCTCCTGCTCACTCCCCCCCGACCCTTTCTGTCAGGCTTTGAGCCAAGAACGTCATGACCTGAGTTTGGGAGCCAGCAAGTGGCTTAGGACTATGAAGAATGAGGCCTCTTTTCACATCCTGACTCCTCTGTGAGAAACCTACAACTTTGCAAACAAATTCACAAACTTGCAAGCCCGCAAAACATTTTGTTAGTCTGCCTGCATACACATGGGTAAGTAAAATGTGGCCTCTCAAAATCACTTAAAAATCCAAATCTCCAAAAATTTAGAGAAGTTTAGGAATAGTCCAGGGTTTCCTTTCAGGTTGCTTTCTGCTAAAAAAAAAGGCAAAACTCACAGAGGTATGTGTATTTGGGATGCAAAAAACCCTTGAGAGTTAAAAAGAAAAAGGAAAACCCTGAACGTGGAAGAAACATAAACAGGTTTGTTCCAAGCCTGGGGCTCTTAGCACTTTGATCTTAAGAATCTGGGTTTGGCTCCTTATTTGTGTTGCCACTGCATTTCTCTGACAGCCTTTATTCGCTGTGTACCAGGCATGGAAAAAAAATAGTACTCTCTGTGCTGGGGATTGCTGTACCTGTTGACTTTGGCAGATAGACGAAAGATTTGTTTCACTTTGTTATATCAACATTCACCAAGTTCTTCATATTCAGGAGATAAAGACTTGAAGCACTGGAATCTGGGAGAAAGCAAAACTGCTCATAACTTGCACTAGGCAGCCATCTGCGGTGAACTCTCAAAGTATATGTAAAGATTTTCTTTGACCTTGTGAAAGAAGCATCTGGTTTGGGGTCATAAGTTATTGATCATACTAATTAACCACAATATGGAACCTAAGTTTTACTTCACAGACACCCTGTTAATGTATTTCTCAATAGGTTTTGGCAAGTCATGGAAATCTATCATCTTTCCCCTCTGCTTTTGTCCTGTACATGCAGTTAGTTTAGTCAGTTGCAATGTTGCCTGAATTTTGCTCAGCCATTCGTATTTAAAAGTCTTCCTAACAGTTTTCCAGCACCTGCATATTTGCAAATAATTTGGCAAATTTGCTGATTTATGCCTTGTTATATCTCAACTGTACTCAGGTCCTCAAGCAATCCAAGAGACAGTTAACTGTAGCATCTTCCCAAGCAATCTTGCTGTATGGCATTTCGAGAATTCCCTGCTCACGTACAATCCCAATGTAGCACATAAAATAAGAAAATCTCTTTGCAGACGTATAAAAGCAGCTGCTTCCATGAGCAGTCTGGCATTTGCTGTGGAGGTTCCGAGGCATGAGTTGCCTCTACCAGGTCATCTTAATTCAATTTTCTTTGAGAACTTATTAGTAGAGAATCCCTTTAGCGTCACTAGCTTGCAGCGAATGATTGGGGACTAGAATGAAGTGATTGAGGCTTCTCCTTGAGCCCAAGAGCTGAACAGCTACGCTGGACAACTGCATGGATGTCGGCCTCCTTATCTCCAAGAGGGGGGCTGATGCCAGTAAATGTCTATAGGCATTGATCTTGAATATCATTATCGACATAAGAGGAATGGTCACACGTTTCCCAAGAGCTACCACTGCCTTCTGCAGGAAACCTTTTGCTGTGTGGTCCATGGTGATAATGAGTGGTGGACATATGGGATGGATAATGATTGAATGCAGCTCTTGAGTCCAAGCTCAGATAAAACGCTTAAGGAAATCTTATCCAGATGCTTCCTTTTGACTGTTACAGGCAATCTAAACTCACTTCCTTTTCTCACTCCCAGCCCCTTTCACAAAACATGCACTGTTTTCTAGCCCAAAGGCAGGATGCTAATGCAATTTTGCCGTGTCGCTTCTGCTGGTGCTACAGAGATGTTGTCTTGAAAGATAAATATCTACCCAAAGATGAAATTCCTATTCTGCTGGCCATGGAGCATCTCATTTAGAGAAGGCAGGAAAGCAGAAGTCCTCTCCGCCCTACCCATCCTGACCTTAAACCACACGTGATTGTCTCTCAGGAGTGTGTGTCCCTCCATTTGGGTGCAGTTTCCTGCTCCTTAATCACACGACATGCGCTCAGATCATATTGCAATTTCATCTTGAATATCATCCAAGAACATGAATCATCATGTTTATCCAAGAACATCAGTTCTATCAATCTCATTGGCATTATCAGAATTGTGTTGCCCCTCAACCACTAGTGAGACCCAAAATGACTCCTCAGCTCAGCCACAAATAGAGGTCATCAAATACATGTAGATCTGCTTTCAAGGGCAAGTCTACATATTATGCTAACCACATAGAATTGAAGACTGGTGCCCATCTTCTGTGATCATTTATTACACTGGTGAATAAATCCTATTTCCATACCTGCACCCAAAGAGCATGAGAACATGAATTCTGGCAGGGGGTTGTCCAATGTCATGAGAAGGTGGGGTATATCATTGTTATTGATCCCTGAAGCCACGAATCATGGTGACACATCATGTACACCTGCACAGTCCCATGGTATACCTCCATGGCTTGTCTTCATTGCCTTAGGAACAGTTAAAATGATATATCCCATGTTCTCATGATGAAGGAGATCTCCATACCAGAATTCATGTCCATATGGTATATTGTCTGGTGATGCTCCAGCTATGGGCCAAATCAGTCCACCTGGAGTCTTCCCTGTTGGAGTTCCTCAGCAAGCCATTCCTCTTCCCTAGAGCCACCTCTCTTTTCCCCAACAACCAGTTGCTTGATGGTTTTCCAACCATGTGCATTTTTTTTTCAAATTCTAAAAGGTTGATGCATCTTTGTTAAGGCTTACTTACTCATAATAGGAGCTTTAAACTAAAATACATGGGGATTATTGGTATTTAGGACTTTCCCCTTTTTGCCTTTGCCTCACCAACCCACCACCTGTAAGAGCTTCTCTGGAACAAATGTTGTCCCTCGGGCTAAATGAAGTTTGAAATCACTACACCTCAGCACGCGACTGCATGCAGACCATCCCACAGATATATTTTGCCTGTCAGTGTCCATTTCAGCTCTTCTCCGCACTACAAATGACTTTAAAGACATGTTCTATTTATCTGAAAGTTGTGTGTTGACATGTGTTTTGTTAATTGGACTTTTACTGAGATAGGAAGAGATGGAAATGCAGCATATGTTTGCTGAAGCAAATTACTCATTTCCCACATAGACAGTGAAAACCTAAACTTACTTTCATCTTTATTCTACTTGGCAGAGATGTTTCTGTAAAAAGCTAATCCATTATTCAGCAACACCTCTGATTTTGGCCTAAAAATTGCATTAGAGATAATTGGAATCGCTTCGATTGTTTATGTTCACACATCAAGGATTATCCAGTCAACATTGTTGTGCTTCATGTGTTTTGAAGCTAAGTTAATTTTTCAAAAAATGGTTTCCATAATGGAATTGTTGCATTTTGACTTACATCTGTGACCAGCTGAACTCAAGCATTTGCATTGGTAAAGAGGTGGGGATAATCTCATTGGGTTTAATGGGATTTGTATCAATCTAATCTTACACTGGATGCTAGGGTTGTAACTGTCGTGTGGAATCCACCTTTCTTCTGTTCAACGGACTGCTTTCTGGTGCTTGGCCCTGGCTTAGCAAGCAAGCCAACCCAAGAGGAAGACTAAGAATGCTTGTGAACGCTAATGGAACACCTCTCGTACAACCAATCAACCTTGATCTGCAGTTTGTGCAGTTCATGTGCAAATCATGTGCATGGAAAACAGACTTTGTGCAGCATTCATGTGGTCTCAATTCTGGGCAGGCACCTGGCATTTAAACACTCGATTCCTGGGTGTGAACACTCAGCAAGCTCAACACAAAGTTGGACTCAGGGCTGTGAGAATGCAGTCTGGAGTTTCCCAGGCTCAGGGTATTTGAGAGATTCCTACCCCGAGAGCAGGTTCCTCGCACTTCCCTGCTGGATGCTACAGAAAGTTGACAAGTGTGATGGCCCTTGAGAGCCAAACAGGAATATCGTGTCTTTCTTATAGCCCACTGGTTGCCCAATCAGCTGTTTGTAGTGGACTAAAATGATGCTTCATGTCTGCCCTTTTGAACTCCAAGGAGCTTAGGATACTGTATCCAGAGGTTATCCTACTTCTATGCTCTGCCAGGTGATAAAGACCATGTCCGTTGGTTCATGGCTGAATAGGAACTTAAACTGAGGTGTCTCTGGACTGGTATTCTACCTACTTCCACAGAGGTCTTCCACCATTCTACCTCCAGGAGAACATTCATCACAAATTGGTCTGCCAAGGGAAGTTCTGCTCATCTGCCCCCAAAACTCTGTGAGTTGCAGGGAATCTCAAATGGCACTCACTGGCATGTGCTCCATTTACGTGAGTTGCCAACCAAGTTTGTTGAGCATCACGGCTGCCAAAGTAAATTTGGCCAGGGTTCATGCATGGTGCGCTCGGGCAGTTTTCCTGACTCTGGTGCCCTCCCGATGTGCTTGACTGCAACTCTCATGATTCTCAGAGAGGCAGCAGAAGGCTCCTGTAGGAGAAGACAAGTGACAGTGCAGAAGCTGGTTTTAGTGAAACTGGCATGCTATTTTTTATCTTGTCATTTTGATCCCCATCCCCAATAAGCTACCAGGCAACCCTTCTGCACCCTGGAGCACGGTTTGCAAATCGCTTGCATAGACGGGTGCTGGTGCTTTATTCATCCTTAAACAAAGGCCCATAAAAGCTTTGACAACAAAGGGAGAACTGCAGATAACATAATATACACTGATTAGGGGTGCACTACATGTAACATAATTGGAATTGGATTCTTTTGTCTTGCTCACAATCCCAGTGCTTGGACTCTGTTGCAGTTGCGGGATGTTGCTTCTGTCTTTAGCGAAGCAAAGTGGCCGGCTTGCAAACCAGCGCTTAAAATCACCTGGATGAATGGTGCCAGCCAAGATCAATGTTCTATATGTACCTATAAAATATATCAGATCTCTCTGGTGTCTCCCATCCACCTCCTCCAACTCAGCGCACATATATGCTGTCCCAAGGAGAATCAGCAATCAGAGGTGATTAATTTCTCCAAGAACATCTTCTTTGGAGAGACCAGGCAAATGCTGCTCTGCCACCCACACAAGCCCATCTTTGTAGTAATACAAAAGATGGTCACCCCTCTCGAGCTCTCTCTCATCTGTGTGCTTAGGCAGCTGGAAAAGGGATGGGAATTAGAATTTTACCAATTTGCTCTGCCTCTA
This sequence comes from Varanus komodoensis, assembly GCF_004798865.1. Taxonomy (NCBI): domain Eukaryota; kingdom Metazoa; phylum Chordata; class Lepidosauria; order Squamata; family Varanidae; genus Varanus; species Varanus komodoensis. The sequence continues at coordinate 6,448,954 of NW_025335317.1, forward strand.
GAGATACACAGAGCCTCGTTGTGCCTCCCTTTGCAGAAAACTTTTCATGGAAAAGAAAACTTTCCAGAACTAGCCACCAATGCAATGAACACCTTTTTCTAGCCTTTCCCAGGCAGGGCCACCCTCCTCCAAAAAGAAGAGTTCTCTCCCAGGGGATCTGCATCGAAAGCACTTCTGCTAATGTTGGCCCGCAGATGGTTCCTTCTCTTGATAAATCCAAGCAACACGGCACCATTTCCCTAATTCTAGGCCATGTGCAGGGTGTCATCTCATTCCTGAGGGCAGCAAGGAAGAATGCAGGATGCTGCCTTGGGTGGGAGGTATGCTAAGCAGCTGGAAGGGCAGGAGTACTCCCTTCGACCCCAAATCCAGCTGCACTGTTTTGCAATGATCTGGTGCCTGGGATGCAAGTGGGATGTGGTTACACCTTCCCAGAGCTTCTTCCACCCTGCTCCAATGAATAGCAGGATGGAGGAAGAAGGGTGTATTCACACAGCCAAAATCTCCTTAGTGCCACCTTCCTATTCCAGGCTCCATTGGAGGTACGGTTCTTTCCATGAAATCCAGCAGTGCCTTGCAATTCTTTTACATTAACAGAATGATGGGGGGCCTCACTCCAGCTTTGCCATATCCACCAGAAGGACACCTAGTATCCAGTTTCCAAGCATGGCTAAACAGATAAGAGCATAGGAAGAGTGATGCTGGATCACACCAAAGCCTTCTAGTCAAGCAGCCACTGCATTGCGTGGCCAGTCAGATGCCTTTGGGAACATGGGCACAATTGTCCTCTCTCTCTCTGTGGTTTTGGGGTTACCTTTTGACATCAAGACTAATAGCCGTCGGCAGCCTTCTCTGCTCTGAATTTATCTGGCCCCATTTTGAAGCTGTCCAGGTTGGTGGCCATCTCTACCTTTTGGGGTACTAAATTTCATAGTTTGCACACAGTGTGAAGAAGTACTTCTGTTTACCTGTGCTTAATCTCCCACCTTTTAGCCCCACGGGAGGATTTTGGGTTCTAGTGTTAAGGGAGAAGAAGAAAATGGTCTTCCTGCCAGGCGTAATTTGATAAGGGTTTGTCATGCTCCACTGCTTGCCCCTTTGCTCTTTCTTTGTTCAGGACAAGCCAATCTGGCAGGCTGTACAAATGCTTGGGGCACTCTGGGTTGGGGAATATCCAGTTATTCCAGTTAAGACTGAAATGAAGAGTGGATACACTGCCCCTTTAATATGGAACCACCAACTTTCATTATCAGCCCACCTCTCCTTGTTGGTAGTCTGAAAGGATCCTTGCTGAGTCCTTTTAGCCATCCTTTTTGGGTTGTAGAGTAAGGAGGGAAGTGCCTCTGTTCATCTGGAATCCTGTGTCCAGTTCTGGGTGGCAAGAGTTAAGAAAGATGCAGGGAAATTAGAAAGGGTCCAGAGGAGGACAGCCAAAATGATCTCGGTTTGGAAACACTGCCCTGTGAGGAGAGGCTGGGGGAACTGCGCATGTTCAGCCTTGAGTAGAGAAGACTGAGGCGGGACATGAGATCCCTGTATAAGTACCTCAAAGGCTGTCACAAAGAGGAAGGGCAAGATCTCTTCTTGCTGATGCCAGAGTGTGGAACATGGAATAATAACTTCATGTTGCAACAACCCAGATGCAGGCTGGGCATCAGGAAGAGCTTCCTCACTGCCAGAGCAATACGGCAGTGGAACCAGCTGCTCGGAGAGGTGGGAGGCTCTCCCACTTGAGAGAAATTCAAAAAGAAACCGGACAGCCGTCTGAGTGGGAGGGTGTGACTTGGAGTCCTGCAACAGCAGGGGGCTGGACTCAATGGCCTTCATGGCCCCTTCCAACTCTACTATTCTATGATTCTATTACCTCCTGATAACCTGCCCCTCCCCAGCCAATTTTTCTTGTCACCTTTGACAACAATTTTAGCTTCTCACAGGGGAAAAGAATATCATTCATAAACCCACAAAAGCCAGTGCCTTGCTTTCTCTCCTTGTATACTTTAGGAAAAAGAATTCTTGGGTATAGCATTAGCAGCCACTATATTTATGGGGTGGGATTTAAGTATTGTATGCTCCCTACAAACACCCCCTCCCCTGAAAAAGCTGCTTACAAGCCCCCAGTACGAACAGTCTACATTTCTTTTGCTTGCATGCACTTTATGTCGTCACAAGCAAAATGGCTTGGAGTGTAAAGAACATGTGAATTGTCATACATTTATTTATGTATTTTGTTTCTGTTGTGAGCCACCCCGAGGCTTCATTGCGATGGGAGCGGCATAAAAATGTTTTGAATAAATAAATAAATAAATGCAAGAGTTCCATCACGTGTTCATGGCAAAGAGCTGTCCTACCAAGCATTATTATTATGCATTTCATGTATAGCTTGCCCAATAGCTGAAGCTCTCTGGGCAGTTAACCACAATTCATAAAAACAATAAAACCCAGCACAGGTACTAAAAAATGTCATAAAATTCAATGTGAAATCTAAACACCAAATTGAAAAACCATTTGAGGAGTGAAGCGCATTCAGTACTGCCTGGACTCACCCGATGCTTTTTTCAGTCCATCTCTCTGTGAGTGGCTGTGACTGCCCCTAACTTCCAAATTTCTCTTTCTTTCTTTCTTTCTTTCTTTCTTTCTTTCTTTCTTTCTTTCTGAGGAGCGGGCAGGTGGCAGGTGTGCCATGTGGGGGTGCTGAACGGCTTTTCTGGCTGGGATGTGCTCATTAATGAGGGAAGAACCTGCCCATCTTCTGATCTCGGGGGTTTTTCTGCAGCCACGCTATCTGCAGGCCTCCTAGCCCCCTCCCTCTCCCCACCCCATGGCTCTGATTTCGCCCACTGTTTTTGCTCTACCGCCGCCCAATCCGAGGAGATGGCGGTTTTCCTGCTACTCCAGCGATCACTCCAGGAGTGTTCTCCTTTGTGCTGGCTTCTTCATTAAAATAGGCCACAAAGGAGAAGAGCTTGTGCTATTGGGAGATCTTGGGAGGAAGACGCACGATAGGGAAGGGCATTTGTGTCGTGCCATCACAAGGATGAAGGGTCCTTTCTGACGTTACCTTTGTGGGTGGGAGCCAATGTTGTGCAGCCGCACTTCACTCTTGCATTCTAGGACTCTGATCCCAGGCAAAATAGGAAAAAGCTACCACAAATGCTTCTGTGCACTAAACGTTGCATACATGAACTTTATAGGCATGTGAGTGCATGACAAAGCTACAAAGCTAAAATAAAAGTGTTTCCCCATTCATTAACATTTCACCCAAATGCCTTGTGGTTTCTTAGGCTCAGTGAGCACTATTTTTTTTTAAACTTTGGGGGGATAATGGACCTCTAAATCTGATGTGAGGCAAGTTGATGGTGCGATGGTGCATAAATACACTATCATAAGGTTTTAAAAAATTGATCCTCCTGTCAGAATTTCTGACTGATCTTTCAGAGGGGAAGTCTGTTTGATGTAAGTTTCAGGAGTGTTGCTTAGTTCTTTCACGGCACAATCCTGATCATGTTTACTAGGAAGCTGGTCTTATTGTACTACCTCAAACTTACTTCCAGGTAAGTGTGAATATGAGGAAGATTATGCCCCAGGGCTGCCGCCCTACACAAACAGACTTGTGACTGAAGGCCATAGAATGCAGGTTTTATTTGTTTCCGAATAAACATCAATGGATCACCTTGTCAGTTGGGGTATGAAATGTCGCCAGAGCAGTCTTGCCTGATTTTTTCATTTCCACTTTGTACTCACTGCATATTTTTAAGTGAATGATTGTACTGTGTTTGTTGGCAGAAGAGTGTTTCCAGGCCCGATTAGGGTAGCGAAAAGGACACGAGGTGCACTAACCCTTCATCTGAGAATGGGATGGAATTACAGGAGATTCTCTGTATGGGACACCGTTGGTGGAATGCCCTGGGTGGTAGACTTAGTCAGTGGCATGGAAAAGTTGTACATGTCAGGCATGTACTGCTTCAGAGTTAACCTTAAGCTGTCTCATGGGCTTGCAGCATTATGGATGCGGAACGAGGTGCATCTTGCTGAAGTAGGCCCAGCTTGGGTTGATGTGGCCGGTGGCATGCAGTCGGAAGGCACAAAATGCCCCCACCTTATTGAAGCTGAACAGGGTTGAGGTTGGTTTGAGCTTGGAAGGAAGACCACCTGAGAACCACATGGGGCTGCCTTGAGTTCCACCATGGGAGGAAGGTGGGATAGAAATAGAGTAATTACAGGGACAGGGACAGGGACAGAAGTGACTCGTAGGACTGTCCCAGCAGTTTGCCATCCTAATTTGTCCAATTCTCTGCTGATATCCTGTGTTGATGCCACAACCAACCCCGGAATCTTTACATGGAGGCAATTATGTTTTTGCATTGCTTGCATGCAGCTAGGCCATGTGTACGCCACGCAAAAATGACAAAGAAAATTTGAATTAAATATGTTTAGGAAAAAGTTCTGTTTATTCCTAGTTTTCTAGTTACACAGGATATGGGAAGAGACAAAAATGCTATACAGCCTAACACCCGCAAAAATCTTCTCTACCCCCTCTGTTTTCCAGGATTCCAGCTGGAAACATGGGACACACTTTTAGGCCTCTCTTTAGAGCAAGAAGAGCTCACAACACCTTCCCAGTAGATTTATATGGTCACTTTATTGTCTCAGCTAGAAGATCAGAGGAAAACAGGTTATTTTCTGGTGGGGAATATCATGCATTAGTTGAGCCTGCTTCCTTCTATGGCTCCACAAAGGCTCAAGAGTTCATCCGACCATGTGGAAAAGTGCCCTTTTCATATGCACTCAGTAACCACTGGCAGGCATTGGAAATGCAGACTTTGGCACTGAAATCTTGTACCTTTTCATTAGGAAAAATAAGCAACTTCATCAGCTTATTGAAACCTTCACCCTTAAGTATTGCCAGTTTCTAAAACTAAATGTTTTATCTTTTAAAGAGAAGTATCCTGTCCTTCAGAGAACCATGGAATACATTCGTGAAAGGTACACACGCATTGGAAAATCATGTGCAAGGCAACCATGTAGTGGCTTAGCCACAGTCCATAATAAAAATGGAATGAAATTAAAAACGGGACAATAGAAAACTGCTAATGAGAACACTAAAGTTATTCCCTACACAGCAAGCCCTGGTAGATATACGCAGGGTTAATCCAAGTGACAGCCAAGCCACACGGGTTTTAATAAAATTCTGTCATGTTTTAATCATAGCCAAGGCACAGAAAGCCATTATCTCAGAAGCACAGACAACTTGTTATTAAGTTACTGGCCTATGCATTATAATAATTGTGACCTTATAGTAACACAAGGAAAAACTTTTTCTGAGTATACACTATGATCAGGCAGAACCATTTCCTTTGAAAACTCTGGAGGCCAGTAAGTTAAATTTAAGGTAGCTAAATACGTGTCTTGGTGCATTGCTTATACTGTCAGAGAGTTTTGGAACCCAAACTGGTACTTGAACACAGCATACCAGGGTTACCTTGGAATTTGCCAGAAGGGGAATATCTTTTTGAGCAGACATTGCCCTTCTTTTCAATTCAAGTTTTGCTGTAAGGGCTCCGAAGGTGATGAAGGAATCCAGGGAAGGGCCATGCCATTAGACTAGCTCCCAAACCCTGTCCAGCCATGGTATGAAAACTGACAGGCTAAATTGACTCTGTTCCAACAAACAACATCTTAGAACCTTAGACCCAGGAAAGCAATGGCATTTGCTGGTTTTAATTATATGGTGAGTGTAACATCTCCTGGTGGGCATGTCCAAAACCATCAGTTGGAGGCAGTTGTTTTGGAAGTGGGCAGGAGACAATAGGATGGCGTTCATGTGGATAAGTGCAAGGTCTTGCACTTGGGGCATAGGAATGGGTATCATAAGTACAGATTAGAGGACAAGTGCCTGGAGATCAGCACTTGTGAAAGGGACCTCGGGGTGCTGGTTGACTGCAGGCTAAACTTGAGCCAGCAGTGTGATGCGGTGGTCAAGAGGGCGAATGCCACCCTTGGTTGCACAGCCAGAAGTGTGGCTTCTAGATCAAGAGAGGTATTACTACCACTCTATATGACTCTGGTGTGCCCACAACTGGAGTATTGTGCTCAGTTTTGGGCCCCTCATTACAGAAAGGATATAGCCAGGTTAGAGTCAGTGCAGCGTAGGGCCACAAGGTTGGTGGCCGTTTTGCAGGGGATTGGGTATGAGGCGAGACTGAGGGAACTGGGTCTCTTCAGCCTGGAGAAGCGGAGACTCAGAGGGGGTATGTTGGTGACATACAGGTATGTGAGGGGATGTCACATGGAGATGGGTAGAGACCTGTTCTCCCCTGCAGAGGAAGGCAGGACGCGCTCCAATGGAGCAAAGCTCAGGGAGCCAAGGTTTCATTTGGATGCCAGGAAGCACTTCCTGACAGTCAGGACCCCGAGGGTGTGGGATAGGCTTCCACGGGACATAGTTGGGGCCCCATCGGTGCGGGTGTTCAGAGATAGGCTGGACATGCACATGGCGGGCATGACGTGAGCGGAGCCGGCTGGTGCTGGAGGTCAGACTAGATGGCCCAGGAGGCCCCTTCTGACTCATTTGTTTCTATGTTTCTATGTTTTGTGTGCTGACTTGCTAGCAACAATTCCAGAATACAATTTTGCCACCCCAATCCAAAAAAACAAAATACGAGTTTTAAAAATTTAGTTATGTTCCCTATAGCAACCCACCATGGTAAACTCCCAAAACTCTGTCAGGGAAGATAAATACAAATTAGGATGGTACATATGCTTAAGGTGCTTTCAGGTAACATCTAGAACTTTTTAAAAAGTTTGCATGAAACGTTTTGTACACATTTCTCCAGTTACATGTGTTTATATGCAATTTTGTCTAATATACTAATATTTGCATGTTCTTTTCCTAATCTGAAGCATTCAAACATTATTTTCTAATGCATTTATATGTGTACACTCTCCTAACATACACATTTTTGTATGCATGCCAAATTCAGAGAAGTGCCAGTTGCAAAAGATCACCGAATTTCTGTTCATGGAGTGGTTAACAAGTGCAAAACTGGATAAGTGCACACAAACATGTGAATGCAAACAATTTCTTCCCCACCTCTAATTATGACCCTAATACTGCAGACATTAAGGGAGGAGAAACGGACTGAAATAGCAAATGGCTTGCCCGAAGCCACCTCTTTTGCATTTGTGACTGAGACAACTGTGAAATGTGAATCCAGGCATTTCCAGTTCATTGCTTAAACCGCTGTATGTATGTTTAGTCGCTAAGTCATGTCTGATCCTTCATGACCTCATGGACAAAATTCCTCCAGGCTCTCCTGTCCTCCACCATCCCCCGGAGTCCACCCAAGCCCGCACCAGTTAAACTTAAGCGTAAAGCACTACACCAGTAGTTTTCAGCTGGCGAACCAGTACAACAGTGGCATCTTGCCCGCCTGGACCAGCATGGGGCCTGGTCATGCCCCCTGCAGATTCCCAGCCTCTTCCTCGGCCAAGGAGGCAGGGCAGGACAGAGGCAGCTCCATGGGAGACCCAAAGACCGGGACTTTTCCTTTCTCTGCTGTGTTTTCTGCATAAGGAAGGGAGTTGTGCTAAGTGTTCGCTCATGCAGGGTGTGCTGGTGTGCATGGCAGTTTGAGTGGGTGGGAGTCAGTCTATTTCACTATTTAACATTATTAATGTTATTGTATTAAGTAACTTTGCTTGATTTTCTATTGATCTGCTGTGGATATTGTATTTGCATTTGCTATGAACGTATTATTGCATTTATATTGATTTTGTATTTTGCTGTTGTAAACTTTTGATCAAGCATTTTTGAAAAGTAGCAACAGTAAATCTCTCAGTAGCCTTGTTTGAATTACATATTGCTCTCTAAAAATTTCAGTTGTATTTGATTACATCTAATTTCAATAGTTTATTCTTTTATTAGCATTTGTACTCCCCAGTTTCCGGTTATTTTAGAGAATTGTCAGTTTTTGGTTCTATATTTGAAAACTAATACACAAGATACTATATTATATATATAATGCTTTTCACTTCTGCTTTGCTTATCCCCATAATAATTTTCCTATTATTTTCTGGTTCCCAACTGTAAAAAGGTTGAAAACCACTGGACTACGCTACCTGCCACACCTGCTATTTTGCCTGGAGAGTCAGTACAGGATTCATAGTCTCTCTCTCTCTCTGTCTCTCTCTCTCTCTCTCTCTCTCTCTCTCTCTCTCTCTCTCTCTCACACACACACACACACACACACACACACACACTGGGTGACTGTGGCAAGCTGCAATCAGGCCAACAAACCAATTGTGCAGCTAGAGGGGGTGATCCGAGAGAGGCTGATCCAGTGTCTTGGAGGAAGGGTGCAATAGGAGTGGAAGGTTATAAAATAAGCACAGCCACACAGAGTAATGGCTCATAAAGAAGGTGATGTGTTATGATCCTGGAGGAGGATGAGTTTGGATGCTCAATGCTACATGTTTCTGGTTTCCATGGTAACAGATCAGGCTTCTTGGGGACCAGCAACACACCAGAGTGCTGCTGATTGAGAAGGGTGGATTCCCAGGGATTCAAGGGATTGCATACTGACTTGGTATTAATTCCCTAGCTTGATGGATGGATTTGCTGATGGGATCGCCTTGCTGCGGGGTGGGGGGGCAAGATGGAAATGTTTCCTGTATCTGGCGGTACTTATCTACTCTAGCAAAGTTGGAATGTGAAATAGGAATTGCTCTTAGAACCAAAGCCTGTGTGCACTTAAACAGATCAGAAACAGATAGAGAACAGCAGGGTTCCCATGCCAGGGCAAACAACCCCTCAAGGCATCCACAGTACATGGATGTTTGCCTGAATTTGCCATCAAGCAATAGTGTGGTTCCCACAACCAGAGTTCCCTGCTCTTGCTGTGCATCCCAGCAGCCCTCCTTCCTCAAGCTACTATTCCCTTTGGGCCCCCGCAGCCTCTTCCTGGTTGGTCCACTGAGGTGTGAGGCAGCTTTCCCTCATCTCTCAGCCATGTGTCCTTGCATCTCAGCAACACCTCCTAGCCGCACCAGCCCCCAAAGACTTTTTTATTAAGTCATAATATATACTTCTGCCTTGATTCCCCAATTCTCCCTCCATGCTTTGACCTGGGGTGGAGATGTCCACATCACTTGGCGGATAGGGAGAAAACAGGTGATGACACGTGTTGCTAGGGAGCTGAGGTAGTAGAGAACGGATGGCAGAGCGGCCATGTCCATAGCCACTCTTTCCATGGGATTCTATGGTATTTCCATACCAACAAGGGTGAAATGGAGTTCCCAGGTCCAGACGGGTGGAGAAGCCTCAGTGAAGTGTGGAAACATGAGAATAGAATGTGGATTCTCCCTGGGGTTTTAGGAAATGAAAGGTACCTTGCACACAACTGGGTCCAATCATCATGATACGCCAAGAAAAGTAAGAAACTATGATGGTTTCCTGTAACATGTGAATCCATGTGAAACTTCCATGGTTTCCTGTGATGTGTGTGTGAGAGAGAGAGAGAGCGAGCGAGCGGGCGGAGGGGACTATGATCCTTAACATACTCACATGGGAGAAATTCTAGTTGAAACCCGTGCTATCAAAATCCTCTCAGATCCCATGTGGGGGTGGGGTTTGTTTTCTCTGACCTCAAACACCCAATTTTGCAGCATTCTTTGGCCAAAGACTTTGCTAGACATGAGATTCTACATGGCAAATGTACAGATACCCCGAGGTTAAACTTCTTCTGGTTGCACATCCAGCTTTGCTTCATGTAAACTTTCTCTCCTTCCTGGCTTACGTTTCCTCTCTCTCAGCTAGGCACGCTGTGAAGAGCAAATCTAACAGGCGCAACTAAAGCCCCCGGGGATGAGTGAGTGAGTCAAAAGCAGATCTCCCTGAGCTGTGATGAAGCAGCTAAGAAGCACGCCTGAGCAGTTCCATGCAGCAGGTGGGTAAAGTGGGGAAGTTTATTTAAGATGTACGTTTCTGTTTCCATTTTCTCAGAGAGGAAGGATATGTTTGTTTTTCTCTTACGTCTGTGTATTGTAGAAATGGATCCATATTTATTCTCTCTTCGGGATCTGTATTCTTAAAGGTTTATAGAGGAGCGCTTTTTGTCAGTGACTCAAATTAAAAAAATACAACCTATTCCTCCTAGCCCTGTTTATTCAGGTGTATATAACCTTAGTGTCTGTGTCTCTATGTTTAAATCATCTACGGAAATATTTGCATCCTTCCTTTTGGCCCCCAATCTATGTAATTGCTGATCAGGATAGACCCTGAAATGGAGGGACTGGGATACCAGGGGTCTATTCACTAAATGCTGAAGCCTTCCACAACATGATCTTCTCTGGATGTTTCGGACAGCAGTTCCCATCATCCCCAACCATGGCCCATGTTGGATGGGGCCGATGGGTGTTATAGTCCAACATGTATGGAGAGTGCCGGGTTGAGGAAAGCTACTCAAATAGGTGTGCATCAGATGGCTGCTCTTCCCACTTGCTTCTTTGCTTCTTTCATTTCTGCCTTTGCCATGCCTGTTCCCACCAGGGTCTAGAATCTAAATGCTGAGGCTTGAAGCTCTCACCTTTGATAACTTGGGAAAGGGCAACAGGGGTGGAGGGAACTCTCAGCTGGGAGGGACTTCTGGCCTAGATCCCAGACTTCTGTTATCTTAGAAGAGCAACGTCAACTGACACAGGGAAACCAGCTGAGGTTGTGGCTCCAATGTCACTGTTTCAGGCTTAATTCTAAACCCCATAGGAGCTATCCACGCCCCTGAACCCATTTGGGAGCAGGTTTCAGCACTGTGGGCAGTTCCTTAAAGTCTGAATTCCATGGTAGCTACACGGCCCCTCCCCTGAGAGCAACCTGCCGGTCTATCCCTCCTTGTTGGCAAATTGCTCCTGTGTAAGATCTGAAAAGACCCTTGGTGCACACTTCTTGACACACCTAAGTGGGTTGTGTTGCAGGATGGAAGCATTTCTCTTCTCTCCTCCTAAACTGTCCCTCCCCCCGATCCAATTTCTCTTTGCATGCCCTGTACAGGAAAGGCCAGTTGGAAGGGTGGTCACTATGGGCATTTGTCTTGTGGTTTGTTCTTCTACAGGTTAATGGGTCAAGGACTGGGACATTAATCAGTGCATGCAATCGGGAGAGAAATGCTAAATATGCCTGAAGTGTAAGCCTGCTGTCACTGGAATGGCAGGTGAAAGAGAAACCTTTGGAAGCGAGAGCAGTCACAAATGAGAGGGGAGGGCTCACATGCCCAGAACATAGATGGTGGTTAATGCTTTAGGAAAAGGACTGAGGCTCTGTCCTCTCAACCAGTGTGCACACTGAAAGGAGCCCTGCCCGGCCACTAAGTATGGAGATGTCGTCCCTGCACATGGAATGCCATCACCCAGCACCTGAGACCGCTGGAAGCTCATTCGTTGCTGCATCCCGATGGAGCCATATGCCTCGTAGCTACAATGCTGTGCCTGTTGGTTACAATGCATGCTCCCATGATGTCAACACCATCATTCCGTACACAAACACACCACTCTCCCCTCTCATCTGCATGCGCATATGTCGACCTGATGCAACGCAAAAGCAAAACCAAAATGGGTTTTGGTTGATAGGAGGAATGGGCTTGTTTCTCAATGGCTTTGATGACTAGAGTCACCTGGTGGTTTCATCCCACCGTTCAGGTGCACCTCTGTGCCTGGAGCATCACCTTGGTCATCCACAGGAGGCATTCCTGTAGCACAGAGAGAGGTGGGAGGGGAATGACATTCTCCTGGTGGTTCCACATGGACCCATCACCCCACTGGAGTCCTTCAGAAGATCTTCATAAGGAAAAAGCTAGCAAACCCAAGCTATACCCACCCATTTGGACGTAAGGTCCTCTGAATTCAGTGGGACCTTCTTCTGCATAGGATTGCACTGACTCCTCAGCCTCTTATTTCATAGCAGATAGGGTGGATGCTTCAATCATTTTGTGCTGCAAGCAGCAGGGGAAGACGCTTCTGCAGCTAATTTGCCAGTAGCCTTCTCAAGCAGAACCAAAGTTCTTCTTCACACTCTTTATTTCCTCAATTTGTCAAAATTTGCCTTGTCGATACATTTGGCCACAAGGGAAGTTAATTCAGCTGCCTAATGCATCTTTCCAGCCCATCAGACACATTGACAACTTTGGGAAGAGGGAAGTGTACTGTTTGTAGAAGCTCTTCTTGAAACTTGAGTTATGATATACACTTGTGCATGTAATCCTTATTTCTTTTGAATGTGAACATGAGTGGAGAGAAATCGAATCGTAGTAGTGCTGGAAGGCCATGAGGTCCAAATTCCTGCTCAGTGCAGGACTCCAAGTTAAAGCATTCCTCTCACATGGTTGGCCAGTTGCATCTTGAATGCATCTGGTGTGGGACTGTCCACCACCTCCCTAGCTCATGGGTTCTTTTGTCGTACTCCTCTAAGTGTCAGGAAGTTCTTCCAGATATTCAGCCAGAACCTGGCTTCCTATAGCTTCAGTCCTTTATTCCACGTCCTGCACTTTGACATGAGCAAGAAGACATCTTGGTCTACCTCTGTGTGACAACCTTTCAAGAACTTGAAGAATGCTATCCTATCTCCCCTCAGTCTTCTCTTCTCCAGGCCAAACATGGCCAGTTCTTTCAATCTCTCCTTGCAGGGCTTCGTTTCCAGTCCCCCAGGTCATCCTTGTCCCCTTCCTTTGAACCCTTTCAGAAGTGATAGTTTTTGAACAATATTCTGAAAGTTAAGTGAATTCTCTCTGATGGTGTTAATAACAAATGTCTGCCTTGGCAATGGGAGGCCAATGAGTGGAGAATGAGTTGCTTTGGATCGATTCTATCTGTATGTTCAACATAAGCTGACGTGCATGTGAGAGTGGCCCATTGCAGCTCAAACAGCACGGGCAGACTTCCTAGAATTTAGCACAATGGAACAAACACATTCCCCTGCAAATCACCCACCACAGAGGAGGACGTTCCCCTGTGTATGCCATTTACCTAACAAAAAGGAAACTGCTGAGCTGGAAAAAGTACAGAAAAGGGCAACTTAAATGACCAACTCCCCGTGAGGGAAGATCTAAACTGCCGCACTTGTTTAGCTTAGAGAAAAGGCACATAAGCGGAGACATGGCAGAGGGGGACAGGAGCAGCCATGCTGTGGGGAAAGGAGAGAGGGAGAGATTTTTCTCTCTTGCCAGTAATTCTAGAACCCAGGTCAGCCCATGACTCTGATTGGTGGGAAGTTCAGGGCAGATAATAGAAAGCGCTTTTTCACACAGTGCATCATTAAACTGTGGGGTCCACTTGCAAGAGATGGAGTGATGTCCACCTCCGGTTTAAGAGATGATGGGGCAAATTCATGGGGGAGAAGGCTGCCCATGGCTACTAGTTCCGAAGGTTCTGGGATATCTCCGGTGTCAGAGGCACTACTGTGTGCATCAGTTCCTGAGGAACTGGGCAGGAAGGGTTGTTGCTCTCTTACCTTGGTTGTGAGCTTACCAAGCTTGTGAGCAGCTGCTTGGCCACTGTCTGATCCAGCAGGACTCTGCTTATGTCCTAAAGTTATAGACACCCATGTGGTTGGCACCTTGCTTTTTAGTACTGGAGATTCTACGCCTGGAAGCCCAATACATGAACTGGCTTCACCAAAAAGTGAGAGGGGTCTTTGAGGTAATGTGAGAGGTTCATTCACACATGCAGGTCAACATGTGAGGAACATGCATGTGTGCACCAGCCTGTAGGAGCATTCTCATCCTCCTCAACTTCACATTGCATGTGGATCCCATCCTTCTTTCTCTTGTGAAGAACGCAGAGCGACGTATTTAGATCCATTTTATCCTCACAACAACAACCCTGTGAAGTAGGTTGGGCCAAGAGTGAGTGACTGGCCCAAAGTCACCTGCTGAGTTTCACAGCCAAGTGGGATCTCCCAGGTCTCCAGTGCAGCACTCACATCATCAATGTGGCACTCAAGTGAGATACTTGCTACTGAACTCTCTCGAAATGACACGGAGCGTTTTTTAACGTTTTAAAAATACTACGTTGCAGAATATTTACTAAAGAGGGGGTGGTGTGTTTGGTTTTATGATAGCCCATTTGTAACAAAATCCTTATGGATCTCTGCAAAATTGCAGTAAGCAAGCTGAGTGGAAATAGAATCCAGAGTCAATTACTGTATTTCTCTTTTCCCTTTGCACTGAAGTCTTAAATATTGCCTGTCAAATTCTTCATTAGAATATAAACTAGCAACTGAAGCAAGAATTACCTTTCAAAATAGGGGGGAGATCCATTTTTGAGCAAGCACCTAACTGTAGCAAGTGTCAGAAACAATAAAACAACTGAAACATTAAAAAAGGTGTATTCTCATCCTGAATTGCTAATGCTTAAATAACCCAGGAGGGCTTTCTGTTTTTAAAGGAAAGACCTTGATTTTAGGAGCCTGTTATCAGGGATTGTGGTTAAGTATTGTCATGCTAGTAAGCACTGCAGACACGCTCTGACATGGGGCAACTATGAGTTTCTTATATATGAAATGTTTTTCAGTATCGACAAGTCTCATGAGTTGTGCAACAGCCCATCACACTTTCAGAGGAAACAATCCCGCAAGAGACTGGTAAGATGCTCCAATATAAGAAACATGTAACCATCCAAAAGGCAGAAGAACCGTGCACACATCATGTATTCTGCAGCAGATGGCTTGCTTGCAGATGCATGACTTGACTTCACTTAAAACTACAGGGTGGGAAGAGATCTCAGAGTTCTCCTCTGATATTTCTTTTTGGGAAGGCCCAGTCTCACAGGGCAGTCATCAACAGGCAATGGATTGGGTCCTTCATCAGTTGACTGTACGTGTGAACCACTGTTGTGCTTACATTCAAGGAAGAAACAATTGGAATGGGGACCAATGAGGTGAAAAACCTGGCATACAAGCCTAACATTCCAGATCTACCATCCTCAGCTGGACACCCTCTACCTATGACCTTTCCTTCCAAATAGGCATAAGAATAATGCATCCTACTGAATGGCCTTGGGGATATAAGCGGCTGATACAGGCACCAGTAAGGAAAGGAGCAGGAACTGGAATACTGGCCCCGCGTTCCCCAAGGGAGCACCCCAAACACCCAAGATGGAGTTCAGTGAGCCTTCTGCAACCATGGCTTCTGCTTCCAGATCTCTGCAAGGCTCAGTTGCCTTCTGCATAGCCAAGAAACAGCATTGGAGATGTTGTGCCATTAGGAGCCTACAAAGCTAGGATTCTCTTCTAATACTTTCTTTATACTAGCCAGATTTAATGTTCTACCATCAGCACTACTGGAAGGAAGTTTCGAGGAGGTTCCTTACCACAAACTTTTATGCCTCTGTGAGATGATGGAGACTGGAGACTGTTGGGCATGTTTTATTTCATTGCTCCATTTCTCAAAATCTTTGGTTTATTTTTTATCACTTTGTTATTAAAAAAAAGTCTGGTAGATCTGCCACATTTTACATATCATATGTTTATTGAATTGGTACCCTGGGTCACAGCAAGAGTGGCTAGTTTTTGTGCAGCTGCTATTGCTTGTTGCAAAGCAATGCTAGAACAATAATATTAGAATTTTAATTTTTAATGTGTATTTACATTTTTATCTTCTGTTTTACACTTGTTGATGCCTCGTGCTTTCTTTCATTGCATTTTATATTGTTCTTTCTGCTGGACTGTGACCAAAATAAACATGCACACATGTACATTTGACCCTTTGGCTCTTTGGGATGCTCCCTGAAGAAGCCACAGAGGTCTTACAGCCTCTGCCTTTTTCGAAGGAACTGCTTGTATCCATCCATTGCTATCTGGAAAGGGGGCTGCATGCTATGGCTCTTGGAAGGAGACTATTCATCTTGGGAAGGGCTGCTGCATGGGGGGATCTCGGGGGGTTTCCAGCTGCTTCCATGCTACAGCTTTGAACAGTATGGGGAGAGCTGCTATGGGGTGTATGTCCCATGCAAGCCATTGGTGCAGAGTCAGAGTTCTTTGCATCAATCCTGTATATCCCCATGCCCACCAGGAAGGGGCATCCAATTTGTAATGAGAGGTTGCCAGGGGCAAATGCAGGCACATAAAGAATGGGGAAATGCCCCTACTCCACGTGTAGTGCTTTTGGAGATGGTATGGAAGGATCGGCATATAGATCTCCAGTCTCTTTTGGCTCAGTGCAGTCCAATTCATTTGTGAGTGTGGAGATGATCCCTAGAAATTGCTATGAGCTCAATTGAAAGAGTTCCCTAATCAAAGTTCCCTAAAACCACTGTGCAAGCGAGTCTTTTGATTTGTACTTTGTTCCTAAGATCAGCTAATCTTCACCTCTTGCAAGTATTTTGCACTGAAGACGTACCCTTTAACCTTGCAATGAAAATTTCCTATCTCCTCTCCAGATGAACCGCCCTGTGCATTTCAAGGGCCAATTGGTGTCCTTTTCAGTATCTCCCTAGAGCTTTAGTATGCCTCTTGTTATAGAAATTAAGCTTTGGGACCAAATAAATAAGATTTTGCTCTCTCCACGCCACTGCTAGCTGCAAGCCTGGACTCTTTCCATCCTTCCAAGATTTAGGAAAGTAAGAAAGTACTCTGCATAGTGTTTAGCTCGGTGAAACTAAAACACAAAACACGGAATGGCTGTTTTGCTTCATGTTTCTTTAGCCTTTGATGCATAAAGCAGAAAAACCGAAGGCTTTGTATTGCATCAGGCTGGAACCTTGTGATTCCCATGTTCCAGTCATGGGTGATGCCGCACCAAGCACAACAGATCTATTAGTTTGCTTTATGCAAAGGCATATGCAGAGGCATATTGCTTTATGCAAAAGCATATGCAAAGGCATATTGCTTTATGCAAAGGCAAACTGCCTGAGAGTTTGCTGTCCTTTTGCTATGCTCTTCGAAGAAAAGGGGAAATGACATGGAGGAACAAAGCCGACACTGCTACTCGTGATTGTGGATGAGTGAGCACTCTCTGTGGGTGGAAGGGGTGGGAAGAGCGTGAGTGGGGTGGAGCAGATACTGCCAGGGCATGGCTGATATTTTCTGATGTGTCGTTTGCACCCTCTCACTGCATCTCTGGCACCGGATGGGGCTGGCACAGGGAAATTACCTTAAATGTATGGCAGGGGGAAATAACTAAAAAGAACTTCGGTTCTCTAGCGTGTGAAAACCACCCTGTGAAAGGATGATCAAATAAACCCTAACACTTATTCTGAAACTTTCTACCTTCACAAACCCTTCCCACATCAGTTCATCAGCTGATTTTCCTACTGTTCTGGCAGAGTTCTCATTGCACAGCAGAGGATTCTGGAGGTGTTCTCATGTGTAAGCTCAGTACAATAAGGATGCGGTTGGCCCTCAGCCACTGATCCATAGGAATGGAGAGCATTCCTTGGAGGAAGGAGGAGTCCCTGAGGGTATACATTGCAGGAGAAGATGGGTAACTGGCTGATCTTGTTGAGGGATGTGTGAGACAACCTGAGCGATGCTGGAGTTTATTCATAAGACAGTCTGAAAGCCAGTAGATTTCTAATGTTGAGTCTGTCTCCCTCTCTCACAGGAGGTCAGCGTTTAGTAGGAATGAAAGAAAAGGGTAGGCAGTATTCAGCTAAGAACCTCACAGACTTAACACGTAGCTATTATTTTAATCAGAAAGTGTCCTGGGAGAAGACTGATGCTGTAGCTAGAATGCGTGCTTTTATTTATTTATTTATTTATTTTTCGATTTATATCCTGCCTTTTTCCTACAAAGGGCTCAAGGCAGCTTACATCATTCTCCTCCTCCATCTTATCCCCACAACAACAACCCTGTGAGGTAGGCCTCACATCCCATATTACCAGCCTCTCCTGGTGGGGCTGGAAAATCCCAGTGCGAAACCCTGATCTGAAACTCCAGGGAGTTTGTCAGTGTAGAAAATATTGGGCAGGATGGACCAGAGTTGGTCATGGAATGATGCAGGTTTCTATGTTCTAAGCATTCGGGCTGCATGACTGACTTGCAGGTTAATTTCCAGCTGTTTGCCTTTCACCTAAGCCATTTGCATCAGGAAACAGGCATGGCAAATTTCATGTAGCACCTTTCCTGCCCCTAAAATTCAAGTAAACCTTACAGGGGTGATCTATAGGCACCCAACTCACCAGTTCTTGCTTGAAGAAAAGCTAGCATAATGTAGTGACCAAGAAGTCCCTACTTGGAACCCCAGTGCAGGTAAGGACTTACTAGGTAACCCACATTGTCCACTCTCCCTCTGTGGTATGAAGATAATAGTGACCTGTGAGAAAAGGACTTTGTACTAGAGGCCTGAGGATGCCACGGTGGGTAATCTTGTTTTTCTTTCCTTGCCTCAGTCTCACCCTATCTTGGGGGAAACCCAGAAAATCCCCAGAAAACATAGTGCTGATGGCGGGAACTCCCTCTCTTTTTCTTCCCTTTTCCCAAAAATCCTGGGGAAAATGTGTATTGTTAAAAATGTTCTGATTTCTTCCCATCCCCCCACTTTCCTCCAAACCTTTCCAACTGTATGTTCAGTCACAGCCTTTCCTTTTCCCCTGATCTTCCCTCTTCTCCAGCTTTTCGCTTCCTGGATCCGCTGCTTCCTTTCTCAAAGCCCATCCTTTCCGCATCTTTCCACCCTAAATACTCTTTTGGCCCTTTTCCTGCCAGACTCCTTTCTGCTCTAGCATTGCCTTCCCTCAACATCATGCCAATCAACTGCCAGTCAACTGCCAATCAACTGTCCTGAGCTACTCCCACTGTGAGGTAGGCTCACCAGTCTACCTGTGACATCACAGCCGCACATGGTGCTTTCCCTGCACAGACCAGCGGCTGAGGAGCTTGGGCAGGAGGAAGTCCTGCACCCACCCTGCTGGAGGCTCGCTGTGGGCAGCTGGCCTGGAGGGTCCTTGAGTCAGATCCAGCAGGACTTTTCTTCTGCTCTTCTTAACAACTTGTGTAGTGTAGCCCTTTGTGGTGTTACCTTGCTGCATCTGTGGAGATGTGGCAGTTTTCAAATCCATCGTCAGGTGTGCCAGCTCTACAACCGAACAGGGAATGACAGCTCTCCCTGTGGTCATAATTTCCAGTGACTTCTCCACTCTCGAGGATTTCCTCGGGGAGTCCTTCAGGAGGTCAGAGATGCCCCTTGCCTTCAACCCAACCAACAAATCCCATTAAACCAGCCAATCCACCTTGGAGCTTTCATGCAATTTCCTAATTGATGCGACAGGGGTGTTGATTTGTATTAGTGCTGGTGGGGAAATGTATGTGAGGGTAACAGAAGTGTGTCATTACATTGGTTCCATTAAACAAGCCTGCGTCTGTACATTTTTGTTCTGAAGCTGCATCTCAGACAGCCTGACCAATGCTAGCATGCCCAGAGAAAGGCTGCGCTTCCGAAAGCAGCCGCTCCTCAAGATGTCACGTGCACAGCTGGC
Source organism: Varanus komodoensis (assembly GCF_004798865.1). Taxonomy (NCBI): domain Eukaryota; kingdom Metazoa; phylum Chordata; class Lepidosauria; order Squamata; family Varanidae; genus Varanus; species Varanus komodoensis. Next base: position 6,468,413 of record NW_025335317.1, read on the forward strand.
CCCAAGTGTCTGCGTTGGTTTGGTGTGATTTCACATTGACAATGTATTGGGAAACTCCTTCTTCCTCTTTGCAGCAGCAGCAACCACTTGCCCTGGCCTGGGAGTCTCACTTTTCCCTTTCCCTAAAATGTAGGCGTTTGAAAGGAAAGCTGACCCAGGACTTCGGGGCGTCAGGCTGCTCAGAACATGCTGTTAAATCTTCCCTAAACAGTTGGATGCTGCTGCATTTGCTCCCTGCGATTTAAGCAGGAGGCCTTCTCTAGAAAAAAAGACAGGAAGGTTCCCCAAGCATGAAAAGAAAAACAAGTGAGAACATCACAGCGATGCAAATTTGTGATGTATTTTCCCCAGATAAAAACAGCTTTAGGGGGGCTTTTTACATTGCGGAAATGGCTGGGAGGGTGGACTGGGTTGAGCACCTCTCCCCACCTTGGCTGCTCTGATTAAATTTGGAGCCTTCTTTATCTGTTTGAAAGTAAAACAGGCAAAATAAACACAACAAAACAAAACAAAAACCCCCAACCCAACCTCATTGGGTGGTCTGGTCACTGTTCTTTCATTTCCCTTGTTGTTTAGTCTTTAGCAACTGATCAGATAATCACTCGGCAGAAAAGAGTCCTAAGGATGAGTGAAAAACATCTGAGACACCAGCCATATTTTGAACTGGCCTTGCTTTGAGATATATGTACCTCCGTTACCTCCAATTATTTTTCATTCACTCCATCCAGTCTTTTATAAAAGAGAATTCAATACATTCAGGCAGACGGTTGGCAGGACAGTCTGCCAAAAGTAGGATCAAATCTATTCTAGAATGGGCATGGGTTGGAGTCTCAGCTCCGTGAGCCTTCTCTTTGCTCTCCCAGCTGGTGCGGCTCTGTCCAGTTTGGCTGGGCTCTTGAAATCAAAGACCATCTTTGGAGCCAACATGGTGGGTGTTCTGGGAGGCAAGGAGGGGAGCAGTGAGACGCCACCATGTTTTGAAGAATTCTGGGGGTGGCTTGGATTTTCCCATCAAAATGGTTTGGAGGGCAAAGGAGTGAGTGAAAGTCAATCCAAGCCTTTGCACACTTCTGTTTCCACCAGATCCTCCTAATCATTCAAGTTTAGAGCATTATGGGCAGCCACAATGAATGGGGCCCTAAATCAGTCTCAATCTGTGTGCAGTTTGTAATCCTGAAAATGCCCTTGCTTTTCATGTTTAAACCTCAGGAACACAAATTAAGAAAGGACTTAAAATTATGTGTACTTAAAGAAGTCACAGGAATGAGTCTTCAACAATCCAAATTTGTGTTTCCATTTCAGTGGTGATTAGTCCAAAGTCCTGTTTAGGCGATACAGCTTGCATTTGTGCTGTTACTGCTGCAGAGAACGTGTTGTGGCAGGGACGCATTGGAGGAAACCAGGCAACCACAGATTTCTACTACATAAAGATCATGTGTTGTGACTTGTGGCTAAGAGGATGTTTGGGCTTCACTTTTTAGCATTGCAAGGCGAACAAAAACTTGCTGGCTCCTTTGTACTGAAATAGGTATGTCAGACAACCTAATGCTTGGAGCTAGAAGCTCCTAGCTCAAGGCAGGCTGGGAAACCTGGGGAGAAATTTGGTTTTAAAGCAAATGAACACTTCCTGGACCAATGCAGGAGCCAGAAAGCCATGATCCTTTGCTTTTCACACTTTGCAGAATTTTGGTTTGGGGTTTGTTGATGTTTTGATTGAACCAAACAATAAAAGAGTGACAAAACAGATAGAATGAGGAAAGAGTACAGATGTTCCAGCAATGTGACATCAATTATACATACAATAGGAAAAATAAATAAGAAATAAATAAGAAAAGCTGAGCATTGGGCAATGCTTCATTTCAACCTAAACTGACAGTTGAATCTTTGAATCTGCCCCTTTCCTTTTTGGAGTGCTTTTTAGTACGCAAAGTGTTTTGTACTGTGAGGGGAAGTTATACGGTCTGTCCCTATTCATGTAAACAATAAAATCGTGCCAGATTTTGTGATGTAGTGCTAAGATTTAAAATAATCTGATAAGCATTTGTAGAAAATTATATACATTAGGGAAACTGGTGTACAAAAATGGATACGACTGGAAAAGTGTATAGCGTTTTGAAGAGAGAAATATAAATATTAGCAGAGTATGCAAACAAAATACATATTTAATTTTGTGTGGATGATTTAAAAATAACGTTGGCGGAGGGGTGCAGAAATGGGATGGAGTGGACTCGTGTTTGAAAAAATCCTGACTTCCCGGGATCAGAGAGAGAGAGAGAGAGGGAGAGGGAGAGGGAGAGGGAGAGGGACAGGGAGAGGGAGAGGGAGAGAGGGAGAGATTTTCCCATTCCCATCTATCATGGATTGTGGAAATGGTCACACTCCAGTGCCCTCTGCAGGTATGGGAGAGAAAAAATTTGGCTTTTGCAGTTGGAGGAAGTACAAAGCCACTTGGATCAGCAGGATTTTTCTACAGCAGACATATCTTTAGTGCTCATGGTTCCATACCCACATTTGTTTACAGGTTCTTTAGACAATGCGATTGCTAACCTGCCTTTTTTCCTGCAGGGAACCCAAGGAGGGCTGTACAATCCTTCTCCAAGGTACAATAGGCTGAGGGTCAGTGCTTGGCCCCATGACTGAAGCCCTCCAGAGAACTTCATGGTGAGTGGAGACCAGAACCTCGATCTCCCAGGCCTGCAGTCCAGCGCTGTTGTCATCACACCAAACGGCAGCTGCCAGTTTTGGAATTTCAGCCATCTGCTCATAGTATCTGGAAGCTGAATTTTGGGGCATGCATACCAGTGTATTGTCCTGATTAGGATTTATATGGATTTGGGGGTTTTCCTGTTCAATGATTTATGGATTCCTGTATTTCTGTGTGAGAGTCATGTTAGATCTCCTTTTTATGGTGGCAGATGGTGTGTACATCATCAACATCTTCTTCGTGGGAGAGACTACCATCAGAATCAAGCAGAAAGCCTCAGTTTAGAGATGTTGCAGGACAGCAATGAACACCTATTTTTATCAGGGGCATGTCAAAAGTTTAGTGTATGAGAGCCAGTGTGGTGTTGAACTGGGGACTGAGGAAATCAAGGTTCTAGTCTGCTCTTGCCCATGAAGCTCACTGGGGGACTTTGGGCCAGGCACCACACTCAGCCTAACCCACCTCACAGGGTTGGTGTTGTGAGGACAAAATGGAGTAGAAGAGGACTATGTAAACTCTCTTAAGGAAAAAAGGCAGGATATATATGTAGTGTGATAATAATAAAGAATAATGTTGTGTAAGTAGTAATTAGATTTCCGACTAATAACAAACATTTGAAGAGTCAAAGAAACAGGAAAAGGAAAAGAGAAAGAGAAAAAAGGGATGGGAGAAAGCCATTCTGTAAAACTGGTAAACAGAAGAAGCCCCAGGGCTGCAGCAAATGATGGTTCTTGGGTGTTTCCTAGAATTAAGTGCCCATTTTTGTTTGCGGTATTTTAAGAAGAAGAAAATCTAGGAGAGAATTCTAAGGCAAAGAACAGCAGTGATGAAATGTCTGGAAATCATGTGAGGGGAAAGTGCCTAGTGCACTTGGGTGTGTTTAAGAGAGGGGAGAGACATTTAAGGGGAGTTCTAATAGCAGCTTCCAAACATCTAAAATGCTGCCTTGAACAGAGACTGAACAATGTTTTCCTGGGCCCTGGTAGTTTTGCAGCAAGGCAGACCTGGGTTTCTTTATTATGCTTCAAAGCTGATGGTTTTAAAAATTGGGTAGACTCCATAGTGGGAGAAGTCTCTTAATTGTTTTCTGATATGTGTTATACTCCAACAGCTTTTGAAATTTCCCTTAATATACCGCTATTCTATTATTATTGTTATTATATATTTCCACCATCACTGTAACGTTTTAGAATGACATCTCCAGCCAGTAAACATTTGTAATAATTAGTCTGAATTAGTCTAATTGAATGATTACATAACTCAACCTTTGGTTGATTAATCAACAAAGAGGCAGTTTTAATTGGTGAGGGAAAACTTTAATCAGTTGGAGAGCAAGTTAAATATTTCTTTGTCACTATGGGGGATCTTTGGTTCCAGTGTGTTATTGGTTTAGGCATTTAAAAAGAAAAAGGAAAGTAAGACAAAACACTAAGTATTCATTAATTATATTGTATGTATTTTGGATGGAAGTATGCAATTTTTTGAAGAAAATTGCCTATATTGAGATATTGGCAAGATGTAAATGACTGGCATCTGGTTTGCACCACTCCTCTGAAGGGATGCTCTTTGAGCCAGTGCTGCTTCTGTCAGTGGAAAAGGGAGGGAAATATTTTGGGGAAATTTGCCCTCCCCACATCCTCCCATGCCCCCAAATCTGCTCTAGGAGGTGGTGGGCTCTGGGAGGGCGTGGAATGAACAAAAATAGCCTCCATCTCTGTTCCACTGACAGTAGCATCCACCGGAGCAAGGTGCTCTCCATCAGTATTGGGTAGCTTGACCAGCCCAAGGTCACCCAGTGAATTTCATGGCCATGTGGGGACCAGAACCCAGATCTGCTAGGTCCCTGGTCCAACATTCTCACCTCCACCCCACGCTGGCTCTCACTCCATTCCTGACATGATAACCCAGGCATCTGACAGTGCAAATAAAACAATGACAAAGCGCAGGATGTTTCAAATAACCACAATCACCTTTTTTTTCCTGTCACATACAGGTAGCTGGCACTTGATAGGTATGAAACATACACGAATATCAAGGAGGCTCAGAGACAGGATATATTTGAACGTACTCCACAAAACTCTTCCTTGCTCTGGTAAAAGTGTTCATGAGCAGGTAGGAAGGGAGATCTAACCCCCAGCCTCTTCCCCAGGCCTGTGCACACATAATAAGGAACAACACTTGCTGGCTAATCCTTTCTTTTGTGGTTAAATAGGTATGTCAGACAACCTAATGCTTGGAGCTAGAAGCTCCTAGCTTAAGGCAGGCCGGGAAACCTGGGGAGAAATTTGGTTTTAAAGCAAATGGGCACTTCCTGGACCAATGCAGGGACCAGAAAGCCATGATCCTTTGCTTTTCACATTTTGCAGAATTTTGGGTTTGGGTTTTTTGATGTTTTTGTTGTATTTCTCTGTATGGCTCACAGGAGTTTTCAGAGGAGATTTGCATGGGGCAGGTCTCCCTTCACCAGTACTGGCTGGGCTGCTAAGTGACGGAACCCCAAGGAAAGCTGAAATGAGTGCTATTTGTGGCCCGACCACAAATAGCACTCATCAGCAGCACAGGAACTAGATGGCACCTGGGAGCACTCCTAGACATGTTGCTGTGAAAGCCTCTCATGAGCTCAGAAAATGTTCAGGGATCTATGGGCAGAGCTTTGGCTTGGAATCTTGCACTTTGTGCTAGCTATGGTGGCATCAGAGTAACCCTCTGCTGGTAGGTCTTCTTGACCCTGGAGAGTGCTTTTTGGTAGGTGGTGAAGAGATGGAATGGAGCTGGGGGTCTAATTCCTCCAACGCAAAAGCATGCATCACTCTCTTCCCTTAGGTGGCCCACAGAGGACTTCCTATCAGCTGGGCCTTGAGATATGTTGGATTCCTAGCACAGACTGTGATTAACCTCTAAGAACATAGGATGGCCCGTGCTGGATTCCAGCAAAAGCTCATCCAGTCCAACATTCTGTGATCCACACGGTGGCCAACGGGTGTGCCATGACCTCCTTCCACGCATGGGTTCAATTCTGCCCTTCTTTCCCTCTGAATCTCCATCCAGGGTGCCTGAGAGCAGAGCATGATAAAAATACCAGCATAACGCCATCAGATATAACTTACGACACATTTGTTGACTGCAGGGAAACTTATGCACTTAAGTGTGCATGAGTCATCCAGAGCTGATGGTGCCACACTTGGCATTGAAACACTGATGTTCAAAAAGTACAGTTTGATCAGGCTTTGCGTTCTCATTCTTGGTGTTGTTGACTTTCAAGATGAAATAAATAGCAAGAGTTTGGAAACCCCGCACTTGGTGGGATTTCATTTTCAGGCCATTTGCTTATATGCTAGAAGGCAATGCTGAGCCCTGGGGAATTTGAACTCAGCATGATTTTTGTTTTTTAGCTTTAGCCACAGCTGCCAGCCATCAACTCACCGTAGAGTGAAATCGAATGCCTGAGAGCAAAACTCACACATGTGAGATGGAAGACGCAAAGTGGCACTTACTTTACATTTCTTAACAGCAGCAGTGCACGGTGGTTCTGCCATCCAGACCTTTCCAGGGGGTGGACTTGCAGCTATTTCACTCTGTGCTTTCCGTCATCAATCTTGCCACCTGCTCCTTCAAAATAAGACAAAGACCAAATTACTGTTGCGGTTATTCTGTAGTGTGTCTCAAAACTGAAGTTTAAAAGTATTTTCTGTCTCATTTTGCTCTGGAGAGAGAAGTTTGGAAAATGTTGAGGAAAGAGGTGTTTGATTGCACTGCTGAAGATAGATGTTTGCTCAGATGATATTGCAATGGGGAATGCATATTTTGCAGTACTCCCAATGGATATGAGGGGTTATCACGGAATCAGATCAAAACAAGGACTCTCTATGCCAAGTTTTTTAAAAAGTACTTTACATATGGTGTTCATGAATTGCGACAGGTCATCTAGCACCATGAAAGATAGTGAATACTAATGCAGAAATCTGCAGAAGGTGTTCCGTTCTTAGTTTTAGTTGCAAAGAGCATGTTTCTGCAGGAAACCCACTTGAGACTTGGCATTAGACTTGGTTCTACTGGTTGCTGGGTGTTTCCATATTTTGCTCCAATTTTCACTGCAACATGTGTTCGGAAGTCCTGAAGGTACATTAACTGCTCTTTACACGTGGTTTATTCAAGTTCATACCTGTCGTCTCATGAATATACCTGCATGTACTTGAGATGGTTTGGTAGAGTATCACTGATTTTCCAAACAAAGCCAATTTAAGAACATAAGAAGATAAGAATAGCCCTTCTAGGTCAGACCATCTAGTCCAGCACTCTGCACACATGGCAAGCCAGCTGCCCACAGGGTCCCTCCTCCTGCCCAAGCCCCTCAGCAACTGGTGCATGCAGGCATAACGTCTCTGGTAAAGGAGGTAGCACATGGCCAGCAAGGCCACTAGCCACAGATAGCCTCCCTCCTCCAGGAATCTGTCCAATCCCCTTTTCAAACCATCCAAGTCGGCAGCCGCCACCACTTCCCATTGCAGCAATGTCCATAATTTAGCTATGCATCATGTGAAGAAGTCCTTCCTTTTATCTGTCCTAAACCTCCCACCCCAGGTTTGAGAAAGATCTCTCCCACTCCACTTTCTTGACACCATGCATAATTTTGCATACCTCTATCCTGTCTTCCCCTACTTGTCTTTTTTCCTAAGTGGAACAGTCCCATTTGTGGAGCTTCTCCAACCCCTGATCATTTTTGTTGCCCTTCTCTGTACGTTTTCCAACTCAGTAAAGTCATTTTCTGGGCAAAGCAACCAGAATGGAGCACAATATTCTAAGCGTAGTACTACCAAAGATTTGCCCAAGGGGAGTAAGGTCTTGGCAGTTCTATTCAATTCCTCATTGTGGAGTTTGCCTTGTTCACAGCAGCTGTGCACTGGACTGACATTTTCATCAAGTTGTCCACTACCACCCCAAGATCCCTTTCTTGCTAGTTCGGATCCCATCAGCCTGTACTTAAAGTTGGCATTTTTTATACTTTGGGTGCAGAAGAATTTCAAAGTGGCAGAAATGCAGGAATTCCTGTATTGCAGGAATACTTTTCACTCCCTGAGGTAAGCATGAGAAGAAGGCAAGTAGGCTGAAACTAACATGACAACAAGACTAATTTTGGAAATTCAAGCAGCCAGTTTCTCCTTTTAACCACAGAGTTTCCCAATAGTGCAATGAAATGTCAAAACAGGGCCACTGTGGTCTTCAGTGGGGATGGGAAAATCTTGAGTTTTATGAAGCAGAACAAATAGCAACTAATAAAATGAAATGGGGCTTATTTTGTATAAGTGGAAAGTAAAAACATGACTAGAAAATTCTAGTGGCTTTAATATCTTTCCCCGGAGTATTATTCTAAGAATGGCAGTTCTGTTCAAACTCCCGTTTCCTTCTCAACTGGAACCTGCAACTCTCCACCAGTCAGGTGCGTGAGTGTGATGGAGTTACTTTAATGTAGTAGAACAGCTTGTGGCTCTCCAGGTGTGTTGGGCTGCAACTGTACTCAGTCCCAGGCATCAGGGCCACTGGCTGCACTGGTTGGGAATGATGGCAGTGGTAGTCTAACATTTCTGGAGAGGCTCAGTTTGGAAGACACTGTAGTAGAGGGGGTCCTGGCACTAGAACTGATCATCTGTAGATCCAAGCAGAGGGATCTTAAATATTGGACTGGGTCAGCCCTCCTTCAAGAGGTCAAGGGGTTGAATAACAAATGGCTCCTTCCCACCAGGAATGATTGTAGTATAGTCTTATAATCCTAGAGACAAAAAGATGCTCTGGTCTTCATTGCCCTTCCTCAAAGTAAGGGGGAATCAATTGTTGTTGCACAGTCATGATGCAACAGGCAGATTGGTTTTCTGGAGACACATCCATCTATAATCAAACTTCATGAATCAACCAGGTGATTCAGTTCAAGGTTCAGGTACTGCAGCATCTGCGCACTCATCCATACCCTTCCCATCCCAACCCACAATTCATGAACCTAACAAGCATGGGACATCCTAGCAGTGTTGTCCAGAAAGGTTGAGATTGATGAGTACATTCTAATAACTTCTAGCACTGGTCCTTCTAAACATCTGTGATGGTCACAGGAAAAGAAAATGTGCATCTGGAAATCAGCATTCCGACGTGTCTTCTTACCAAAGGATGCCAAATTCCATTTCTGAATTTTGATAGGGGTAGAATTGCCAGTGTGCATTGACAAGCATAATTAGCTTCAAAGAGGTAATTACAGATGTGATGCTGCCACCACGGTTCTCCAAACATAAAATTAATGATACAGAATATTGCCCTGTATATCCCTCAAGTTTGACTGAGAGTAGGTAGTTAATGGATATATTTATCCAGACATTCAACCTCCTTTTTTGGCACTGCGAAACTGCAAATGTCAGAGGTTTAAGGTAAAGAAAAATGCTTCTAATCCTAAGATGCATGATCAGCCAGAAGGCTGTAAACAAAAGTGATCTGAGAAACTATAAGCATAGCTCCCTCTCTGTGGGCTAGTGAGTGAGAAATTTGCTCCATCAAGTTTTTTTTTTTTAAATATAGATTTACCAAATTCACACCTCACAAACCTTTCCATGAGTGGAGACAGAGGTGCATTTCAAATTTGCATTTTTGCTTGCTTTGAGTTGCAACTTGTCTTGGGCAAAATGCATCTCCACTGCAAAATCACACATAACGGGGGAGTGCGCACACAATTTAAACATGCATATAACAATACATATACAGTGGTACCTTGGCTCATGAACTTAATCCGTTCCAGGACTCTGGTCGTGACCCAAATTGGTGTGCTCGGGGAGGTTGTGCGTGAGCATGCAGGGGAGGTAGAGATGGCCGAGATCGCGGTTGTGCTCCTGCAGGAAAGATGGGCACGATCTCAGTCATCTACCCCCCACCCCCAGCACGATCATGGCCATCTCCCCACTCAGGGGGAGGGGGTGGGGAGATGGGGTGATCGCAGTTGCCACCCAATGCAGAGTTCATGTCCTGAGTCAAAATTTTTATGAAATTTTTGTTTGCGACCTGATTTGGTCATGAACTGAGGCGTTCATGAGCAGAGGTACCACTGTACTGGAGAAAATGGACACCAAAAAGGAATTCCATATAGATATAGGAACAAGCAAGCAAACAAACAAGCAAGCAGTGACATATTTATGCAGAAGCAGAACCAAATATGGTACATGAAGGAAGGTAAAAAGAGAAAGTAACTTGCACAAGGCAACCCTGTGGATTCTCGGCTGATGGACAACGTTTCAGTTTGGAATTTCCTGCCTTGCAGCTTCTCTCTGGATCAATATAGTAGTTCTCGATTCTGAAAGGGGATTATTTGGCTGGGACACGTGTATTTATAGCTTCTGGTTTCTTTTCCTATTAGTTATAGAAAAAGTAGCACGTCATATCAGGGACTTTTGAAATGTATGATTCTAAAAATAGGAAGTAACTCTAAAAAAAGGTCTCAGTTCTATTTTGAGACCTCCAGTATGGGGATTCCCAGAGGTTCTCAACGTTCTCGGCAGGGTGTTGGAATTTCACCTTGAAAGGATACTCTTTAGAAAGGGGATGTTTTGTCCAGAATCATTACCATCTGTTCCAAAACATGTTTTAAAACCCTTCTTTTTTATTGCACTGGGAAGTAGCTAGCTTCAAAACTAAATATGATTCTGTTGTCCTGCGTAGAGAGACCTGCCAATGCATCTGAAGGTGCTTGGAGCAACTTGTCTCAGGAAAATGCACCACTCTGCTAATAACTGTGTACCTGGTAATGCCTTCTAGACTTGCAAATGGTACTTCAGTGTCCACACAGTAAAAATGAAAGCTCTGGAAATCAATAGTGGGCTCTAATTAAAAGTGCATGTGGGTGGTTAATGTGTGGGGAGAGATGGGAGTACAAGCTTGATTTTGAGGACCCTGTAGTCACTTAATGATTCCCCGAATAAGAATCATTTAGCAGATTAAGCATTTTCTGTTCCTGCGATGGGTTTCTTAGAGTTCCAGCAGATCAGGGTTTTCCTTCCCAGTCCAATTTCCCCCTGTGTCTGAATGAGGATCCTGACTATTTTACATTTAGGGATGGCACACTGGCCATAAATGTGTGAAATACTGCAGTATTTTGCTCATCACTTCTTTATTACCTCCTCTCCCTAACGCAATAAAACAGCAAAGCTTCTGTTATCATCACAAAAGCCTCAAGATTGGCCACAGTAGCTATAAACACACACACATACACACAAATGCAAATAAAACAGAGTATATGGAGCTCCAACTGGGAATGCTTGCACAGCTTTGCAGACCCCAAACAAGCAACATTGAGAGATTGAAAGGTAGCATTCTAAAAGTGGGAAGTAGTGTTAAAGTAAGTCACAATTCCATTTTGAGTCAGTTCCAAATGGAGAATCACAGAATCATAGCACAGTAATGTTAGACAGGCCAAGAAGACCACTGGATTCAACTCCCTGCTCAATGCAGGACTCCTGTTAAAGCATGGCTTTAACTGGGAGATGGCTGTCCATCTCCCAGAAGTACTCTTCAAGAGTAAATATTTTAAATAAATAAATAACAAATAACAAATAACAAACAAACAAACAAACAATAAATAAATAAATAAAGGAGAGCCCACAACCTTGCTAGGTAAATGGTTCTATTGCTGTACCGGAAGATTTTCCCAAGGTCCAGCCAGAATCTTGCTTCCTGCAACTTAAACCCATAATTCCATGCCCTGTGCTCAGGGATGATTGGGAACTGATCCTGGCCCTCCTCTGTGTGAGCATCTCAAGCACTTGAAAGGTGCTTTCATGAATCCACTCAGTCTCCTCTTCTCCAGCTCTTTTACTATCTCCTCATAGGGCTTTGTTTCCAGACTCCTAATTCTTGTCGCTTTCCTGTGAACTCCTTCCAGCTTGTCTACATCTTTCTTGAAATGTGGTACCCAGAAGTGGAACCAGTGCTCAAGATGGGGCCTAAGTAGTGACAAATGGGGGGTGGGGGGAACCAGTGCTGCACATGCTTAGGAAGCAATGCTTCTGTTGATGCAGCCCAAAATAGCATTTGCCTTTTGTGCAGCCACGTTACATTGTTGCCTCATATTCAGCTTGGGATCTACAACAATTCCAAGATGTTTCTCACTTGTAGTGCTGTTGAGCCAAGTATCCCTCATCTGGTAACTGCCTCTGTGGTTCTCTTCTTCTAGGTGAAGAACTTGGCATTTGTCCCTGATGAACTTCATTCTGTTGCTTCCAGCCCAGAGCTTCAACCTATCAAGATCACCTTGAATCTTCTTTTTGTCTTCCAAGGTCTTCACTATCCCACTCAGTTTTGTGTCATCTGCAAATCTACCTAGCATCCTTAGTTGTAAAGTTATTAATAAAACTGTTAAAAAGCATTCGAGCCATTGTTGAACCAGGAAGGCTGGGTGGGTCATTTATCTCCAAGACCAGCCTTCTTCATCCTAGGCTCCCAAAGTTGTGGATTACAATTCCTACACTTTCTTCACATGAGTTATGCTGTCTGGGGCTGATGGAAATGAAAGTCCAAAACAACTGGAGGGCACTGGGTTAGGGATGAATGTCCAAAGCTCTTACTTGCCACCTCTTCTACTGCCGCAGAACTATAGACAACTCTTCAGCAGGAAGGGAGGGTGACCAGAGGAAAGGAAAGTGTATATAACCCATATTCAGGATTCCAACAAAGCTGTCAGTGAGAATCTACGTCCTGGCTGGAACATACTGGGAATTGTAGGCCGTTTAAAAAATCTGAACTGGAATAGGATCGTGCCTTTTGTGATATACTTTATTAAGTTCAGGGCTAGCATCCATACTTTGCTGGACCACCTGAACGGTCTGGTTCAGTGATACTGCCATGGATGGAAATGGTTATGTTCCAAACCGTTTTGGATGGAAGACTCTTCTTGGTAACCTCCTTTTGGAGCTGCTGCAGGAACTTAATTCTTCCATCCACACTGCTTTTCTCTGGAGTCTTATGATTCTACTGTTTGAATGCATGTCAGCAATTCATCCCCATCTTTGGTGATGGGCAGAGACCCAACCTCTAAGTAGAGCAGTGAGTGATGCGTTTTTTTTTGTAAGAGCTGGGAAGTGGCTGGCTGGCTAACGTCATCCTGGTATTAAGCCATGCCAGGAGAAACTGCGCAATGTTCTTTCTCCTTCAGTTATTGGTACTATACAGACTCACAGATTCAAATGGAAATTGTGGCTTTCTCTGCCCTCCATTTTAGCCTGCAGTTTCTGCAATTCCTTAGAAAACCGTTGTCTCTGCAACACCTGTTTTATAGCTTTAATAGTGGTATCTGCAATTCCATTTATTTTAGAGGCCAAATCCAAAAGCCTTTGCATCTGGAACCGGTTAGACAGAGAAGCCTGTTTCAGTTTACAATTTTGTTTGCTGGCTTGTCATTTGGTAATGTGGGTTTCTCGGTGTCAAGCGCCAATGTAGGCCTGGGTTCTCTTCTCTTCAGATGCTGGAGTTGCCTTCCATAGCTCCCAAATAGGTCCACACGTTTTGTTTGTTTTGCAAAGCAGCTCCCTGGGATGGGCCTTGGGTGGGCAGTTCTGCAGCTGCTGCTTAATATTGGTGTAATGATGCTATGGTAGAAATTATGGAGGTGGAGAGAGCTCCTGAGGACAAAGTACACATCTTCCTTTGTACTCTGTACTCCCGCTTACATTCTGGGGACCTGGGAGGTATGAGTTTAGACAAGCTATGTTAGACAATCTGATAAACCACACTCAATGGTTGAGTAGGGGTCGAGTGTGGGTTGGCATTGAATCATGGGTTGTCTAACCCTGGGTGTCTGGACCCAGCTGAGGTAACAACCATGGTGAATAACTCGCCATTCACAACCCAGTAACAAACCACGTGCTCTCTTTATGGGTGGATTGTCATTAACATGCTGCAGCTACAGCTTGCCAATGTAGCTGGGTTCAGACAACAATCCATCTTTCTGCAACAACCCATGATTTGACACCACCCACACTCTACCCATACTTAGTTCTTGAGTGTGGGTTGTCTGAACAGAATCCATGTTTCTTTAAGATACATAGTATTGGAAAAAGAAGAGAAAAAACAGTTAATGAGCAACACAGGAAGGCCCGGGGGTGTATATTTCTTGTTTCCATAGTCAGATGAGAATTGGATCTTTTCTCTACGGTCTCAGGTTATTTCTTCCTGTTGTGTGCACAGCTCCACCCCCTGAGACCGGTACTCTAAGAGACGGCGAGACAAGTGAGTCAGATGCAGAGCGCTCTTGGAGACCGAGGGGGTGGTTACCCTGGCAACGGCAACCACGTGAAGTACTCTTCAAACTTCCCCTCTGTGGGCTAGCTGGCTTTCCAAGGCTGCATTTGCTGCAATGATGTGGCGAACTTATTTGCCAGCGCCACTGAGTCTTATATGGTTTTCCACGTAGGGCCTCCTTCTCATGGCATCTTTCCCCCAAATGACTTGTTGTTCAGTGGCTGATGGACAGTCTCTGCTTCTGCTTTGCTGCCGCATGCTGGATTCGTAGGTGCATCATGCAAGAAATCACAAAGGGGGTTTGGCAGGAAATGTGGTTTCCACATGGGAAAGGAAGTGGAGACACAAATGTGTGAATGGGAGGTAAAGACCCTGAGAAGGAGATGAAACAGAAGGCTCAGGAAAACTGGGCTGCCCACCTTTAATATAATGGGTAGTCCTGCTACTTATCTACCAAGCATCATTTATAAATTGAAGCAACCATGGCAACATGCAGAACTGCAAACATATTCAGCATCATTGTGGTTTGTGAAACTGACTATCTGAGCAACAAAATTTGGTGTTCTTGGGCACACGATACATACACCCTGCATTGGGGGTTCCATTAAGCCATGCAAATCTGAACTTCACTGTCGTTTGTGAAACTGGAACACAGGAAGCTGTTGGTCCAGCCAAGCAGCAGTTTCAGACAGTTTTTCTCAGCCTACCTGGAGATTCTGACACTTTTCCTTGCTGGTGACCTGGAGGGAAGAAAGGATTTCAGAAACCAGATCTAGTCATGGGGAAACCTTTGAAGACATAACTAGCTTAGTTTCATACATGTGAGCTAGCAGTTTCTCTCTCTCTCTTCCTGTCTCTCCAGAAAATGGATAATTTACGATGAGAAATTTATGGAGAGCCGTTCGACAGCTCTTCCCCTTCTTGTGCTGTGAACAGTCCGTCTGACTTTTCCCATTTCTTTGCAAGTGCACACACTGGCTACATTGAAATGCAGATTCTTCTGTACAGCTCAGTGTTTAGTTCATCAAGGTACTTGAAGAGCCTCTTCATTTCTTCACAGCATTGAAAGGAAACTTTCTAAGAGCTTTCACAAAGGCCTCTCCTAATTAATCAAAGCTGTTTGGAAGTGAGGCTTATTTGCCAGAGGTTAACATGGAGACATGAGCTATTGTGGGAACCCCATTGATCGTCCGTTTTAACAAGGCAGATGCGGTTTAACATTACCGATGACCTGGGGCTACAAGGCAAAGGAAACGGTGGGGAAAGCAAACAGGCAACCGATTGGTCCGAAATGGTTTGTTCCTTGAGTTGTCTGTTTGTTTGTTTTTCGCAGTGAAGATTAGTGATCCCTTTGGGTACCATAGAAGAGCTGTTGTCCCAGTTAACACCTGCTTCAGATAGATATTTTAGATCTTAAGTAATGCCCATGCTTTCACGATATGGATGGAGTATGGCTGAACCCAATATATGTGGGGGTTCAACAGCCCTCCTGCATGTGGCTGCAAGGACAGCTTTCCGCAGCCCTGAGCTCTCTTTGTGTCCTCCAGGTATCAGTGCAGCATAGAAAGAGTTGAGTCCCAAAGTCATTGCCTTTTCTTCTTGGCATACAGTACAAAAGATCTGGACCCTAAATTCTTCCTCTTGCTTGCAGGTTGGGGCTGTAACCTCAGTACAGAGGTGGGAAAACTGCAGCCCACTCAGAACAGTTTGACTGCAGTTCCCGAGAGCCCTAGCCAGCATAGCTGGTGGAGGGATAATGGGAGTTGCAGTTTACTAACGTCTGCAGGAGCACAAGTGGCCCACTCCTTCTCAGTCTGATCAGGAGCAGAAAGGCAATACGGAGAGAAAAGGAAGGGGGTTATGCTGTGGACTAGAGTGTCTCCATCTCCCATCCATGTTTGCATTACCATATATCAGGTGCTATCAGTCAAAAGGCACATCTAGCAGTTCCGAAAGGACCCATATTTTGCCTGACTTGGCTGTGGCTGCAGCAAGACTGTTGTGAATGAGAACAAAGCCTGTTTCCTCAAGGAATAGAGGATTTTCTGGAAGGGGTTTAGCTCCTCACCTGCAGTGCTGGCCTTGTGTGCACCCCTTTCCTTTCCCGCATATTTGTAAATGGCCCTCATCCACACTTATGGGGGAAAATGAACTGCTAAATTCGGACACTGATGCTGTGAGGACAAAAGCTCTCCTTGCCATTTCATTTCATTTCATTTCATTTCATTTCATTTCATTTCATTTCAATTTCAATACTGCCCAATTGTCACAGCTCTCTGGGCAGTTCACAAAGATTAAACACCTTAAAATACAAAGTTGTAGCATATTAGAAGAACCATTTACATACAAATGAACACAACACGCACACACAGAGGCAAGCACAAACGGTTCTGATGATCAACAGTAAGAAGCCCCAAGATCTATTACAAACCCTTATCATATGCTGATAACTGTCTGAGAATAGAGGAAAGTCTTAACCAGGCACTAAAGAAATGACCATATTGGCACCGGGCAGGCTTCACTACTTGGACAACTGTTCTATTTATTTATTAGATTTATATCCTGCTTTTTCCTATAACAAACTCAAAGCCACTTACATCATTCTCCTCCTGCTGCTCTCAATCTTATCCCCACAACAGCAACTCTGAGAGGTAAGCTGGACTGTGAGTCTGTGACTGGCCCAAAGGCACCCAGTTGGCTCCATGGCTGAGGGGGACTAGAACCCAGATTGCCTGCGTCCCAGACCCATGGTCTTCAGCACTATACCACAGTAGCTTTCACAGTATTACTGGTGGCTACTGCTGAGAAGGCCCTGTCTCTTGTAGCCGCCTTCCAAGGCTTCCTCAGAGCAGGAACTCAGAGAAGAATTTCAGATAATGAGAATATGGATAGGTTCGTACTGACTAAGGCTGTCCATCAGGTATTGTGGTCCCAAACTGTACAAGTTGCCCTTGTCAACAGGGTTGCCCAACATCTCCAAATGGACCTGCAAGGGGATGCTCGTGCTTCTCTGGGTGCAACGTGCCCCCTTTCCATGCACCTACATTCTTTTCACATACAAACTGTATATTCTACAAAGTTCCAAAGAAGAAGTAACGGACAGTGATGGACTTTTCTGGGACTACACCAGGTAGCTTTAAGGATTCCAGGGGATGGGAGGCAGCCAATAAAAGGAAATAAGAAATAGCAGTGTGTGGTGATTAGTTCTAAGCATAACTGCTGGTTGCACTAGCTTTCCTTGGCATATTTTTAAATGAAGGCTGTGGTACTTATTCTGCCTCCCTTACAGGAGATGACACCATACACCATTTCCACAGGGTTGAATTTTGACTTATTTATCAAGAGTCTGGGTTTCTGTGAGATCTTCACATATATTCCAAGATACTTAAGTTTCTTCTGAGGTGATTAATTCAGGATTGTTATCTTCTGTCATGCAATCCAACATTATGTTTGTGAATGGTAATTGGAGCCAATATTTAATGGTTGATTATTGCTTGGTTTGGGTTATTGGGTGTACAGACACTGGGAAAAATTCCTGCCCAACAGTCTGATTCTTCTCAGCATCAAGAAGTGCACCAGCACCTCAAGTGGAGTGGCTATTTTAGCAATGCCAAGCATGTTAGCAACTTCGTAGTGACGAAACATCTAGGAAATGACTAAAGGGAAGTTCAATGAGCTTACTTGAAGCATTTCCAGTGTCTCGTTTTTCTGTCCCATTTATTTTAAAGCAGTAACATTCACGGAAATGGACGAAGTATTTTGGCCACTATTTCTGAGCACTCCTCTGTTTGCGGAAGTTTGCGTTTGCCAAAGAAGGCACTGCTTCTGGGGATGATGCAAGGATATTAGAAAGAAGCGCTTCTGTAGGGAGATTGACAAATGGGCAAGAGGCAGGCCTGTGAATGCAACACAGGAGTGTTTTGGTTCCTCGTTACATTTCCGTGGCAGCCCAAATCTTCATTGCATTTATCACTAGGAGTGAATTAACTGTGTAGCACTACAGACCAAAGCCTCTTTTAAGTTTTAGTGGCTCCAGAGGGATTTTATAGATGGATTTTTGTATGCGCGTGGTCATTCACCGCCTCAGAATACAATGTGAGTGATAGCAGAAACCTGCAGTTTTTCAGTGGTGCTCATTAATAGCATCCTGTTTCACACCAATACAGTTCTTCTGTTCCCACACAGGGTTTCATTTTATCTTATGAGATTTAGATTATGATAAATAGCCCCCTCTGGCTGTATTGGTTGCAGGAACATTATTAAGATAAAGTATTCTAAACCTTTCTTGACTGGGATTTGCTGATGGTAGTAACTAGCAAAGAGACACTTTGTGTCAGGTTCCATTTAGATGGTTATAGGAAGAAAATAATGATCCAATTTCTTCAAGTATTGTCCAGTGCTTCAAACCAGAGAAAAGTATTGCCCAGTGCTTCAATTCAGGCATGTGTCTGCTTTATTCTTTTAATTATCACTTTTGTTTCTGAAGGTTATTTTAAAGTAGAGCTTTTGCAATCCTATTTGTAAAACTGAACAGTTATTTGAATCACTGTTGACTGAATGATTGCCTTTTCTCTTAGATGTGCAGGTTGAGCCATAGGGTGTCCATCCATCAGGCATGATTGTACAGGCATCCTTGCCTGACAAGAGAGATCACACAAAAATAGGCTTCCTTCCATGTACGGGATGGAGACAGGACTCCAGAACTGCTTCCCATGCTCATGAACCTGGCCGCATGCATCTTTTTGTCCGTCAGAGCTACTAGCTGGTGTGTGCAGAGGAGGACTGGAACTATGGCACATGCACTTTCCTTACATGGAATTGAACGGTTTCCTTGTAGTGACTCTTCAAGTGCAAAATGGCCCTCAGTATTACCTTTCAGAAACTTTCTAAGCCAAAGTTGCATTGTCTTGCAGGGAGTCTACCAGGAATGGCAGAATCACCACAACTCCAATTGGATGAGGGCAAAGCTACCTTCTGTCACTCTCTTCTTGGGTTTCCAGCTGGGTATGTTTCCTCTTCACGCACTGAGAAAAGGGAGCCCTTTTCTCTGTGCGTGTGGAAGAATCCAGGTGACTTGGCAATCTAGAACAAAACCAGTTTCCTCCCAGCTGGGAAGGTTGCCAGCTGACTGCAGATGAGCAGTGTCAAAGAAGCAGCATCTGGAATTACCATCTAGTTGACATGAGGCAGCATCTTCTGATGGAGCAGATGTTTCCTGCCCCTCTTGCCTTCCCCATCAGGAAAGGTGAAAGTTGAGGGAAGCCTTTGCTAACCACCATTTCAAGGCCTCTCTGGGTCTCTTGAGTGCCTGAGATGGATTCCCCTCTTGTCACTCTTCTTCAAGAGGAAGAAGTTTGGCTGATGCCTCTCCAGTGGGTGTACCTTGTCTGCTGGACATCCTCCACCATTGATTTAGAACATGTTCTGGCAGCTATACATCCCCACAACTGCTCATACGGCTGAAAGAGAATGGGCACTCTGAAGGCTTCATATTAATATCAATAATGTAGGGACAACAGTTCAATTTTTTAAGAAGCAGACAGTGGCAGTGGAAGAAGGAATCCAGATCATGGACATAGATCGGATAGAGGCAAGTGGATGGTCAATAATTCATGTTAATGCACTGGCAGTGGAGCCAGAGAAAGAGTCAAGAGGAGCTCATGATGTGATCTTTATTGTGACGACTACCCTGGTTTAGCAAGAAGAATCCAGGCACCATGGCTTTTCTTCTTTTCCCTGAGCTTGGATATTCTTGGAGGACAGCTGGGGTCAGTACTGAAACATGTGATTCTCTGCCCACAGTCTGAAGCTGCACACTCTTGGGGGCATTGATGTGCCCCTCTGCTGACCATACAGCTGAGCCATACAACTGAGTCAGGCTGATGCTTCCTGAGGAAGCACAGCTTTGGTCTTACACTCCCCAGCAGGATGTGACCTCTCTGGGCCACTGTTGTGCCCCTGTTGCTCTAGTCGATCCTGCACACTGGCTCCTTTTCAGCCATTCTTGGGATTCAGGTGCATCTTCTGAGTAGATCCATTGAAATGAATGGGACCAGCACTGGCCATGATTAGCTTGTGCTCCATTGATTTCAATGAGCCTGCCCAAAGAATGGCTAAATCTAGAGGCACTACTTTATTTAAATCTCCCATTGTGCCCCAGAGTGCTGCTGCTGAGGAGGACCTCGTGGAAAGGAAGGAAGATCAAAGACCTTTTGAAGCTCCATCAAGGTTACTTCCTGCAGTTTCCCAGGCTGATTGTGAGAGCAGGCCTGTTTGGAAGAGATGGGATAAATTTCAGGAGAGGAGGGAGAGAAGCTGCATGACCTTGTCCTTGGTCCCATGGTGAGGCTTCAGGAGAGATGAGCTTGCATAGATCTCACTGGCTGGCTCTCCACCAGTGAGAGCCACCCTGAGGGTGGAGCGGCAGGGCTACTAAGGTGGAAGGACTGGGGAGAAGTTTCCAGTTTAGGTTCAGCTGTCTGTACATGAACAGAGGTATATCCTTTCAGTGTGGCAGAAGGCTATTAGAGTTACATTGTCTGCTTAGCAGTAAAATGTCCACGAAGACCTACACTACAGAAGTTGTCTTGTGTTCTGGAGCCTGAGGGCAAGGAGAGAAGTTTCCAGCTCAGGGCACACAGAGTGCTTACCAGGAATGGCGATCCATTGCCTACCCCCTCCCCACCTCCACCTTCTTCCTGCATGCCATGGGAGCCACGCAGGGAATGGAAGAGGGATGCTTCTTGAGGCTAGAGGTCATGTGGATCTCCAGGTGGCTTGCCTTCTCCTCCTCCTCTCCATGTTGTCCTCCCAGTGAAAACCTGTGAGGCAGATTAGGCTGAGAGTGAGTGGTGGGCCCAAAGATCCAGTGAGCATCATGGCTGAATTGAACCCAGGTCTCCCAGGCCCCTAGTTGTCCACTCTGACCACCACACCAAGCCAGCTCAGTTGTGCGTTGCATGGGCCTTTGTGTGCTTGCTAGCTTGTTTTGCTTTTAAGCTGAACACACACCTTCTTTTTTTCAAAGAAGACAAAGATGTACAACATGAAATCTTGGGAGAATCTTTAGTTCATACCAGGAGTATTATCCCTAGACATTTACTCTCTGTGAATTGAATTCAAAAGCCAACTTTAAAAAGAAATCAGCTTTATCAGCATTTGTTTCACAAATGATAGACCGAAGAGTGATGTTGGGAACCTTAACAATCCACCTGGAGATTTGCTTTTGCATTCTCACGGTATTGTTATGGTACTGTCATGTTTTTAAATGTTTCTAATGTTTGAAATATTTATTCTTCTCTTGTATTGATGGGAACGATTTTAGGATTTTAATGTATGAAGCAGAATTATAAATGAATAAATAGAACTGGGTTGCTGGGGAAAGAAAAAACCCAGCTGTCTGAGTTAGATTCAACCTTGTTTTAATAACTTATAGAAATTCAGGCTATGCATGTTGCCTGGGTGAATTGTGAATGTTTACAATGGCAGAGTCTGCAACCTCATAGCCCTGGTATGCAAAATTAACAGATTTTCAGCTTCTCCCATGCCACCTCCGATAAAGTGAACACTATCACTTGAATCCTGACCACAGGGAGTGGGCTTTCTTGGAAACAAGCACACACATCAGTAACATTTCAATTCTACCACAGTGAATAATAATAGAGAACAGAATTTAGAATGTCAATTATGAACAAGCAAATGTGATTTATAAGAAGGAAGGCAATAAACCGAGATGGATGGAAAACTATTCCATTAAAATGTTGTGAAGTAAGAAATATAGGGCCAAATGCTGGACCTTTTCTGCTTTTAGCTTTGCGACATGGGAAAATCCAGTAGAAAAGAGTAAAACTTTATTACTTTGCCTGCTGATTATAGATTCATATTTGTTTTTCCTAAATGAAAAGTAAATCAAAATCTCTGTGCAGAATAGCAATGATGATCTCCGAAGGTAAAAGTGATTACCACATAAATGGATGTTAATGCTTCTTTTGATTAGCTTCTATATTCTTTTATTTAGCTCATCACGAGCATGTTAGATCTGTACCATCGTAATAGTTATTCCCAGTCATACAGAGTAAATCTTGCTAGTTTTATGATGACAGTAACTTGGTGTGATGAACAAGAAACTTGAAGCAAAACACGGTTGCTACAATAATGTCTACTTGAGAAAAAAGTGAGTTGATTTATATTGATTTCACAATTGTGTTTGAGCATGTGCTGAGCACAGGAAGGTAAAATCATGAGTTGGCTTGATAGCTTCGATTTTGAAAATCAAGGCATAGATGAACAACAACCACAACAGCAAAATCCCACAATCAGATTTGATATTAGAAGCTAAACAGAAGGGACATTTTCTAATGATTTCGATGCCATGATGTAGGATTGTTCCAAGAGACACTTTCTTGAGGGAAATGACAGTCACTAACATCTGGTGCTTTCCAGATATGTTGGACTACTACTTCCAGCAGCCCTAGCTAGCATGGGAAATGGTCAGGAATTATGGGAACTATAGCTCAAAACACCTGGGGAGTCACCTACTCCCGAAATGGGGCAAGCTCAGCAGTGGTTGCTTAGACCATATCTGAAGATCCCTCAGAGCACCTTCACATTGGAAGCCCGAGACAATTTGACAAATAAGTGACCACATAAATAAAGAAATACCAAGGTCAAGACTTCAAATGGCTCCTCCTATGACAATAAACTATTCTGCAATAGCTGCCTTTCCGTTGTATCTGCACGCATGCCACCTTCGTGCAGTGGGCCACCATATCTTGCTGAACAGAAGGACACGTCTTGGCATGTCAGTCCATTTTTGCTCTCCGGGCAGCACAAAAAGGTTATTACCGAAATCTGAAGCATCTCTGGATGCTCGTCCTTAGGACAAGAAATGTCAAGTGAGAGTCTGGCCAAGATCAGTGCCATTTCTTGGGGGTGGGGATGGGAAGTTCCACATCTCTGGGTGCATCTGGAAATATTGGTAGGGTAGCCATTATCAGTCTGGGCTTTCTGGTTGCATGTAGGGCAGAATTCCTCAGTTCTGTGTCCCACCTCTTCAAAGAAATGTCTTTTCCTTGAATTGCCCATCTATCAAATTCAATTTGCATGTCATCCAGGGACTAGTATTAGAACTCAATTTTCTCTACCAAACCTGGAATTTGTTCTATTATCAGCTAGAGAAACAGGACTATGTGTAGACTATTGAATATGACTATTGACTGTTGAAATGAGGAAGAAGTTAACCCAGTATATCCAATGTCTTAAATTATCATTGTTTTTAAAGTTAGATTATAGTGAAAACAATAAAATTTATTAAAAAAAGAACTCAATTTTATTTGCAACAGATTTTCTTGTTAGCTGTATTTCAATGAGTAACTATAAAGTTTTGGGTTTAAAACTATAGTCTCATTTTTTGGGGAGAAAATATTCCGTAAGCTATTAACTGTGTCTGCAGGCTTCATTTGTCTCAGGTTACCTAATTCAACATCTGGTGCAATCAGAAGTTATATAGAACCCTAGATGAACCCTGATCTTCCCAGTTCTCTCCTAATGCTCCATTCAGCTGTTGACCCTCTGCAATCCCTCTTTAGCTCTACCCACCGGCACCATCTCAGTTCATGAAAATGTGGGATTATCCAGTTGGTTTACTAAGACATTTTAAGCATTATTGCTCTCAATCACTTGCACTAATAAATGTTTTATACTGAAAAGGCCAATTGACTTCCTCACTTGTTAAAAAGTTATTGCCTTTCCCTAGCTCTGCTCCTATGGCATTAAAAAGATGTGAAGCAATTTTGCAGGTGAAGCTTTTTCCAAGAAAAAGAGTCATTTGCTAACCTTTCTGCAAGCTAGGTCTAGTGCATTCCAGAGTGCAGGACATGGAATAGTGGACTTCAGTTAAAAGAAACCAGATTTAGACTGAACACCAGGAAGAATTTCCTCCCTGTCAGAGCAGTATGGCAATGGATCCTATTACCTGGGGAAGTTGTAGGTCGTCCCTCACTACAGGCATTCAAGAAGAGTCTGGACAGCCACCTGTGTGGGATGGTGTGACTGGGTGTCCTCCAACAGCAGGGGGCTGGACCTGATGGCCTTCATGGCCCCTTCCAGCTCTACTATTCTACGATTCTATGATACTATGATTCTGGTAAAGTAATAGCAACAATGCAATTTAAGCACATATGTTCAAAGAACTTGGAGTGATTCATCTAGGATTACACACAACCCACAGACACATGCTCACACATTCTCTCTCTCTCTTTCTCTCTCTCTCCCACACACACACGGGGGGGGGGGGGGGGGGGAGGAGAAAATCGGCTCCTCAGTTCAGGCCTGTTCATTTACCTAGCTGAAAATGTCATGAAGCCTTGAGCTTATCTCCATATTAATAACAAATAAGTGAAAGGGTTTTGACCCTAGTTTGATCATATACTTTTGCTAACAGGGAATGGTACTTTCCCAAGTATACAGTTATGGAATGATGCTAAAGCATCAGAGACTTCCCTTGATGGAGACTTCCCTTACTTACTGATGCCTCTAAACTAGCTTTGAAGCCAACCTTTGGTTAGAACTCCAAACCTGTTGACTACTGGGAATTAGTAGGGTCCTAAGGGTCACTGGGGAGTCCTGGCTGCAGCACCACTGACAAGGAAGTACCATGGGGCACTTCTGAGAGCCAACGCCCTGGCGGGGTCCCTCTGACAGGAACCCCCTGGAGCTGCTCATCCTATCCAGTGTTGCAACTGCCTCTTGGTCCGTTCCACACAACTCTGGTTTTGAGATGCAGGAGCAGTGGATGCCACAACCTGCTTGCTCATGGACATTCCTTCTGTCAAGCATCTCTGCCGTCAGGGGGGATATTGATGCATTCAAAACATGGTGTTTTCCTGTTGCTCTGGACCGACAGAAAGACGAACTGGTAGATCCTAGATCAGTTCAAGGCACAACTTTCCCTCGAAGCAAAAATGACAAAGCTGAGGCTGTCATACTGTGGGCACATCATGAGAAGGCAGGGCTCCTGGAGAAGACCTTCATGCTGGGGACAGGCAAAGGCAGAAGACTGAAGGGAAGACCAAATAGGAGGCAAATCGAATCCATAGAGGAAGCCACAGCCTTGCATTTAGAGCAGCTAAGCAGGGGTGTCATAGATGGGGCGTACTGGGGGGCTTTCACTCACAGGGTCCCCCTAAGTTGGAGATGACATGATAGCACATAACAATAACTATTTAGGAACAAGTGGCAGCAATGTAGAGAAAGGAAGTGAGGAGCAAATAGCAGTTGCTTACAAAGAAGGTGGGCCCAATGGGAGAGGGCGCTGAACATGTCTTGCCCAAGGCCCTTCATAAACCTGGAACTGGCACCGTTTGCCTGGTTGAAGTGATACTTTGCAATTTTGCAAAAATCAGTCACAGTGAAACAGTGAAAGGAGAGAAGGAAGGAAAGGAAAGAAGCGGGGGGGGGGGGGTGATAGCTAGCTAGCTAGCTACCTCAAAAATGGAATACCCCGTAACAGTCAAGTCAAGCTCCTTTCCTATAGCTGCACCATCTTTAATCTGTGTGTAGCGAAAGAAACCACGACTTACATTTTGACTTAGGAGCTGCTTTCTGTGCAGAGCAGTTCTTTTATCCTGCACCAGCAATGTGCAACCTGGTGTCCTTGAGATGTGTTAGATTACTGATGCTGGCTAGAGGATGCTGGGATATGTAATCCAACCCATCTGGAGGGTACCAGATTGAGGAAGGCTGCTCTGTCCAATGAGCCATCTGGAGAATGGACTCCTCTTCTTTGTCTGTGTTAAAGGTCTGCCTTGGAGACAAAATTAGATGTGTGTGAAACAAGGGCTGGAAACAAGGGCTGGATTGAGCAAAGACGGGGATGCACTCCCGTCATCATGCCAAGAATTCGCTTAACAAAGAAGGGGAAGATGCCAGCTTGTTATGTGCGAAGAAGGATCTGTCTAGCTGCCTGTCTTTTCGATAAACAGATGACTTCATTAGCACACACTGCCATTTCTAGCATTCGAGGCAGCTATTAAAAATCCACTTTAAAGTTTGGGGTGGGGGGTTCTAATTATCTCTGGAAAATCCATACATGACACGAAAATACAAGATTAACCTTATATACTCTGCCCTTATTTAAGCATGTAACCAGATCATTACATGTCACTTTCTATGTACTTACATTCTAATGGGAATTTTGGAATAATGCTAGCTTAATGCAAAATGGTTTTGTCAGGGATTTGCAGCCTGCATAAATTGGGGATGCTTGTGAACCTGCTGCTGCATAGCAATCCTCGGCAAATACCTCGGATTTCCTTCAGACCCAGACCGGAGAGATTTCCCATTGTCCTTATTACCGGGCAGTGTGCAGTGCTGCCAAACAAGTGGAAAACTACCAGCTCAGCAGGTTTGAAAGGCTCTATCAACCTTCCCTCATTATTGGCGGAGGGCAGCTGGAGCTGCTTTTCCTGCCTCCCCCTGACTTTTTTCAAAATGTTGCAATGCATGCATGTTTTCTTTCAATTTTTAACATATATCTCTATCATTTGTACCTGTACCTGCTATATCTACACCTACCATCTCCACTCTAGGAAAACAATCTGCATGCGGGCAGAATGCATGGTGTGGCACACGGCTCGGGAAGAAATTCAGACTGGTGCCTGTCGGGTACCTGACTTTGCTCTCCTGCCTGCTTCTTCCCTGCAAAGAGCTACCCGCAGAGAAAGACCGGGGTGATGCCATGACACCTTGCTTCCTGGCCCGGACTTTGGGGTGGGTGGGGCAGAGAGAAGGAGGAGGGGCTCCAGGCATCCAGGGGGGCAGCAAGGAGGAGCTGACCTGGCTGTCTCAGTTTGCTCTTGCAGTCACCACTGGCTTCCCCGCTTGCTGGCGCCCTGGGACCATGCCAGCCCACGCAGGCTGTACAAAGCTGCAGCATCCAGGCATCTGATCAGAGGTGCTTGTGGGTGAGGGAGAAAGTGCACGCAATGGGGCCAGTGTCCCTGTGTGAGAGCGTCCCTACCCATTTCCCCAGGAGTCTGAGTTCTTTGCTGCACGTGCACCTTGGACTGGGAACATGCAGTTTGCCGGGCAAAGTACACTAGCATGGCTGCTTATAAAAACATGATAGTTCAGACTCAACGATCTGAATTAATTGATGCATTAAAAAAACAAACAACAACAACAACCTGACCTCAAGGCACACATCAGTAGAGACCCCTTGGCATGCATGCCTAGTCACAGGGGTCTAAGTTTTACAGTTTTGATGCTTTGGACAGAATGATAGACAGAGTTTTCCTCTTATTTATGATGATATGGACAGATGGACAGATAAACCTTTGTCCTCTTACTTTAAAGATGTTCCTTCTGGAACTGCAAATTTATCCTATCTTTTTCCTTTGGGAAATGTCATTCATGGATGTGGGTTGTATCCCTACATTCCTTATTCCTCCTAATGACTTAAATGCAACTTTGTTTCCTAGGTTAATCTAGGGAAATAGAGGTCCGAGGCCTCAATTACTATGAACAAAACACTTCCCTTTTACCTATTTCTCCATTCGGAGCTTTTGTAGTTAAAGTCAATTAGTTTTTAATTAGTTAAGACTCTTACTGCACCCACACGAATGATGCACGTGGGGTTTATTCAACCAACAATGCTCAGGATGTCATTTCAGACCGAGGAATCAGTGTGTTGGCCAAAAGCTGGCAAAAGCCTTCCCACAGGATAGCATTAATGGCACTTCCATGAGGCCTTCTTCCAATTCCATTAATGTGCATTGATGTCCGGGTGCTGTTGGCTACAGATTGCCCCTTCCTCCCTACAACCTTGCCGTTTCTTCTAGAAAGCATGCTAGTGAGTGTGGGGCAAGAGACAGCCATGTGCTGAAGTGCATGCAGGCATGTAGGTCTGTGCTGCTCAGGGCCCCCAAAGCCGAGCCCCCAGCGCTGCAAAGCCCCTGTGCCCACGCAAGCTGGGGCCCGGCTCATCTTGCTCGTGGCAAGCTAAGTGAAATAGGAGGCATGAATAATGTCCATAATGATGTCAATGTAATAATGGAGAGCCAGTGTGGTGTAGTGGTTAAGAGCGTGGGACTGGGACTCAGACGACCTGGGTTCGAGTCCCCACTCAACCGTGGAGCCAACTGGGTGACTTTGGGCCAGGCACTGACTCTCAGCCCAGCTTACCTCACAGGGTTGTTGTTGTGGGGATAAGATGGGGGAGGAGAATGATGCAAGCTGCCTTGAGCCCTTTGTAGGAAAAAGGCAGGACATAAATTCCAATATAAATAAATAAATAAAAATAAATAATGTGGGGAAGGGGAATGAAATGATGGGGAGGGAGGAGGATTAGAAATCCCCTTGTTGGGGCCTTCTGACATCCATTCTTTAAAAGGGTTTCCTATCCCTTTTCTTTACCTCTTTAAAGCAAGTACGATCAATATGGTGGCAGCAGTACTTGGCCGCCCCCATTCATCCTTCACAGGGGCATTCTGGGAAGGATGCTCACACATCTGTAGTAAACAGACCCTTGGGACTGTGCTATGCTAGAAGAGGCACAAAGACATCAAAACTAGCAGCCACTGATAGCCTTCTCTTCCAAGAATCTGTCCTTTGAAGGCCATTGAGAATGGTGGCCATCACTACTTCCAGTGGCAGTGAATAATTCAATTATGCAGTGGGTAAAGCAGTACTTCCTTTCAGAGGCCTGTGACCCAAGCTCTGTTTGCTTATTTTACCAATTGCAACATGAAGTGTTTGCCAATTCTGAGACTCAAGGCCATGTGGAACCCCTGTCTCTGCTCACCTTCCATCTTCCT
Source organism: Varanus komodoensis (assembly GCF_004798865.1). NCBI lineage: Eukaryota > Metazoa > Chordata > Lepidosauria > Squamata > Varanidae > Varanus > Varanus komodoensis. The sequence continues at coordinate 6,497,192 of NW_025335317.1, forward strand.
GTTTTAGTTCCTCTCTCCAGCTCTTTTCTCTTTTCCCCTGACTTCCTCTTGTAAGTAGCTCATCTTTCCTTCCCTAGATCTACACCTCTTCAGCTCTCTTTCTTGTTCTTTCTTAGAACCTTGGACTTGTACTCCATTCTTGAGGATCCATGCAGCTAAAGACCATGAAGCTAAAGATCTTTCTCTGACGTTGTCCAATCATTGGCAGAAACATGATCACCACAGTATCTTAGCATATTTCAACATAGATTGGGAGTGGGCAAGAAAAAGACCTACAACATCCACAACTGATTTGTTCTCCTTTCATAGAAGCTTCCATTGGAAATCTTGCCTATTGTCTCATTACATTTTATAACCATATGGCAGTGACAAAGCATAACAAATAGCTTAAGAATGAACGCGTACAAAAGCAGTAATTCAAATAAGAGATAGTGCTGAAGTCATAAATTGCAATAGCAGAAAACATCAACAAAGATACTGTGGTGAATTACTGACTTGTGTTCCCTTTCAGAATGTTATTGGATTGTTAGCATTTTTTGAAAATATAATTTATTCTATTCTGACTGGTGTGGGAGCATGGAAGAAGTGGGGATGCATTTTATATATGTTAAACATGTCATAATTGTGCATAAAACATGCACAATCTCATTTAAAACAGATGTTCTTGGGACATGATTTGCTCTGCTTAAAGGAATCCTTTTGAAATATTGTAATAATGTTCAGAATGCTATACTTTCTGTGTTCTGGCAAAGGATGAGGAAGGAAAAGTCAGTTGGTGTGTTTTGTCACTCTAGGATCGAGGTTTGCAAAATGTGTATATACTGCAGGGATTGACTTCTCAGGACCTGTGACTAGAACAGAGAGATGCAACATCTAACGATGGGACCAGTCTGGTGTGAAAGGCTTCCCATCTGTCCATTAGTGAAGTCTCTGATGCCACAGACCTCCCTCATAAACCTCCCTGTAACTGACTGTGGCAGTCCATGGGTTTTTCGGATTGCACTCCTTTCGTCCTATTTCTGCATGAACTTCTGATTTTCAAAAATGTAAAATCTGCACAGAATTTCACACTTTTGCACCTACCATGCACCCTTGTGTACAGTTAGGGCACACATTTTTAACGGCAGCAGTGCTGCTTCATAGGCGCTCTTCTCAAACAGATGCCACTTGAGTCCTTTCCCCGCAGGTGCAGATTTCTGTGCACAGTTTTCCTGAGACAAGCTGCATTGCAAAGCTCACACAAATGTCCCAGTTCACCAAAAGGCTCAGGAGGTGTGAACTGGATAAACTAATTAAATAAAACTTGATAAAGCAAATTTCTCACCCAGCCCTAGCAAAATCAAAGCAACTTTTTCTGATAGAAGCTGACACATGGTCAAAGGGTTGTAAGACTCCCTTTTGTGTTCAGGAACAGAACTGTCAGAACACCCCCCCCTTCCCTGCTTTATTACGTGCTTTTGATATTCACTCCGAGATACATTGGTTTATCCCTTTCCCCCTTTAATCTGCCTGCCATGCCAACAGCAACAGCAGTTCAACCGCAGTACCAAGTGCATGCAAGGAGAAATTCTCCAAGGCCTCTGCTGCCATTAAAGAGCCCTTTGGCCTGGTCTAGACTCATGCTGGAGCGAACCTGTCAGCAGAGCCAGCGTTGCTGACCTTTCTTCCCTCATTTCCTTCTGCAGATAGGCTGTGACTCGCGTTAAAGATTCATTGCGGAGGGAGCAGTCGGTTCTGGTAGGCTGGGCAGAAAGCAAGGACTTTGCTAAGGTCATAAACCTGGGACCACAAGACAAAGTGGTCATGTTTCCTAAGCATTCCCTTTCTAGTTGCATTCTGCCTCACTCCATAATTCCAAAAGATAGCATCACTTGGGGAAGGTTGATTTCAGCAAAGCTCAAAATGCAGTCCCAGCACTCTGAGCCTGAAAGAGAATAATCTTCCCAAAGATGAATGGCTTTCCTCCGCTACCAAAGTTCACACAGCATAATCTATCTTGTCTCCAAATTTATATGCTGCCTGGAGAACAGCTGGGCTGTACAGCTCGGTGCTTGCCTTGCAGTCTTCTGAAGAGGCAAACATGGCTGGCTTGTGACATTCCCCTCGTCTTGTGAAATAGCTGCAGATGAGCTGCTTTCCACTCCAAAGGAATGCATCCGGTGGCCAGTGTCCCATCAGTTTCGAGTGTAATCAAGAAACCCAAACTGGGGTGGAGTTTTTGATAGAAGCCAGTTCGATTGTCAATGGCTGAAGTCTGCAGAGGTTGGAAACACATGCACCCTTTCCTTGAAGGAGCCTGAGTGCACTGGTCATATATTCTCCCATATAAATGCATGGTTGCCATCTGCACTGGGAAAAATAAAATTTCTGTAGGCATTTGCAATGAGAGCAAAGTCTGCCCCCATCCCTGACTGCCCTGGACTGGGCCACATGGGTCTTGAAAGCATGCAGCAAGGGGCAAGCAACTGGAGAACGCCAACTGAGAGCCCTCCAGATGGATTGCAACTCCCATCATTCCCAGCCAGTATAGTCAATGGGACATGCAGTCCCATACAGCTAGAGGGCACCAAGGCTGCAGGAAACATTCCATTTGTGGCTTTCCAAAGATCATTTGACAAAGTTCACCAAAAAGTCTCTTGTGTGAATTTTGCATTCACCGGATAAGATCCTCTTCTGAGTTCTCATCTGCTTAAATAGCAGGAAGCAGAGTAGGAGCAAATGGACAATTCTTGTGCTGGGAGGAAGCCCATGGACTGGTATTGGGACTTGGACCTTTGCTCCAATCCAGCAAGGTTCCTGAACTACATTCTTGTCTATCACAATTTGCTGTTCCCCAAGATGCATTCATTTATTTCCATTCTTTACTTTAGCATCCCAAATGGTTTGGAAAGTCATGGATTGATACTTGGTGTCAGCAAAGTCATTTCACCGTGGACACTGAATCAGGAACTGTGACAGGAATACAAAACTGGGATGTCCAAAACTAGAGATGTACTAAGCTGACATAGGGAAGTCCAATTCCTTTTCGCTCAGCTGACTTGTTGTCTGCTTTGGACCTGATGACTGGAAACAGGCTGAGTGGGAAGGTCTCCCACTGGACCTCTGCCTGTAAGATGCACCACAGTTTTTCCATTTTTACAAACCAGTCCAGTGTCAAAATACTGATTGGATGTTAGAAATGGGGAACTTGGGAGGCATGAATGAATAGGGACTGGAATAAACAAGAATAGTTGGTCAAACAAGGTTGCACATACTGGCCTTGATGTTTGGGACCAGGACTCTTTTGCTTGTGATGTAACACACACTTATCCTATGCTTTCTCCCTCTTGGGCCATGCAACTATCAATCCACTAAGGGGTCAGATTTTATGGAACTCAGTTCCCCAGAAGAGTGAAAATTTGGTCGCTCCTTGTGGACTTCCATATAATTTGCAATTGGAGGCTAGGATGCCCTCTCTCAGTTCCTCCTCTCTGGAATGAACTTTGCATATAGTCTGGGGATCAAGACTCTCACTTCTAAGTTAGAAGACATTCAAATTAGTTTGACTTTATTGATTGGATTTGGAATTCTGTGTTCACACATTTGCAGTTGTTGCTCTCATTTATTTCCACCCCAGTGAACTCCTTTAAAAAAATCAAACATATTTTTGCATAATACAAAATAGTTGGACATTTGACTGTGTTGCTGAATTCTCTCCAAAGCCTTCCCTGTATGAAGGACCACAGACTTGCAAAATCACCACTTGTATTTTTAGTTTTTTCACAAGGTTTTTTATGTAATGCAAGTCTGGGCTTTGAGCAAGAAAATACAACGTGCCTTTCTTTATTTTCCCCCCTAGGGCTGGGCTCAAGGGAAGGGTTCTTTTCTGTGGTATTCAGGGACTCTCCAAAAGGTTGCATAAACTGGGATGCATCCAAAGCTTCATTCCGACAGGGACAGCCTTTGGGATTAAGGGCTTATCAGGAAGTGAGATCCCAGCAGGGGAAATCCAGAGACTGCAGGCTTTTAAAAAAAGCCAGGACCATTCCCAAACTCATCTTTTTTTGACTCTGCATGATGTTCCACAGATCAGAGACCGTTCCATTTTTAACATGGAGGACGAAATAGCTCTTTTCGTTGTCTTTTCTTTTAGTGACTAGATTGTGCTTGAGCTGCCCGGGGATGACAGATTTTCTTAGTGAGGTTCACACTTCTCTTGCTGACTTTGATGGAGTTGGTCTAAAGAGCCTGGACTACCAGTTGGGTGGCTCTTGATGTTGGCCCCACAGGGAGCTGAGTATATTTCAGTGTGCATCTTGCATGAAGTTCCTGCCATGAGATTATGGCAAATTTCTGTGTGGCTGGTGATGACCTATAAAGCCCTAAACAGCTTGGGTCCTTGATACCTAAAGGAGCACCTTCTTCCCTATGTGCCCTCCAGCCCCTCGAGATCTGAGGCAGAGGCCCTTCTCCGGGAGCCCTCCTTGAAGGAGATTAGGAGGGTGGCTACCCGGAGGAAGGCCTTCTCTGTGGTGGCACCCCAACTGTGGAACACGGTCCCCAGAGAGGTTCACCTGGCACCAACGCTTCTTTCCTTTCAACACCAGGTGAAATCCTCTTTATTTTCCCACTATTCTAATTGCTAATTTATCTTAATCTGTGGTTTTACATTTAATATTGGATGCTGTGCTACATTTACTTTTATCTTAATCTTATTTTATTACTGCTATTGTGAACCGTCCCGAGATGTCTGTGATGGGACAGTATACAAAAAGTTTTAAATACATACATAAAATTTTACCAGTCAGTTATGGCAATTAATCATCTTTTTAAAAGGTTTTTGGCCTTTTTTGACATGAAGGCTAGTCTGTAGCCAAAGGTTTCATTGGGTTGAGTGATATTTGTGTTTTGCATTGTGTTTTTAATTTAATTTATTTCTGATTGTTTGTTATTGTTTGTAACAATCTGTTATGATTGTTTAAATGAAGTTGTTGTTTTAATCTTTGTTTTATAATTGTTAGCCATTTTTAGTGCCGTGGATGGAAAGGTGTGAAATCAACCAACCAACCACCAAAGAACAAAAGAATGTAATCCAATTTTATTTGCTATTTGCTTAACCTATTTCTCCTGCTAGTCATGGGGAGGCACACAAAAAAACAAAGCCCTCTGGAAATTTTATTTAGTATCTTCCTTCAACCCTATTTATTTATTTTATTAATTTAAAACATTTGTATGCCACTCTTTCCACAAACAAACAAACCCTACGGATTATGAATTAATCAATTATGTTATTTATACTTCTATGCTGCTTCATAATCCAAGGATTAGAAAGTTCCTTTACTTTTCCTCAAAAACATGGGATTCTCAGGATGCAAACTCTGGCAGCCGGTAGACTCCTACGGAAGTCCTGCATTCCATTCCTCCTTGCCTTCAAGCGGAACTAGTAGAACCTCCTCCACTAATTCCAGAACTGGAGAATGGACAATTGGCCACAGTGTCCAGTCCCCTTGATTCAACTACATCCTTCACACGCTCTTCCCCAAAGCTGTCTGAATGTCAGATGATACCTATCAGCCTTGTCCAAACGCGGACCTCTCCAGAGGAGTTGGTCTACACAACTTCAACCCTAGAAAACAGCTGGAGTTCAGTGATGCCTCCTACACAACTGGAGTGGGCCAGGCTAGAGAAAATTAGAATGGATGCCTGACATTCATTTTGCATGGTGTCCTACTCACATGCTTCTGCACTTTGGGAGAACACCACACAATGACTGCATTGTTATTTTATTGTCATAAACAGTGGATGTGTTAGCTTACCCAAGAATGCCTGTGGTAGAGAGCAGACTTTTCTCACATGCTGCAAATAAATCATAATCCATAAAAAGCAATGCTGATACTTGAAGTTCAGTATTGCCCATGGGCTTCGACTCAGTGGCCTTATAGGCCCCTTTCAGCTCTGCTATTCTACAATTCTATGTTATGATCCTTAGGCATTCCCATCAACAATACAAACTGCTACATATCTAACTATAACTATCTATCCCAATTCAAAGTCATGCATTTCCAGCTAAGCATGTCTAGGTTTGCAACTCAAGTCTGGTTTCTGTTTTATGTTTTGTTTTGCAGTGTTTTATCAATGCACAGAACTGCACATGTGTGTTGTTGACACAATACGGCATAAAAGCATCTTGGCACAATCATATATGCAGCCGCAACAAGGCTGTTCTTCACACTATTTTTGCAATGTGGTGATTGGCAGCAGAGAAGGTAAAAAAAGAAACAGCTAAACCGCGAGGTGTGGCAAATCATGAATTCAGCAGTACATTATGTGCAGTGCTAACATATTAAAAAAGAAAACAGAACAAAGGGAATTCCTGATGCACTGGCTTTGCTTCTGAACTCCAGACTCTGTGAAGAGAATCAGACAAGGAAAATTTCCAAAGGCTCTCTTCCCTTCATTGTCTTACAAGTGGCCACCACCTGGGACCTCCCCTGTTTGATGCTGCTCAATTCTGAAGACCATTCTCTGTCTGCTAGATGTTGTATCCCTTTCCCCTGTGATGGCTGGTTTAGTCCTATGCAAAATTTCTTAGATATCAGCCTTAACTGTGCCCACTGGGGCTTAGTCCCTAGCTCAGTGGGTTTAGGACAGTACCCTTCTCCCTCCCTAGTGCATCAGGTTATAGTTAAATTACTCTGTAAGTATATCCCTCTATTAGTACCCTCTATTAGTACCTCAAAACTGTCACAAAGGGGAAGGTCAAGATCTCTTCTTGCTGATGCCACAGTGTAGGACACAGAATACTCCAAGTTGCGACAACCCAGATCCAGGCTGGGCATCAGGAAGAGCTTCCTCGCTGTCAGAGCAATACGACAGTGGGACCAGCTGCCCAGAGAGGTGGTGGGCTCTCCCACACTGGAGGCATTCAGGAAGAAACTGGGCAGCCATCTGAGTGGGATGGTGTGACTTGGTGTCCTGCAACAGCAGGGGGATGGATTTGATGACCTTCATGGCCCTTTCCAACTCTATTATTCTATAATACTGAAAAGCATATAAGCATCTCGGGAAGTTCTAGGAATATGGGAGGGAAGCAGCCTGGTGGCTTTACAGCTTATGTGCAGAAACACAGGTCTGGGGGTGCAGTCTGTCTCACCGGGGGCCCAGCTAGCTATGCTTCCTTCTTTGGTTGTATCCCATTCACCCCAATATTGTTTGTGCAGTCCCTGCCCCAATCCTAGAGGTCGAATTCCTTCTCCTAAGGCTTAGTGAGTACTGCAAGAGATAAGCCAAAATTTGGACACGGCCTTTTTTGCCTGCAGCCCTGCCCTGTTTTGCTTCTTACACCACCCACCACTGCCTAGAATGTCTCCCTCAAATATATCAACCCTCAGGATGAAAGAAGTTATACATCTCTGGCTTGCATGCATGGGACTGGGGTATGATGGAAGGAGAAGCCCCCACATTCTCCCACCAGAATTTTGACTCTGATGCATGAGCGATTTTATGACCCCTTCAAGAATCCCCAAAACAACATTGGGAGTCTGATTTCCACTGAGAAAAGTGACATTTATGCACCAAAGGAATGATTTTTTGTTGGTTTCCTTGCAGTCCCCTTCCTCCCAGCTTGTATTTTTTTTAACCCCACCTTCTGTTAATGCAGATTGCGTGAGCCATTGGAGCTTCAGTTTTGATCCCACTGCAATCCCTGCTTTACTAAATAGCTTTATAAATGCTTCATTCAGTTTACAGCAGGGGGAGAAAAATAGAGACACAAGTGAAGTGTGCTCTAAGCATTATTTTATAAACTGCAAGGCCTTGTCTCAGTCTCGAGTATCCTTCTGGTTGCCATGGTGAGAGAGAGAAATGGCTCAAACAAATTCCTGTGGAGAACACCTTTTTATGAAATGAAAATCATCATTCAAGGGGCCCCTGTGCTTAATAACTCATGAAAGCATTTGTAGGCTTTGGCAAATGCTGGGGTGATGTTTTCACCATGGCCTGCCTTTCCCTGTGGAAGTGGCTGCACAAACAGCTGGAAAGGAGAAACTGCCATAATGTGATTTCCTCCCCCTCCATGTGAATACGGAGCTGAGCTCTGGACCATCATACAATCTGCTTTGGGGAAAGGACCATATGCCAGTGGTGGAATAGGTGCTTCTGCAAGTAGAAGCCCCCAGATTCCATCAACAGCATCTCCACAGAAAGACCTTCAGCTAGCAGGCCTGGCCAGTGTGGCTGGATGGACAGAGGACAATCTTGTTTCTTTGGAGACTGGCAAAGGAGAATCCTCTGCTTGAACATGTCCTCTGTTTGATTAGGCATCTTGTCCAGCTCTGGTTTAAGGTCAAAGAACCAGGAGGAAGGAAAGCAGGGCCTTGGACCTGCCCATCAAGTGCAGACTGAGTGGACACATGCCTCTCCTGGTCACCGAGTTCTCCACTATGGTGGGATACATAGCATTTCTATTTAACTCTATTATTTCTTAACTTTGCAGCTGGTTATGTATTTGCATATTTTGTATAAGAGGTAGCAACTAAAACCATCCCAAAGAAAAAGAAGTGCAAGAAAGCAAAATGGCTGCCTGAGGAAGCTTTACAAATAGCTGAGGAAAGAAGGGAAGTGAAAGGCAAGGGAGAAAAGGAAAGATACACCCAACTGAATGCAGAATTCCAGAGAATAGCTAGAAGAGATAAGAAGGCCTTCTTCAATGAACAGTGCAAAGAAATAGAAGAAAACAATAGAATAGGGAAGACCAGAGATCTCTTCAAGAAAATTGGAGATATGAAGGGAACGTTTCATGCAAAGATGGGCATGATAAAGGACCAAAATGGCAGGACCCTAACAGAGGCAGAAGAGATTAAGAAGAGGTGGCAAGATTACACAGAAGAACTATACAAGAAAGAGCTTAACATCCCTGATAAGCACGATGGGGTGGTCACTGACCTCAAGCCAGACATCCTGGAATGTGAAGTCAAATGGGCCTTAGGAAGTCTGAGCAACAACAAAGCTAGTGGAGGTGACAGTATTCCAGCTGAGCTATTCAAAATCTTAAAAGATGATGCAGTAAAAGTGCTACACTCAATATGCCAGCAAATGTGGAAAACTCAACAGTGGCTGCAGGATTGGAAAAGGTCAATTTACATTCCAATCCCAAAGAAGGGCAATGCCAAAGAATGTTCAAACTACCGTACCATTGCTCTCATTTCTCATGCTAGCAAAGTGATGCTCAAAATCCTACAAGCTAGGCTCCAGCAGTATGTGGACCAAGAATTACCAGAAGTACAGGCAGGATTTCGAAGAGGGAGAGGAACTAGAGATCAAATTGCCAACATGTGCTGGATCATGGAGAAAGCTAGGGAGTTCCAGAAAAACATCTACTTCTGCTTCATTGACTATGCTAAAGCCTTTGATTGTGTGGATCACAACAAATTGTGGCAAGTCCTTAAAGAGATGGGAGTACCAGACCATCTTATTTGTCTCTTGAGAAACCTATATGTGGGTCAAGAAGCAACAGTGAGAACTGGGCACGGAACCACTGATTGGTTCAAAATTGAGAAAGGAGTTCGGCATGGCTGTATATTGTCACCCTGCCTATTTAATTTATATACAGAGCACATCATGAGAAAGGTGGGCCTAGATGAATCACCAGTTGGAATTAAGATTGCTGGGAGAAATATCAACAACCTCAGATATGCAGATGATACCACTCTTATGGCAGAAAGTGAAAAGGAACTAAAGAGCCTCTTGATGTGGGTGAAGGAAGAGAGCACAAAAGCTGGCTTGAAACTCAACATTAAGAAAACTAAGATCATGGCATCTGGTCCTCTCACTTCCTGGAAAATAGATGGGGAAGAAATGGAGGTAGTGACAGATTTTATTTTCCTGGGCTCCAAGATCACCGCAGATGGGGACTGCAGCCAAGAAATTAAAAGACACTTGCTCCTGGGGAGGAAAGCTATGGGAAATCTAGACAGCATACTAAAAAGCAGAGATATCACCCTGCCAACAAAAGTGCATATAGTCAAGGCTATGGTTTTCCCAGTTGCAATGTATGACTGTGAAAGCTGGACCATAAGGAAGGCTGAGCACCGAAGGACTGAGGCCTTTGAATTGTGGTGCTGGAGGAGACTCCTGCGAGTCCCTTGGACCGCAATGCGATCACACTGGTCAGTCCTAGAGGAGATCAACCCTGACTGTTCTTTAAAAGGCCAGATCCTGAAGATGAAACTCAAATACTTTGGCCACCTAATGAGAAGGAAGGACTCCCTGGAGAAGACCCTGATGCTGGGAACAATTGAAGGCAAAAGAAGAAGGGGACGGCAGAGAATGAGGTGGCTAGATGGAGTCACTGAAGCAGTCGCTGTGAGCTTAAGTGGACTCCAGGGGATAGTGGAAGACAGGAAGTCCTGGAGGAATGTTGGCCATGGGGTCGCAATGGGTCGGACACGACTTCGCGACTAACCACAACAACAAATGTAAACATTGCATAAATTGGTATCTTCTTTTTTGTCTTCATTTCTCTCTCTCTCACCAGGTCATTAATGACTATCTCATACCCTACTTGTCTATATCTGATCTAATTATGAAGGATCTGTGAACTTCTTTAGGAAGGGACTTTCACAAGATGGTCACATGGCTTTCTCTGCCTGCAGATTTGAAGAGCCATGACTAGTCAGATGAGAAAATGGCAGCCAAAGTCTGTTCCTTGGAAGCCTTGGACCACTGGGACAACAAGCCATTGAAGACACAAGATGTTTTTCCATGCTGAAATAGGCAATTCTAGCTCCAGGCAGAAGGCTTGGATCCCCATCTCCATACTCTGCAGCTTACCAGAGATCGGGATAGGGACACGTGTGTGACCTCGTGTCAGCTTAATCCTCACACTGGGGCCTATTGCCCTTCCTTTCCCATGCATTATGCACAGCTCTTCCAGACGGCATTCTCCTTAAACTGCCTGCCCTTGCCAGCTGGAGAGAACAAAAGAAACGCCTGCGCTTTGGTGGAGCCATTCCTCTCCGAGTACTAAAAATAATAATAATTTGAAGGTCCCTGGAGTGAGTCCACACTAGAAATGTAAAGGCCCAAATCCTCTGCCCTCTTAGAAGCAGTAGAAGAAAAACAAAGCAATTTGGGAAAAAAGCAGCTCCAATCTTTTGTCTCCCCAAAGATAAAGGAACCCCTGGAGAAAAAGCACTTTCCCCCACCCTGAGTTTCTAGGTTTTTCAGTTTCTTTATACAGACCTTCACATTTGAAGTGTATACTAGCAAGACATTTCAAACAGGTATTTCCAAAGTCTCCCCAGACGGCAAAAGAGGAAAAGTGATTTACCAGGGACAGAAATTAGAAAATCAAGACTGTTTCTGCTAAATACAGAACAACAACAGCATATATAAACTATAACATATTTTTGAATAACCTTAGATTGCTTGGCTGGATTATTGAGGATCTTGTGACAGCGTTTGAGAGGGTTACGTGCCGAGGCACTTCACCGGGAGTGATGGAGAGGTCAGAAACGGGGATGGTTTTTCCACACATCTTGCTTTCTCTTCCAGGGCATTTGTGCTAAGAGGGTGACAACTTCAAGACTTCCCCTCAACGGCACTACTGCTAACGGCTGCAACACTTGGATGCAGCACCATCTTGCTTGTACCATCTGCTGCAATTTGATAAATATAGAAAGGCATTTTACTTAGCAAGCAAATTGTGGCAGATTTCCTTCAGATGGAACAGCCTCCACACAGCTGCTTCTCTAACAGGATGAATCCCTGAATAGGACACAGTTCCATGCATTCTGGCTGGAACTAGGAAAAAGAGGCTCTCCTCTTTTCTGATTCACATTTGTTCAATACTTTCTCTGGGCCCTGCATTCCATCCCCCCTGCTTTCCAGTGTAAAATCAGTCTTGGAGTATGCACACAGTTTCGCATAACTTTGGGTTCCTCCAGGTCATCTCTATCTTCTCCCCCTTTACATTTCAAATCATCAAAAAACTCATTCTTGCTGAAGTTCCCTTAATTCCACCTCGAAGCGCGTTCCAGCTCCAGATCATGAGCTTAGTTTTGTTCCTATTTTGATGTGCATTTTCCAAATATATACATCACTTGTGCACATTTGTTTATGAAAGGCTCCCATTTCCCCAAATGTCTGCCCATTTATGGACATTGTTCAAGCATACTCATTGTACTTTTGTTCTGTGAATCTGATTAAAAGCTCCAAAAAGTACGGGCTTCCATGGCAAATGATGTTTGGATTCATGTTCACCTCCAAGAGGGGAAAACTCTGATCAGTTCTGGCCAAAACTGAATTAAATGATTGATCGCACACCCTTATTTATATCACAGATACACACATGCATAATGCCCTCCTCTGGAACAAGCACTCCTGATTCAACCTTTGCTTTTGGTCCTGCCACACCTTTGCTGGTATCTGACTCTTGCCTGTTCCTGGCTCTGTTTTGCCTCTAACCAAGTGCCCAGCCCTTGCCTGGAATAAGCTTTGGTCCTCCATCGACCTCTATCACCCCTTTGCTGGTGTTCCGGTTAAGGATCCCTTTTGGCCATCTTCCAGAGCTGGCAAAAACACAGTTACATGTAAGAAGGTCTGGGAACTGGCTGCCTATAAAGCAGAAATGTATCTTAAGATTCCCCCAGCTTCACCTCCACCTTTTAAAACAAGGCTTCTTTCAGGAAGAAGGAGCTTGGAGCAGAGATGGGAAAACAGCATTGAAAGCTCACCCAGCCTGTTGTTTCTCCCCCCCCCCCCCCCTGCACAATTTCCCCACCCCACAGGGCTGAAAATGTATGTTTGTGTGGATAAATGTGTGTGTGATTTGTTGTAATGACCTAATACATCCTCAGAGTAGATATGCCCTTAAGACCACATGGAATACTTAATGCAGCTGAAGTATTTGTCAGGGTTAATTTTTCTCTGATCATGGCTTATTAACACACATTCATATTGCTGGCTATCATTAAACAGTAGCTTAGGGAAATTAAGAGTTTCTTCACTCAGTAATTAAAAACTGTTAGACATTTAAATATACACTTCATGCAGTTTCTCTGTAGGGAGGATTTTTATCCTTTCTAAAACATCTAATCTGTGCTTACCATGTTGTCTCTCTCTCTTTTTGTTCCCCTGCAATGACCTGGTTTAGATGATCAAATCCTATCTTAATAAGTTGGAATGTGCACAACCTCAGTTTAGGCTGCTTACTCCTTCCCACCTGTGAGTAAAAAAGCTTATGAAGCAGCACTCAACTGCAGCTTCTTGTTATGTGAAACGGGGAACTATGGTTTATGGATTCTTAACAAACCCTGGTTTGGAAGCCAGATTTAAAATGAGCCTTACTTCTGAGTTAACCTGCTTGGAACCATTCCACAAAAAGGCTTTCTTTATGCATGCTAAATAAATTAGAAAATAGAGTAGCATGATGGTTAGCCTTCCCATAACTTTTATTTATCTGAACTATCCAACTTTGCACAATCCTTTGAGTTAGAACAAATGAAAAGCTAGAGTGTTTTCATAGGCCTTGTAATGCCTGATTCACTAGTGTCTCCCATGACATTCACCCTAGCCTGTCTTCCTTGTACTGTTTCTGCCAACATATCCCAGATCTTGTGCTCACTGGGTTCTTTCCCACACTTGGTCCTGGGCAGGAAGTGAGCCAAGCTGAGATCAGATCCATGAACACTCAGAAGCACTAGTGGATTCTTTGCACAAAGTATGCAAGTTATGGAATTATTTGCACAAGAAATGCAGTGTGCAATTTTTTGCACAAAGTACCCAAAGTCCACAAGACATACATGGGGAAGCAGAACTTCACCTGAACACATTCCCTGAATGAAGCTCACATGGATGCTCAGCTTGCTTCAGGAAGAGAGAAGGTAGGCCAGATTCAGAGGAGTTGAGCTGAGGGAATCTGGTGGATCCCACCCACAAACTGGATTGCTCACACATCCCTACTCCAAGCACAAATGGCAGGCTTCTGAATCGACTCTGCAGAGGAGTGACGGACTTGTGGTGGAGCTCGACCGAGCAGCCAGTCCATTTCTCACTGAACCTCCAAATCCACTGCTGCATTCTGTTCTCTGCCTCCCCAAAATACGGCTGCACAAGCTTTATTAACAGTTTGCAGTTTGAGAGGCTGTATGCTAGAGGGAGGCTTTTGACACTGCACAATGTGGACTAACAAATTATAGCTCTGTCCTTCAGTGTCTGCAGTTTACAACTCCCACTACAGGAACAGTTTAGCATTAAAGCTCCTTAAATGGAAAAGCAGCAAAGCCTGTATTTTTTAAAACCGCAGCAGTGACAGCTAGACAGAGTAATATGTTGGTGCCATAGTGCTTTTACAAGCAGCTCACAAACAAGAGGCGAAGGTGCCGAGGATAAACTCGGGTGTGGGGTGTGGGGTGACGGAAGGTTCAGGCTCCATCAATGCCATTTGCATTTCTTAAAGCAAATCTGTCTTGCCTGAGAACAGCAAACAATTTAAAGAGAGACAGTGTGGCGTAGCAGTGAGAGTGCTGGACTAGGAGATCCAGGTTCTAGTCCCCACTTGTCCATGAAGCTCACTGGGTGACCTGGGGCCAGGCACAGATGCTCGGCCCAACCTGCCTCAGAGGGCTGTTGTGAGCATAGAAAAGGAGCCCCACAGAAGGAAAAAGGCAGGGTATACATGCAATGGAATAATAAAGGTTATTCTCACTGGAGAATGTATGAGAGGGAGGCCTGGGAAGATTCTCTCAATGTGTGCAGTCTTGCCTGCCAGGCCATCCCCCGGTCCTCTGCAGCAGCTATCACAGAACAGGCCTATCCCATCTTTCCAGCGAACATGAGGAAAACCAATCTCCTGAAGAGCATCAGTCTTCATTGTGGACTGGAGCAATCTCTGCTGGGAGGGCACTGGAGCAGACGGCAGTGCGTGAGAGCTGGGTCCCGTCTCTGCTCATTGCCTCCATTTGGATCATTCGTCGCAGCCACCCCATAAGGTAGCTAGCGGTTCGATCCTGCTAGCAGTGGGATGGTGCAACGTGGTGTCCTGCCACAGCAGGGGGTTGGATCCAAGGGCCTTCTTGGCCCCTTCCCACCCTAGTATTCTATGATTCTCTGATCTCCCCATTTTTGCTATAGATTTCACTCCAGCATGGGGAGTGGGATTTAGCCTGGGGCCCAGTGTGGAAAGTTGGGGCCTTTTATGCTCCAGAGTGGGCCCTTGTGCATACTTTACAGTAAAACCGAAAGAAGAGCATAGTGGGTTGGCGTCGATTTAAAATATTGCCTATCTTGGCCCTCTGTGAGATTGAATTTGCCCACAAGATCCTTTGCCGCCCTTCATGTACTCTTCCTTTCTCGCTGAATCATTAAACCTTAAATTGCAGCACTGTAAGCTCTTTGGGGTAGAGATCATTTATCTCCTTTGTGCTTATGCTGCAATGAGGACTTGGCGAATGCTGGGGGAAACAATGGGGGGCGGTGCTGGGAGTGAGAAGGTTGGCCTTCCAGGGCGATTGTTCTTGAGGACTGCTGGCTGCATCCCAGACAATTCAGAACTGGAATGTGACACAGATTACTGTGGGATTGTGGGGGGGTGGATTGGGTCACGGTTCTGAGATGAAGGAAGTGGAGGAGATTGTCTCAAGGTGAGACACTTCACTGAGCCAGGCAGTTTCTGGAAATGACCAAGATCTACAGCCAGTGGGAGGGATCTCTGAGGATGAGGAAGTCCCCAATTCAGAGCAGGACCCCTCACTGTTAACCCCATGGGGAGGCAGCAGCAGGGGCAAGAGGCCCAATTCAATGACCGGCATGTGGAGAAGAGGTGTGCCCCAAGGGGATGGGCCTCAGGCATGCTCATAAGGATTGTTCCTGGAGATAAACACTTGATTAGGTTCACTGAACCACTCTGTGCATTCTCAGGGATCCATTCTGGGTGATCTGTCCTTGGGAGCAATAGATAATGTTTTGTAAGGAAAACTATCTGTGGCCTTTGACGACTCAAAGAAGGGATCTTAGGTCACAACAGGCCTCTTCTTTACCACAGCAAGGATCTCCTCATCCCAGTATTTATTTTAAGTCAACAAATGTGGATTTGGGATCCTGTGTTTGTCAATGAAAAATGCGGTACTTGCTCTGATAGAATGCAGAAGCAGGCAAATGGCTTGACCAAGGTCAGCCTTGCAAGACGGGGGCATGAGAAGTTTCATTAAGGGGTCTGGGCAAAAAAGACCCCAGCTGACTGGCTGACTAGCTGAGAAAACTGATTCAGACATGTGTGAGCAGGAAGGAAAAACGAGTCTATTTCTGAGCCATGCCAGTTCTGCACATGTTTATAGATCCATCCTGTCTGGTTTTGGCAATAATTTGTGCTTTTGATTTTGAAAAATCTGCCCAAACTTTTCTTATTTAACTACACATGTTTAGATGCATTTCTTACTAAATGTGCTGTACATTTCTATATGGATTTTCGTTCCAAGTGTGCATTTCTAAGCATATTTTCTCCTAAAGCAGTCATTTCCAGATGGAGTTTGCTACATTTTTGATACAAGAACAGCATCACACAATCTGAAGTGCGGAATCCAAAGAATGAATATGTTCTGATCTATGCATTAACATGATTGATTTGCTTCTGAATGAGGACCAGACAAAATACTCCAGCATCCTTAAATATAAGAGAGAATTTTTATAGCTAAGGAACTTTGGCTGATACTGTTGTTGGATGTTTTTTGTATGCATTTGCAAACAGAGTCATGGGCAATCATTTAAGCACTCTATTGGGGGATTGATGATATTGACACATTGGGCCAAAACAATATTGGCAATGGGTAGAAGAGTTTCAGATCAGAACTTTCCTATTGTTTCTTATTGGATTAAAACAAATCTAGATAGGTGATTTTCTTACTCCCTATTAATGTTACTTTACAGATCATGCTTTTATGTACAGCTGGAAAAATCCAAAGGAAAAACAGCATTTAGACTCTCTTTCCATCCTCTTTTAGTGCCTTGTCCAGAAGGTCCAAATACATCCTTTCTACATCGCTGTGATTTTTCTGAACAACTGCCTAATTTAGTATTTCCTCAGCACTAATCCAGAAGCTAATATTTTATGGTAAAGAGCTCTGGTCATAGCTGAGAGCTTCTCAATCTCTCTCTGATGCCAAAAGAGCTTCAGCACCATGGACAGCTCCTTTAAGGTTCAGATTGAAGAGCAGAGAAGCCAAAACTGGGTGCCCACCACTGCATCCACTGGATATAAGGAGAATGCAGGCATGCCTGGGTTGAGGATATGAAGTGGAAAGACTCATCTTGGGTGCAAAAGAAATGCTGAAAAAGAACAGAAGATGTAGCTTATGCAATCTCAGCCCCCAGGTGAGGAAGCATTGCTAAAGGGAAAGGGGCACTACCAGCCGTCTCAAGTGATAAGAACACTTCCTTGGGAGTATTTGGGTTGGCCGTCTAGAGTCAAGGCAGCATCAGTGGTTCTCAGCAATGAATGAAATGGTGAAGATTGTGCTTTATGTCCAGAAAAATCAATGCTCGACCTCTTTGTCTCCCATGAATGTCCAATGTGACCTTATTTATTAATGCAGAGGTGCAGACCCCTTAGTCTGCAGCCTAACCTAGTCCAAAACGCTCCGATGTCTGCGCAAGGAGCTTGCTTGATTGCCACGCCAGGCCCTTTTCCTTACATCACTTGCCATCGATCGCAGCTTGATTTTCTGTCAGACTCAGTGTGCCTAAACTAGTCTGTGTCCCTGACTAAAGTGTTTCCAGTGAGTAGATAAGGGGTGGGGAGTTAGACGTTGCAGGCCAACAACATCTGGAGGGTCACACATCACCCATCTTTGGAGCAGATGCAAGTGGCATCAATTCTATGCATTGTTTTCATTTGGATCTCTGATGTCATGCCATCCAGTTTCCTGGGCCTCTTCCCAATTTATGCCAGTGGGTGGCACTGGTGATGCTGCTGCTGAGGAGGACTGGAGAAAGACACAGGTCATGGCATTGGAAGATGAGCAACATCCTGCAAAACATTGCAAACGATGCCAAAGTTGTGTGGTTGTCATATTTAGCAGTTGCTTTGTGTTCAGCCTAGCATCCAATCTGGTGTTTATAAGCTGAATTCATGCCATTTCAACCAGGGCCAATGATACTTCAATACGTTTGAAGCAGTTTTCAAAAGAAAAAAGGAACACCAGAATCACATTCCTTTTCCAGATGCAAGTTTTTTCATTGCTGTTTGAATGAGAAAAGTGCTCCCTTGGTCAGGACACAATTGGGTATATGCTTTTGACTATTTGGCAAAAGCATGCAACTGTGTAATTCTTTGAAAATGCACATTTTCCAAATGTCCATTTTTCTAACACCTTTTGTGAATGTCATCGCAAGTTCAGGAATATGTGCACTTTTCTTCAAAAACATGTCCAGCAGCAAACAGAGCCAGTTCTGGTTATAAAAATGTCCAAACTAAATTCTCATGTGTCCTCTAGTTATAAAGTAGCTAGATTTAACTTCTGTTGAAAGAAACAAGCCACTAAAGCTAAAAAGATGGCTAACAGCAAACGTATGTGTGCTAAGGCACTGTTGGAAAGGGAAACTTGTAAACATGCCAGTTCTATAATACTCTGGATGCCATAACAGTCAAGCTGGTCCTAGGATATAATGATATCTACTAATGCAGGTTGAACATCAGTTCTTGTATTGCAGTAAACCGATGGCAGATTTATAATGAGGAATTCCGTTTCTACATGGTAACGTGGAAGGAATTGCAAATGCTTTGCCCTGCAAGTACATGGCTATAGCCTCTACTCAGTGGAATCAGAACTGACGTGCTACAAATTACATGCTCCCGTTACTGTCATCTATGCAAATGTTTCTGGACAGCTGCTCTTACTAAATCATAAAGGACACGAAATCGCCAAGATGGTTTTCATCATTTGCCTATTTTTTTCTTTTTCTTTTTAAAATGTTCATCGTCATCACAGCTTTTCTTTCCCATTTGTCTCGTTGCACCGTGTGAGCATGATGAACCTAGAAGGCTAAATGTATTGGTCTGGAAATGCACATCAGATAGAAATTTGTCACAGATTGTAGCCTAACATGACGCTTGATCATTTCCCCCCCCAACAAAACCTGCAGTTTGGTGTTTTCTTGGATTTCTACTGGGACAGTAGTCTATTTTTAAGAGGAGCTGAAACATATATCCAACAGTCCCAAAGGATGTCCCTTTATCATTTCAGCTGAGACTCCCCTATATAAAATACTTCTCTGCTCATAGAAACTAGAAGTCCTGGAGAAAACTTGGCCTTTAAGAAAATATCAACAGTGGGGGAATAGACTGAAACACATGCTTGCAGTCTGAAAAGCTACAGTCCTGCAAAAGCTGTACCACCTCATCTTCTGGTTTGTGTCTCCAACCTTGTTCTGAATCCAAGCACTCAATCTGCCCCTCTCAATTTCTGGCATGGTGGGTGTAGCATCATGGCTGGATTGCTGGACTTGGTTCAGGAAGATCCTAGATCTGAATATTGGCACAGCCATGAAGCTTACAGAGAGCAGTGCTGGGCCAGCCAAATCTTGCTGCACATAATCTCCTCTCAGGGCTGCAATAAACTGGGATGGTTGCTTAATCCTGTCTCAGTCTTCTCGTTAGAGAAGGATGAGATACATGCATTCCTCCAAGCACCTCACCTCATGTGTATCTTGGGACTGGCTTGCTCCAGCAACAGAAACTTTGTTCCCAAGCCACTTCCTTCTTGGGGTTTGAGAATGCTTGCGGCAAGGAGAACTCTCGTTTCAGGTGATAGATGCTACAAGGCAGGGGTCCAGCAGCTGGCAGCCCTCTGGTCCTAATGAACCCCATCTCGGCAGCTTCTGTCCTTCTGAGTGGATGACAATGCCTGCTTGTTGCTGACCCCCTGGGTGACACGCTGCCTGTTGCACTAGATTTACTGGGGTGACCACGGGTCATCACAAACGTTCTGCCTGCCGAAGCACAACAGAGAGCCCCCTGAGAAAAGGCCCTGACCTCAAGAACCAGACGCAGAAGTGGCTGGCCCAGATCATCTGGAAATGTTTGCTGCAAATGCCACTGCCATCCCAGAAAATTTGTTCCAGGCAGGTGCCAGGCCAAACAAACCAGGAGAAGCTATTGGAGGGTAGTGCTCTGTGTGCCCCCTAAGCTAGCTTTCAGTCCCCACATGTTCTGGGAGATGCTGCCTTCATATTGGTCTGGAAGAGAGATGCAGTTTTAGACTTTTGCATGTGGAATTGTGGAACTGGGAAAAAAAGCAGAGGGGGAGAATCACCTTTTCTGTCAC
This sequence comes from Varanus komodoensis, assembly GCF_004798865.1. Taxonomy (NCBI): domain Eukaryota; kingdom Metazoa; phylum Chordata; class Lepidosauria; order Squamata; family Varanidae; genus Varanus; species Varanus komodoensis. The sequence goes on from NW_025335317.1 coordinate 6,517,489, forward strand.
CTGAGGCAGCTTCATGTCTCAGATTGGCCCCGGGAGCAAGCAGGAGTCAGATGATTGTGTTCAGGTTTCTCTCCCTCTCTTGCCCCCTGTCCATTAATCATGATGCTTTTGTTTCATTCGTGTTGTGCTTACGCTGAGAAAATGACATACGGATAAAAAATGCAACCATCCATTTGTTTATTAGAAGGTTGTATACTCCACTGGCAGGGCAGCAACCCTGAACTTAATATGATAAGCTTAGCAACATGCACTAAGAAAATCTAAGTGCATTGCATTAAAAATGCACTCTTGATGCACTTGATTAACTGCTGGAACCTTTGTTAACTTGGACCTGTGAAAGCTAGCATTATGCCAAAGCCACTGACGGGAGCACTTGGATAACCTTCGAAACCCACTGCACGTTTCTAGAAACTCCCTTTTGAAGTCCTAGCTGTCAGTCTAAGCCTGCACCAGCAAGATGCCAAGAAGCAGGAGACTCAGAGATTCTTGGGGAAGGTGGAAGAGGGGGACAAATGGGAAAAACTTACCAAGTTCTCAGTATTTTGCCCTAGAATATAGCTGACTTTTTTGGCACAAATACACCCAAACAGAATCTTTTTTGCGTCAAAAGCCTGTTTGTTTATATTCCACTTTTCTATAAGCACTTTACATCCAAAGCAAGTTACAGTTAGCCAAGAAAACAATTTAAAACTAATAAAAGCACCATTAAAAATTTGCAAAGTGATCAAAAATCTAAAACAGGAAAAGCAATAGGTAAGTTCATTTTAGAGAGTCCATTTTAACATTACAAGTCCACTGGAGTAAAGGTAGCAATCTTATGCAATGTTAGGCAGAAAAATGTCCTAAAACAACTAGCTGGCTGGAAAATGCAGGAAGTTATAGGGTTTTTTCTGTGTGAACATGAATAGGATTATACAGAACAACTGTCTGAACCCAGGAAAAGGAGCTGAGGGTTTGGTGGAGAGGAGGAAATTCCTTAATTTTATTATTCCATTGCTGCTGCTGCTGTTGTTACTTTGTTTTGGGAAGCCAAGCAATGGAACTCGAGGCAGATACCAATAAATTACAGATGTTTAAAAAATCTTAATTAAAGCATAACATAAAATCAAGTAAATTAAGAACATAGCATTAACAGAAATAATTGCGATCAACCAGCTCAAATCTCCTTCAACAACAGGTCAGATTATATGCCCAAGGCTGACCTGAATAAAAAGGCATCTGCTTGTCAGCAGGACAACAAAGGGAGAACCAGCCTTTTGAGTGGGAATTCCAGAGCTTGGGGGCAGTCTCTAGGAAGGCCCTTAGAAACTTATCAAGGGTCCCTTTGTGAGAAGATGAGTAAAGCTGGACTGGCTTCTGTGAAAGTCAGCATGCTTATCACTACTGATATCTTCACGCAAAGTGCAGCTTTGCAGGAGAGATGGGTATTTTCCAGGGTGTGCTCCAGAAGTTTTATGTGGGGCAGTGGCAAGGCCAACAAGCTTGGGTTGTACCCTGCACTCCATGCAGGTATATTCTAGAACATTTCTTAGAATATGCTGCCATGAGCAGAGCTTCCATGTCGGATGCCCAGGATTCCTTGAGCAAGATCCCTGTGGAAAATGTTCCTTGAGAATTTAAAAAAAGACAGTTCTTGAGAAATAAACTTTAAATGTGTCCCCTCTGATCCAGCACCCCATTTTCAGGTGGATACATACAAGCAGAGAGACAGAGACAGAGACAATGAATTCCCATGAATTGCCACACCCTCTATGTTAGAACCTGATTACTACCTTTGGAACCACTCTTGGGCATCACCAGTCCTGCCCTGCGTCAAAAGGGAAATAGATCTCTTGTATTGGAGCACAAATACTCAAGGGGACAGGCTGCCAAGGATGCTGCCTTACACCAAGGCAACCTGTTGGTCCACTGAGGTCTGCACTGGCCACACAGCCTCCCAATGGCTCTCCAGAGTTATTTTCAGCCCCACTTCAGAGATGATGGGGACTGAACCTGAGATCTTTGGCATGTACTGCCAAGCTACAAGATTGGGGCGATGGATGTCTACTGTGAGTCATAGTTCTCATTGAGATTGCAAAGCTTAATCTCAACTAGAGATGTAAAGATCTGGGGTAGGGGAAGCAGAAATATTTGGGGGAAAGCCCCCTGAATTTTTCTGCTTGCCCATTTTCCATGTCTACTCCAAGCCTTTTACATCTTTAATCTTCAGTCTGCATGTGAAAGTTCAATTTCTCAGATGCTCTGTCATCAGACACAAAACTCCAGGACAGAGAAAGTGTGCATGCTTACTTTGCTAATTATCTCAGAAGGATGCCTTCCTGACTTCCTTCTGCTTTTACTTTTTTCCTGATATGGTTCTTGGAGAGACTTTCTTGGCTGCAGGATACAGGCATCCATGGACAATCTGTTGTTGCATTGGACCACACAGGCAGACAGCTGTGATGCAGCAAGTTGGTCGTCTTTGCAGGGGAACTGTCCCTAGACTGCCTCCTCATCTCTGCCATGCTGGAGGTGCCCAGGTACCTGGCTGGAGTTACTCAGGGCAGCCTTTCATGGCTGGGTCATATTTTTCACAGCAGCCCAAGATGGAATGTGACCACAGCTCTTTTCACGTGGCTTCCTGCCTTTGTGCTAAATATCCCCTCATTGTCCTCAGTCATGCATAATACTGTTGAAATTCCTGCCCCGAATTTAGATTTTAAATATATGCATGCCTTTTTGGATTGGCTCACCCTCTCCAAACAGAGTTTAAAAAAAAATACTTTAGTCAATTGCAATTTAAAAAAACAACAACTAAGAATGATAATGAAATGAGCATGTGGGTAAAATTAATGCTTGAATATTAACACACCATTGCCCTCAAGTAAAGAACTTTACAGCAGTGGCTTAGATCAACTTTTAAGAACAAATAGTCTTCTTGGGTAGCTGGAAGGAGCACCAAGAAGTTGCTTGTTGGGATTCCCATTGCGGAGAAACATCATGTGGATAAAGCCCAGCAGAACTGCCTGTCCTACCATTTTCCTGGTGGAATCAGCCCTGATCTGTATGAGGCCTCAAAAGAAAAGGAAAGAATGATGGGATTCTGGGGCAGTCAGCAGAGACCCATAAAGACCCCCAAGACCACCACTTGGGAAGATTCCTCACGTGCATTTTGGGGCAACCTTTGCAATCCATCTCCTTGCTCAAGGCCCAGCATAACTATCTCTGGAAGGAAAGCTGATGGTGTGTCCGGATGGAAAGCAGAGCCGGAGGTGCAGCGCTGGTGGCATGGTCAACTGGTAGCATGGAGTCAGCTCTCCCTGAGCCCTACTCATGAGGAGGAGGCCTGACCCCTCCTCACATGCTCCCTGTCCTGGTTAATGAGCAGTATAGAGATTAATTCAATAGATATATCGATTAAGAGTCAGCTTCTGGATTTGCAATGCAACTCTGGTGGCACCTACATGGGGCTGGTCTCATTTTGTGACCCAGGATTTCCTGTTAGGCAGCTCTCTTGGATCACGTGCTCTTTGGCTCACAGGACAGTTCCTGGCATGACTGGATTTGGGCACACAGCTGGAGTGGTGGGACCCAAGCACCCCGACAGATTTCAGATAAGGGAGGACGAGTCAGCTTATGGCCGTTTTGCCCTCATTTTGGAGAGCTGAGATTCGTGTAGTCCCCCACCTCCAAATCTTTATTTTCTGAGATCTACAGCAGGTGACAACGGGCGCCCCCTGCCCTTGTGTTTAACATTCTGGACATGTCTTCTGCTTGGAAGGAGGCAACTGTGGAAGGTCTCCCTTGGGAGTATCTAATTCTGTTGTCTCTCTGCATTGGGAGGGATGGAATGCTCAGGTGATGTTTGATGCAGCAGAATCACTAGCACTCAGCCAAGGATGATTCAGGACAGTGGATCATGCAGAGACACACTGGGCACCATCTTGGATGGGCCAGGCATTTCAGTTCAAAGGAGTCTTTTGTTAAATGGATATATCACAACTTTTTTGTGCCATGCAGTTGGGGAGCAGCAGGTCTAAGAGGACAGAAGAGATGCATGTGTTCTGGTGCAAATGTCTTTATTATTATGTATTGTTTATGTATTTGGCACACTGGTCTCTTACCACATCATGTCTCATCCCATCACAAGCCGTTGCCTCAGCCAGAACTGGAAATGAGTGGCAGAGGTGTTGCTCACTCACAACTAACCCTGTGGCTCCCATTCCGGAAACAGAAATGGCTACCATGGAAGGCAACATTCATGGTCACAGGTTTCTGCGTATCTGAAATCCAAAAATGCCTTCTCCTCATGGTTGATGCACCCTCCCAAATTATTCCTCAACTTAATATTCATTTAATTGTTGCAATCATTTCATGTTATTTAAATATTCCTTCAATTATCACAGCATCTCCCAATCTGGTGGCCTTCAGATACATCAGGACACAATTTCCATTGTCCTCAAATAACATGGCCAATACAATAATACACTGCAATGATACAAACAATACAATGCAAGAAGTAATGGCAAAACGGCAGGGAGGAAAATGTAGCGTTGGTGAGGGAAGCATTTATAACTCTGATTTTGTATCTCAAGAAGGGAGGATAGGTGAAAGGTGCCATCTGAAAAATGTGATTATTCCTCCCCAAACCTATGAAATACATCACAAAAGATCTTGGTAAAAAAATCAGTTGGTTCACTGCACGAGAACAATGCACAATGATTGCTTTTCTGCTGTCATTGTTAGCATCAACATTCATTTATGCACGATGAGTTGTCAATGGAACACTCATCAAAACCAGCTGGTACATAGAGCAAGTCAGACTGGTACGTGGCTTTGGTAGCATGTTATCCTCTCACCTTACCTCTCCCACTGTACATCCCAGAGGGAAATGACCATCTCTCCTAGAACTGTTACCCAATTCCCATAGAGCAAAATGGATGGGGAGTTTAGTGGCTTCACTCAGGCACTGATCACATTAAATGAAATTATTTAATGAGTGAAATTTCCTACATCTTAAGACTCCCACCAATTTTTAAGATGAAATTGGGCCTTCCAGCAAAACATGCATAAGAATTGCAGGTGACGGAAGAATTTAGACTCCTTAAATAACCATATCCATAATTGTAATCATGAAGATGTAGCTTCACGGGAACTAGTTTACTGAAATATTTTCCAGCCCCTTCATAAATATGTTTTGAATTCTAGGTAGTGGAAATTGCATAGTGTGTTGGTTCCATATGTATTTATTTAGCAATTCATGTATATCCTCCTTTTTCAATCACAGTGAATGCTAGAATATATATATTTAAAAATGCAAAGACAACAGAACAAGAATATGAGAATAAAAAAGGTGTTTTAATGGAATGATAAACAGCAACATCAGTCACATGAAAGGAAAACAGCTGACACAGATGGAGCGAGATAACATTTTAACATAGTGAGGAGGGTTGCAGGGATGGTGACCCCAGGTAGGGATGTGAGATCAGGTTGGAATCCGGCTCTCTTGCACTCACTGGAAGTCTTTCCCACACTTTGCCCTGGCATGGAGAAGAACTGGGTGGAGATCAAGTCTACAAACACTCAGGAATGCTGACAGCTTATTTGTGCAAAATCTGTGATTCTTTGCTCAAAGTGCACAAATTATGTAAGTCTTTGTGCAAAGTATGCAAAGTTACATGTGTGGAAAGGTCACGTGTCCACTACACTTCTTGCTGGATGCCTGCATGAAGGCATGGTCTGGGGAGGACTTAGGGAAGAGAGGAAGTGGGCCAAAGGCCAGGGAGTTGAGCTAAGGAAATCTGATGGGTTCCCATCCCCAAATTTGATGCCACACACAACTCTAACCCAGAATTTGTAGGTTGCTGGATGGTTCAGACTTACTAAATGCAAGGAACATTCTTACCTGGATAAATTCCAGGAATGTGGTCTTGGCGATAAATACACCAACCCTAGAACTGGTGCCATTTTCCCTTCCCTAACAGCAATGAAAAGGAGTGGGGTGGGAAATGGACCACCCTTCTGACCTGGCCAGCACAAGACTGGCAGAACTTGGGAACTGGCAGTTCCTCTGCCACAGATTGTCACTTTCCCCAGAGGACAGCTCTGTTAAAAGCATATTGACTTTTACAGAACTTGGCCAGCAGGCTTATTTCACAAGCTTCAGCAAGAAATGCTGCCAAAGAAACAATCCTACTTCACAATGATTACCACTGTCAACCATTTCTTTTGGTGTCTTCTTATCTCCCATTTCTGAATGTCCAGGGATGTGATCGATCTTGCTTCATCAAGATGTAATGTTCCAGGACGAGGGGATCATTGGGGCACTCAGATCGGATTGTGGGAGTTAAGACATTTGGAATTAGGGTTTTAGAATGTTGGGGATTTTAAGAATAGCTTGCTAGTGCTTTCTTTCTGGTATGCAGGTAGATTAAATGCTTGTGTAGGGATTGGTGCTGTTTGGTGCTAGATGTCTTATCTAGGTTGGCTCATAGTTCCTAGGAGAGCTAATACAAAGCAGTTGTATTTACTGAAAGGAAAAGGCAAGACAATGTAATATCAAGATCATGGGCAGCTCTATACTGGCTGGAATGAAATCAGATAGAACTGTCGTCTCAGCAATAAGTAGAAGCCTTCTGAAACCTTATTAGGTGTGACAGGTGTGGACCTGGTGGTAAGTCTGCCAGGGAGGCAGTCAAGATGGAGATGGGTGACCAATTGTTTGACTCAGTATAAAGCCCATGTTCTTATGCAAGAAGTAGCTGTTTAGGAGCCTTTATGTATTTGCCTATCAAACCCCCATCTCACATTCTTCTTGGAACCTCAATGAAAACCTATGAAGACTCCAGAACAGAGTTGCACATGCTTCCAAAAGTCTACTGAGCAGTCCTACACATCCACATATATACACACATACATACACACATACATACATACATACATATATATATATATATATTATAATACAATGCTTCCATATAGATGAGACTCCTCAATGCCTGTTTAGCATATCTGCATCATTGAGAGAACTGTGAAGACCTAGGCAAGATCTGGGAAGGGCTCACTCATGACAAAGGCCACAGCCTGTACTTATTTCCTCCCCCCCTCCCTCCCTCAATCATTTGGTCTCCTAGCACTGTAAATCACCATCAGTCCCTTGGAAAACAAAGCTTGTATTGGTCCACATCAGTATCTGCAGCTAGAGGTTCTAGCTCCCCCCTCCATCTACTTCTCGCATGCCTTTTGTATATCAGTCACCTTGGCCTGAACCCCATGTTTGTTTCTGGTGTCTCACCTCCACCCATTTCTGGAATTCCATAATGATCTTCATGTGGAGAGACACTGGTTGCCAACGCAGCTGTATCCCTGCACATCTTTCTCATGTATATGCATGAATTAGGGGTGCTAGTTCCTTATTCTGGACCACCACGGTCACCTGCAGTTCCAAGTGCTACAGTGCACTGAGGGGAAAAAAGCCTCATGATCCTGCTTTCGACAGTTATGGTTACCTTCCTAGCAGAATGAATTCAATCACCTAGAATTGGCTTTCAGTTGGTTGTCCTCACCCAGTTCCCAGTAGCCCCCAGATATTGAGAAAACATGAAAAATGCAATCATTTCCCCCATGGATGAATGGTTTGGTTGAAGGCTGTCTGCCATTCTTTCAGTTTGAACAAGGGTGTTGATAACTCTAGATGTCAAAAGACCACATTCCCCCTGCCTAGCTTTTAGCAGACTGCATTGGGCATGGTTCCAATTTGCAAATAGTTTTGTGTTTCAGTGTTTGAACAGTTCCTAGCAGACTGAGTCTGAGTTCACTGTTTGCTCAAGTTCTTGGCCTTCAAGAACTCTATTAAAAGCTAGCTGCAAATGAAGTATTCATGCAAAGCAAATTGCAAAGGCTGTGGAAACTGGGGAGTATTTTTTTAAGGAATCTAATAAGTTTTCAGAAGAAATTGCTCACACTATTTGCTCAGCTCTGTAATAATAGTGCAGTTGCTTTGCCCTTTTCTATTCTGGTATGATAATGCATGATTTAGATGTTCGATACAGGTGTTCTGTCTTCCTCTAATGCAGCTGCCATTTTGTGCAGCTGGACCTGTAAATATACTGAAGGTGAGTAAAGTGATTACTTCTTTGCTGTTGTGAGCAGGTCTTTTTCTCCCTCTTCATCTCCAGCAGACTCTGGTGAAACTTTAGAAGCATTGCTCTTTTCTTAAAACTGAACAGGTTACAGACCAGTATCAAACAAAGTAATGTTGACCTTGAGATTTGGATAAGACATCTGTCCATGTAAAGAGTTGAATCTAGATTAAAACTTCTCCTCCTTTCAGAAAAGATTCTGATTCCTCCTGCTGGTTGCTGGTTAAGTAGGAGGAACACCAAGCACTTTCTAATTGGCCTGTTCACTTTACCTGCCATCTCCAGACTGGATCAAGGAAGTCCCCCATCGCCACCTGGCAGCTCTGAAATATCTCCCTGCTTTTCCAAGGCGGATTGGTTCTCATACTCTGCCTTGGTAACCTTGAGACTGCTGAGGGATCTGTCCACCTCTGCTCTTCTGCCTCCTCCTCAGAATAGGATGACACTATCTGAGCAGACAATAACATTTGTGCAAATCTCTAGAGTGGTGTGGATTTCCCCTAGAAACTGTGAGAGATTTAAGTGTGCATGTGCTGAGAAAGTAGTGTCTTTCCTTCAAGTGCATATTTTTCAAACATGAATATGAGTTCAGGAATTTGCAGTTTAGGAAAAAATGTACTCCAGGATTGCAAATGGGGCATTTTTAAGAATTGCAAACTGAAACATTCTCAAACATCCTTAAATATGGATACCTTGGAGAAAGTTAATGGAAACTTTAAAGCAGGTGGTCCCCTAATAAAGAGCTGAATTTGCTCAAAATTATAGTTGCCACATGTTTTGCCTGAACTGAAATAAAATTAGATTTATTTGTTATGCCTCCATTGAAACATCCAAGAAATTATGAGAAAAACCAAGCAGTTTTAATCAGATGAGTGATATTTCTCAGAAGGGTTCCACACATCCCTGATCAAAACAATGTGTTTGGACCTTCTGGATATTCTTTTTTCAGTGAAATATTCACTGGAATCTCTTTGGGTATTTTACTAAATTAATAGGATATTTTATTTTAATTTATAGCATTTAGCCAAAGAAGCTTCCAGTGTGGTTTACAAAGATTAATGAGGCAGCCTTGCCTTCAGGCTAACAATACATGAATGTCATATCATGCTAACCATAGGCTTGGGGGTTTTTTACAGCTTGTCTTTATATTTATGATACATACTTTCTGTAATGCACTCATCACGATGTTTCAGAGGAGATTTCTTTGTACTGAGAGTATTGATATGCTTCCTCTCCTTTACTCATAGCAGATGAGAAAACTTCAGCATTAGAGGGGTTTTGCAAGTTCACTTCCCTGTTCTGTCTCCATCAACTGCAGGGCTAGACAAGTTCTCTCTCTTAAATGTTCTGGCCTGCAACTCTCATCATGCCAGAGATCGTGTTGTTCTTGTGTGTTGTCTCCAAAATGTCCTATCCATGACTTCCCTGCTTAGCTGTTCTAAATGCAAGTCTGTGGCTTCCTTTATGGAGTCTGTCCACCTCATATTTGGGTTATCCCTTTCATCACCTGCCTTTGATTTTCCCTAACATGATTGCCTTCTCCAGGTAATTTTGCCTTCTCGTGATGTGCCCATAGTACGACAGCCAGTTTTGCTTCTGGGCAAAGTTCTGGCTTGATTAGATCTAGGACTCACTTGTTCATTTTCTCTCCATCCAGGGTATTCGCAAAAGCTCTCATCCAGCACCATGTTTCAAACACATCAATGTAGCAAATGCACTGTTGAAGTAGCATGGGACCTGAAGGCCAAAACTTCTAGAAGACCACAACTTGCCCACTCCAGTCCACTGGCTATAGATGACTCTGTTTCAAATGCTTTTTCAGTTACTTAATTCTGATAGTACAGAAGTCATAAAACAGCTCTCATGCTATAGAATGATTTACTGAACTAACTCTCCAGTTTCAAAGGTTGGATAGAGCCATGCCCTCTGGAAAGGGAGCAGTGATGGACTCATCCATTGCAAAGTCTCATACTTGGGAGTTTCCTGCTTTCCTCCCGAGTTCTGTGTAAGGATGTTTGTTAGAGTCCTCCAGCTGATGGCCTGTAACCAATGCAATGGAAAGTCGGCATTGAGTCATCTATCCTGGACTGCCTACATGAGACTTGATGCGCTACTGCACTGGCTTTCTGTATGACCATTTGTTGGAGTACTGAATGAACTCTGCAAGGAAGGGAATTAAACTGCCTTTCTCTTTTGGATCAGGTCACTCATTTTGAGTTGGACGGCACTGATAATTCTCATGGATGATCACCAGCTCAAGGATGATTCTAGCAGCCCTGATTAGGTGTTAGCTTGAACATGTGTGGGCTTAAAATGGGCAAGTGGGAATAGCTGTCCATGCTGACATCTTCCCCTGTTTCTCTGGTCATGCTGGTCCCACCCATCTCAGTTCAGACATTGCCATGTTCAACAACCCGTGTCTGAAAAAGTTATATGTGTGTTTGCTCGAACACAAGTAGAACATTCAGCACAATCCAGAACCCTTATATGGTAGGTCTGGGTTGGGACAAACAGGGATGGCTGCGTCTCAGGGAATTCTTGAAGCCCTCACATGTTCAGCTAAGTTTCTGTATGTGGATCCTGCCTCTCTCAAATCACGCACCTTTGGATGTGCTACCTTTGATTTCAGCTTTGGAAAAGACAATTCCCTCTGGAATGCCCCCTTCTCTGACTCCTCAGTTTGGCTGAATTATCCATTTTTGATAACGTTTTCATCATTTCCATTATTCCTTACTTCATGACCAGGGAGAGTTGAAGCTTTTTGCTGTGCTTACAGACCCCCACACTTTGCTGTCTTTTGCCGCTGGCTCTTGAAACAAATACAAGCCAAAAGCTCTGACTTTGGTTTCTCCTACCCTTTCTTGTAGGCAAGAGTTCTCTATTTTCCTATGAAAAACTGTCCCTCTAAATTGAGTTAGCTTTTTGCATCACACTTGTATTTCTGGTTTTAGGGTTTGATCACTCATACCTCCCTGAAAGTTTATTTCAGCATATTAACTAAAAATCCATCAATATGCACACAGGTATAAAAGCAGTTGGCGAATGATACCCAAAGCACCTACACCCCCCTTGGAGCGTGCCTTTCAAGCATGAATCTTGGTCAGGCCAAGGACTAGAACCTTGAAACTTAAGACGGTGGCTCAGCCTGCCTATTGCTCAGGTCTTCTTCAGTGCTAATTAGGTTATTTAAATCACTTGCTTGGAGGCATTTTTTAATCACTTAAAAGGAAATTCCTGCAGATATCCTAATTTATTTTTATTTTTTATTAGCTGAAGCATATGGTCCCTTAAACAAATATGGCTCTTTGCTAGACACACACCAACATAATAAGTAACCATGTGATGCACAGGCACTTGTAAGAGCTGCCACATCGATGCTGAATGGAATTCTCTGCGTGTGAAATCCATGGCTCGCCTTTCCTTTCCAACAGAAGCTAAAAGTTTTGGTTGTGTTTTCCACCAAATACACATGCGGTCCATGTGGGTACTCCGACAATGGAGACGTGTTTCCCTCCCACTGGAATGGAAGCATATTTGGCCGTGTGCCCTTCCCTTGTCACTAGCCAGGCTCCTTGTCCCTCCCGTTCGTTATTTTAAAAAAATCTTTTAAAAGGTGGCCATGTGCAGATGCAAGAGGACCACCCCAGAGCCCATTTCCCCAGGAATGCTTCTGGGCTGCACATGCACCCCAACAGGACCCTCAGGAGAGAAAATCGGCAACTGCCTACTGCCCAGGGCTTCATTTGCAAGCGTGTCCAACTGCCCAGAGAACAAGAAAGGAATAGGGTGGGAGGGGGCATCTTGTGGGGTGGGGTGTTCAAGGAATCCATTTAGAAGCGGAATCCTTTGGATTCACTGGGCTCAGCTTTCCAGACTCTGGTTCGCTTTGCAGTGGCCAATGAGTTCCTGGTGAGCGCTTCCTGCATGTGTGGGCTGCTCTCCAGGAATCGAGCCCCCAAGCAGCACCCCTCTTCCATACCCACTGCCACTGCCAGGGGCAGCGGTGGGCAGGGAGGAAGCTTGGCTGCTGGGAATGGTGCTTGGCAAGCCTGTTTGCAGCACCCCTTTTTCTTGTCCTAAATGGCTTGAAGCCGGGCTATCTAAAGAACCACCTGCACCCTTATATACCTGCCTGCCCCCTTAGATCAGCTCAGGAGGCCCTTCTACGAGAACAATCCCTCAGGGAGATGAGAGGGGTGGCAATCAGGCGAAGGGCCTTTTCTACTGCTGTTCCCCATCTCTGGAACTCCCTCCCTAGGGAAATTTGCCTGGCCCCATCTCTAGTTTCCTTTCGGCACCAGGTGAAGACCTTTGAGGCTTTTTTTTTTTTTTTTACATTTAGCCTGCATGCTGTGGCCCTTTTTAATTGTTTTTACGGATGTCTAATTCGTTATGTTTTAAATGGTTTTAACATGTTTTACTCAGTTGATATGCTTTATGCATTGTAAGCCGCCTAGGAAGGCCTCAGCAATTATAGGCGGCCTATTAATACATGTAAATAAATAAGTAAACAAATAAATAAATGTACTGTAGGCAGCCAGGGGCCCACAAGCGTCGGTGGACTTCTTCGTGGCCCAGCTCCTTTTGCAGAGCCAGGCTAAGCATGGGAGGAAGTTCACAGCTGCTGGGGGACCAGAGTCTGAAAGTGTTTGCCCCAGCTCAACATGTGTGTTTTGCACGGCCCGTGTGCATTGTGTGTTGTGGTAGCTGGTCGGTGTGTTGGTGTGGCAAGTGTTTTGACTGTGTGCCTGTTGTTATCTTCTGTCTGGGCTCCATCTGTGTGTGTGGTGTATGTGTGTTTTCCCAGGTTTCCTCTGTGTACTCACATATGTGTGATGTGTGGTTTGATTGGGACTTTGGGCGTGTCTGTGGCTGAGTGTTGTGGGTGGGCGTCTGTGAACATGTGTGCTTCTAAGGATGAACTATTTGTCTACTATAAAATTTTGCTGGGGACACATTGTACTTGGTATTGCATATCTGCTTTGTACTCAGTGTATTGGCCAGCTTGCCTGTCTCTGAGCCAGTTTGCCTTCTGAGAAATGGGTGCAAGAGCAGAAAATGTTGACTCCAAAAGATGGGCATTGCCTTTGGAGCTCAGATTTCCTGTTTCTGTTTAGTTGCAAAGTCATATCCAACCCATCATGACCCCATGGACAACATTCCTCCAGGCTCTCCTGCCCTCCACCATCCTCTGGAGTCCACCCAACTCCACACCCACTGCCCCACTGACTCCATCCAATCACCCCAACCTCTGCGGTCCCCTTCTCCTTTTGCCTTCAATCATTCCCAGCATCGGGGTCTTCTCCAGTGATTCCTTCCTTCATGATCCTTCATGGATCACTACCTTGCCATGGCAAAGGGGCTTGCGTAGTGCAATGAAGCTATAAGCTATGCTGTGCAGGGGCACCCAAGACAGACAGGTCATAGCAGAGAGCTCTGACAAAGGTGAGCCACTGGAGAAGAAAATGGCAACCCATTCCAGTATCCTTGCCATGAAAACCCTGTGGACAGTGTCAGATCTCCACTTCTGTCTTATACATGTTGTTTTTAGTTTAGTCTCACCTTGCAGAAAATGGTCCTTTATTTATTTATTTGTTCATTTATTTATTTAGAGCATTTGCATGCCATCCCATCGCATAGCCTCAGGACGGCTTACATAAATAAAATAAAACATAATACAGATAAAATCCAGATCCACCCGGCTGCATATTAAAACCTATAAACTGATATTAAAAGTTATTAAAATATCATTGAAATAAAAAGGTCTTAGCCTGGCACCGAAAAACAAATAACGACGGTGCCAGGCAGACCTCTCTGGGGAGCGCATTCCACAGATGGGGCACCACCGCAGAGAAGGCTCTCCTCCGGGTACTTTGCCTCCTAATGTCTTTCACAGAGGGTTCCCGGAGGAGGGCCTCTGCTGCCGATCTCAGGGGATCATGCCCCTTTTATGATGGGCCATGACCCCCATGACAGCCAGTTTGTCATTAGGGAGCCTCCTTCCCATGACAGTCACATTGTGACACAATTCTCACAGGTCCCAGTGCCCTCAAGATTGGGGAGACCCAATTCAATGGATCAGATCCTGGTTTCTTCTCTTGATTTTTATTCAGGGATGACACTCCACTTTTCCAATTATGTAATGCGAAACTGTGGCATAACAAACCCTGGATACTGTGTGTTGTAATGTACAAGAGAAAGGAAGAGGTTTGGGAAGGAGGAAACATGCAGGGTTGATGCTAGTCTTGATCTAAAAAACTATGGTTTATTGGACTGAGATGGTCAGATCTGATGGAACCTTGGTCTATAGATACGTTGCTTTCCTTGTTAGAAGAAAATGAATGGGACAAACCTGCATGTGTATCGCTTAGTAAACCCACCTGTTTTGCACATATGTTGACTACTATGTGTTTATCGCTCAGCATGACGCATCCATGCTCTGACAAACAGCTTGCTTGCTAATAGACATGTTGCTCTTTGTTGCTCTGATAATGGAAACGGCGCCGTGTAGAAGGGCACTCTAAGCCAGGCTTCCAGGTGCAAGGTTGATTGAATGCAAATAGCCTTTAAATGTGAAGTTCTCTGATTAGCCCGAACATTTGATTGCTAATATATTCCAACATCACCGTTTCCTACAAAAATGATGAAGATGCTAATCAGGTTCTAATTACTTCTCCTGAATTAAGGTGGGGGAAAAAAAAACTCTTAAAGGCCGATTGATTGGAATTGGCTACAAGATGCATGCAATCCTTGGCTGAGACAGTTTCCCTAGCTCCCGGTTCATTTCTGGGCATGATTCACAATGCTGTTTATGACTTACAAAGCCCCCTGTGTCTTGAAAGACCATATTTGCCCCCATGAGCCTGCTTGGGGTCTAAGAACTTCAGCGGAGGCCCTTCTCTTGATCCAGCCTCCTTCACAGGGCAGGCTTGGTGAGAACACCTCTCAGTGCCTGCTCCAAGGGCCCAGTATTACCTTTCCAGGTAGATTGGCACCTTCCCTGTTATGCTTCCCGAAGAAGGCCCAAACTCTTCTGTTCTGGCAGGCCTTTGGGAATAGCCTGGATCAGTGAGGCTGCACTGGATTAGCTCTGTTTTCTATATAATTCTGCCTGTATTCTTTTTCTTGCTGTTTTAATCTTGGTACTGATTTAATTATATTTTTGCTTGTGTATGTTTCTATTAAGGCTTGACTTGTATGAGTTTTTTAGTCTTGTAAGCAGCTCTGTGTCCCAGGAGTGAGAATTGGTGGAATAGAAATAAATAAGATCACAATAATATTGCTGTCAAATGAATATATTAAGGCTGTGCATTGCCAATTGCTTATCAGAGGTGTCAGTTTTTATAGATGAAACGCTGTTAGCCTGGCCTTGTGAATACAAGCTAGTCAGTGTTATGGTCCTTGACATCATGTGGTTGATGGGAAAGGTTTCTTGGTGGAGAAAGTGGCTGTACTTCTGGAAGGTTGCTATTATCTGTCCTTCAGTTTGTCCGTCTGCATCAGGCTCAGCCCAAGACATTTTGTTGCACAGAGCAAAGGAGGTTCCTCCAGCACACAGGGTGGGCAGATCACACTGAGCCCAAGGGCAGCATTCAACTTCAGAGGACTTCCCAGGGGCTGCTGCATCCCATTGATTGGTGGGCTAAAGGCAAATTGGGAAAGGCCATGAGTAACCAAAAGCCCCAACACATTTTAGCTTAGCATTGTTACTGCTGGTAAAAAAAGGCCTTAGGAGGGGACCTTCCACTTTCTAGAAGGGGTGCACAAAAGTTGGGATTAGGGTAGGGATGAACCATTTCAGCATTCATCCCTCTAGCACCCATGGACTTCCTCTTGTGCTTGTCCCAGCCCTCTCCTTTTCCCTGTGTGATTTATGCATGACAAATTACCCCTGTAGGGGGCTTTATGCCTATTTGAATATTAATTGTAGCACTCAGAAAATTAGAACTTTACTTTCCAGCTTATTAGGTATATTCATATTGTATATTTGGCCTCCATATCAGCCAGGTGTCATGATATGCAAACCAGAAAGCATGAGGGCTGGAGAGAGGGCCGAAGCTAGTTGTCTGATGCAGTTACATTGCTAAAGCTGATCAGTTCTTAGTGCTTGGATGGAAGACCATATTTTTGGAAGTCATGTGCGGTAAGCTGGTCTGGGTTTGTTGCAAGAGGAAGAAAGGTGGGTATGAATGTAGTAGTAAGAGTAAGAGTATGAGTGATGCTACTGCTGATGATGATGATGATGATGATGATGGGCAAAAGAAAAAAGAGTACACAGATGCCTGACGTTCCCCATAATTTTCTGTTCTGAACTAGACCATTCAATCTGTAACAGATAAACATCATGGTGTGGGAAGCTGCATAACGATGGATGACTTCAGAAGAGCTACTTGGGCTGAGTAAAGTGGTGGCCATCACCTTTAAGGGAGCAGCAAGTACTTAACAAAAACTATAAAAGATTTTCTTCATTTATTTAACAATGTAACATATTTATAGGCTGCCCTTCAGCATCACATCCTTCTAGGGGAGCTTCCATCATATAAATTCACAATATATGATCCTTACAAGTTCAAGATGATAAACATAATAAAAAGCCATTGATTTAAAACACACCGACGAACAATAATGCTAATCACATAAATCAACCTAATTTACTAACTCTGAAAGCTGGAGGAGAAAGCAGGACAGCAGAAATATTGTACACCACAAGGTTTGGTCTTTGGTCAGCCAGTCTCTCTTTCTCTCCCTCTCACTTTTAAGGGAGCTCTAATAGCAAGGCTGGGAAACACCAATTTCATGCCCAAGCTTGACAATACGAAGATAATGAGAACATAGGGGCAGAGGCATTTCCTAGAAATGTCCAATCTGTCAGTATGACTCTGCAACATCCAAGGTTTTTTTGTTCTAAATCAGGCATGGTTCCAGTTGAATTGAGAAAAATATTAGCAAATCATAAAAAATTATTATCAAAACCAGGCCTAAACAAAATCCTCATCTTGTCCTGACTAGGCATGAGACCCAAGGCAAGCCAAGATCAACATAGCACTCACAGCTTATTTTGATTCTCATCAGGCAGGGCAGGAATCAAATCAGTACCTTGGACAGCACACTGCATGCTGCTGGCTGGAGTACTCGCCCATAAGGAGCTGTTGTCTCAGCAAGAGCAACTGCCAAGTGAAGCAGACCCTGGTCTTTCAGAAGCTCCATCACAGCTGGTTGCTGAGTTACTAAAGAGCCAGTTCTTGTTTCTACAATCTCATGCTCCCCATGAGGCTGAAGCTGCAGGAGTGTCAGATTCTGGAAAAGGAGGTGTAGAAAGGGGTGAACAAGGGTACCTCCTAGGCTGGAAGGACTATGTCTTTTCAGAGTCCAAGTCCTATCTGCATTGGCCAAATTGAAGAGGGACAGTTTTTCCCAGCTCAGGCAGAACCATACTATTGCAATATGACTATGAAAGGCACATAAGAGATCCATCAGAAATTTGGCACACAAAGCTGAAATGTAAATAATAATGAAAAGTAAATAAAAAGGGCATCAGAAATTCAGTACACAACGATGGCTGAATATACATGGATTCAGAAGCAGATGTTTGAGAGCAAAGCACTTGCAAACCTTTGCTGGGATGGACAAACCTGTAAATTTTGCTTTCTCCTCCATTCAGCTTCTTTAAAAATCTCAAACATTTTCAATCTTGTTTATTTTTTTAAAAATGTAAATTCAGATTAACCCCCCAGGGGAAAAATCTAAACCATCCTTAGTACTTATAGAGAAAAATCAGCCCTTAGCTTCTCCTGCCTCTGCTGATTGTACCTCTCAAATTCCTTCATGAAACTGGTTTGGGGTTTCCCCCACACCCCAGTGACTCACTTTCAATTTGGGAGCCCAGCTCAGAGGGGAAAAATGGAATTTCCAAGGGGAAAATTGGTAGACCAGGGAAATGCTGCGGGAGCTTTTGATTCCACTCATTGATTTTGCTTTACCAATGCTCTTCCCTGTGTTATGAGGCTAATTCACACAGACACGGGCTGTAATGCCTAGCTTGGGCCTCCTGACCTTTCTGGTCCGTTGGTGGTAGAGAAGGCAATAGTTGGCCAGGAGGATATTGTGATTCCTTGTGAAGCTACCTCATATATTCAACCACCTCAATGGCAAGCAAGCCAAGACTCATCCACAGTACGAAGTATCTTGGTGGATGAAGTCATAGTGGAAGGGAAGCTGTGCTGGAACGCTGTTTTCTCTGCTATGAGGTTGCATCCCAAGTCATGCCAGCTCTATTTGTTTAGTGTATTTCTATCCCAGAGTTTCCTGGCAAGAAACCCAAGCTGTCTTCATCCATCCCTCTTCACCTTCTTTCCATTTTATCCTCCCAACAGCCTTGTGAGGTAGGCAAGGCTGAGAACGAGTAGTGGTCTCAAAGTTACCCAGCGAGCTTCATGGCCTAGCAGGGACAAGAACCCAGATCTCCCGCGTGTCAGTCTGACATTCTAACCATTATCCCACACTGTGTCTTGCTGGTCAAATTCAGTGCTCTGCCATTTAAATTCAAAATCTCTCTCTCTCACATTAAACTCCACCAGCTGATGGGTGTGCAGAGAATTAGCAGCCATCAGTAAAATTATTAAATTGCCACTGCAAGTATGTGTTACTCCACAGTTATTTTTTTAATCTGGTGAACATATTTGCATACATGATCCCCCTGCCTCCCTCACTGAACCCCACAGGCTTCTTGCTCTTCAGTGTCTAATGAGCATGCTCTAAGAGAAATTGATTGGCTCAGTCTGTTTTCAGATGCAAATGGATTTTCTTCTCCTTTATTTAGGCTGTCAGCTTGGAGCCTTATTATCTTTAGATGGGATTGTGAAAGAAAGGATGGAAGAAATCAGTTTTTGGAATGGATAGTCAGGATAGGCCAGCAATGTAAGGGACAAAAATCAGGTCCCTGAATCTCACCCCAAATCTTCCTTAATTCTTGATAATTTACTTTCTTGTTTATCATCCTTGCTTATCAGCAGGCATCTAGAATTGTACTGAACAGACCAATAAAAACTTGCTCTGTTAGATAATTGGATGGGAGCAATATTTTTAGATTCTGCCAGGTTTCATCCATACCTTACTAGTTAAAAATGACTTCAGACTCTGCAACCTACTCCTTCTCTAACTGTTAGTTTTGGCCCCATCCAAGTCAGGAGATGGCAACCACACTAGCAGCCTATCCAAAATGAGGAGCAGAATGGTCTGTAGACAGGGATGGTGTAACTTGGTGTCCTGCAACAGCAGGGGGTGCACCTGATGGCCTTCATGACCCCTTCCAACTCTACTATTCTATGATTCTATGACCAGCAATGTAAGGTTTACAGCACAGGAGTTGGAACAAATGCTTTTGAACAGGTATAGGAGACAGAATCAAACTGGACTGAGTTGTGATTGGCAGATCACTTGAAAAAGAGAAGTATCCTTGGTTGATACCAAGCTGCAATAGCAATGGTGGCCTCTGGCTGGCTAGCTGTGGTGCCAAGTGAGTCAGAAGGTGATCCTGTCTCATCCAAGTGGCAGCAAGGTGAGTCCAAAAGCAACCAAATGAAGCAAAATGCAAACTGTTGTGTATAAATTGATCTGATAGGACTGCCAGTCAGCCAGTATTGGTTTCAAATCCTAGAAAATGATAATCCACGAATACCAGATGTTTGCCTTGGCTCCGTCCCTAGCGTGCCCAGTTCTCGGTTTCTGGCTGAAATGGCTGCATGCTCTGTTATTTTGTTTTGATGCTCAAGATGTGCAATCAGTCGTTGGGTCCAAGTCAACACTTTCAGGCAACCCTCAGTCTTGTGAACGGTCTGGCCTGGGCCCATGTCGTAGAGCAAGCATGCCCATTTTGTCCATGCCTGCCTGGACAAGCCTCCGAGGAAGCATTCCAAGAAGATCTGCAGTGCAACCTGAACACTGCCTTTGAGGATTCTCAGGGCTTCGCACTCACTGCCGCCGCCCTTCTCCATATTTTTTAAAATTAGCATTTACCAAGGCAACAAGGAGGCCTGCTGACAAGAAGCCGAGCACTCTGGCGTGTGGTACACCTCATCAAAAGTATTTGTGCTTGTCACCTAGTGCCATGACTCACCTAGCAACAAGCTTTTTGTGCAGCTTTCACAAAGCCCGGGAAAGCTGGAGGGGGGGACCCCACTAATTTTGGAAGAGCGCCATTTTCACCATTTGCAGAGCATTAACTTTTTTCCATGTGAATGATTTAATCCCCATTTCAAAAGCATGGTGATGGCAGTGTGTTTTTTTTTGGGGGGGGGTTAGGTTGCCTGGCAACGAAGTGGAGGCATGGAGGCATGGGGGGCAGAAAGTGGAGTTCAAGCACGTTGTAATCTTGCTGGCTCTCTCTCTCTCTCTCTCTGTCTCTCTTTGTGGGGAGGGGGGCAGGCAGCACAGCACCATTCAGGCTAAATAGGACTGTGCAGGTAAAAGGAGATATTGGATGGCCGACAGGTAGGCAAAACAAACAGAGCTGTTACTTCTGGGTGGTTCAGGTGAGGAGAAGGACCAGTGGTGAAGGTGGACTGACTGCGTGGCTGAGAGAGCAGTACCCACGCGGGTGTGTATGCACCGGCTCTGCCAGGAAAAGTCTGTCCATATTGTCAGCTCTCCTGCTGTTCTCCTTCTGCAATCTTCCCAAGCAGACCCTGCTTACCACCTTGAGTTGGGGAGAGAGCTAGGGAATAGGAGCAAAATGCTCGGCATACATGTGAAAGCACCCCTGTCAAGCTATCCGCTTGCATGAAGTCAAGCCTGAATAAATTGTGACCCCAAACCAAACGCAGCTTTCCAGACGTATATTTCACTCTACCTCGCACTCAGGAAATGCCCCAATTTAAGGTTTGCTCAGCAATGCAAAGGTAGGGAGCTGCCGAGAATCTGGCAGCCCACAGGTGGGGTTCTGGAACGCTCCCCTGGTCATCCTGAGCTGAGCTGAGCATTTGTGAGCTTTGCCAGTGAACTGTCCACAAATGCTCAAGGGCCTTGGGAGCATTGGATCCAAACGTGCAAGTATACCTGCTTTTGCCACCAGCAGTGGCTGAGAAAAGTGGAGTGAAAGCAGAAAGTGAAGGACTTCTCCAACTTTACAGGGCCGTGACTTGTGGTCTTTTGGTGGGTCATAGGAAAGGGTATTGCCTCCATGTGGACTTCAGGATTCCCCTCCCAGCCCAGCTGGTAGTCCCCCGCCCCCATTGTTCACATCTGGGCAATTGATCATCTGGATCAGAAAAAAATGGCCCACTAAGGTGTCTTTTGAGCCCCGCCAGCACAAAGAATGGCAACCAAAACCCTAATGATAATAACACGGTCCATTGCTTATCTGATGTTGCATCATCTCCCTACAGTCCCCCTCGCTGCACAGTGCACGAGTGAGGCTTAATTTGCCCGACGTGCCTCCTCGGCTGGGGCCAGGCGCTGGGAAGCAAGCTGCTACTGCCTCGCTCCTTCCCTGCTTTTGGAGTTCATAATTTCCTAGCCTTGAGACTTCACTCCAGTTTGTGAATAAGTGACTTTGCTCCCCGTAGAAACTGCTGGCTAATTAATCATGGTTGCAGAGTGCTGTTGTAGGCAGCTTGTTATAACATTTGATTAATAACAAGTGCTGATTTGGGAATTGTGGTACACTGAGCAAGATCACATCTGGCAGGGCATGACAGTTACTTACACCTTCACAATAGAAGCTTTTCGCTCTCTCTCTTGGCTGCAGAATGTATTGTGTTTGGGCTGCTCTGAACTTGCTGTCCCATCTTCCAGTGAGCACAGCTGGACTCATCATTAAGCAGACTGCAGGGCTGACTCAGATGGAAGATGCCAGGGAGCCTGGAGCGAAACTGAGGGGCTGAAGACAAAACTCTCTGCGGAGTTGGTTTTGATATGAAGTTTCCTAACACTGAGTTTGGAATCAGCTTTGGAACGTTCCACATTTGGCAGTTTTCAACTACTAGTTATCATTCAGAAATTGTACTTCTCTGACAGTGGTGATGGGATACTCCCATCCAAAATGTAGGCAAACATGCATGGATTAGGAAAAGGCACAGGTGGAAATTATTAATGCAAATAAAATAAGCATGCATTAAGTCAAGCAAATGGCTTGTGTGCTTGTCATTGAGAGAAAATAAGGCCAACGTAAATGACCAAGCAGCCATTTCTTTTTTTGGAAGAAATGTGCTTGTAATTTGCATCCCTGGGAGAAATCCAAAATTATAAGAAGTGTCAATTCAGCCTCTTAGAATTTGATGCAGTCTATAACCACTGAAGGCATTTGAGGTTTTTATCTGGATTTTGATAGTTAACAGATTATATCTGAAAGGCACCATAACTAATTTTTAATGATGTACTGTTTTTGGCAATAAGATATCCTTAGATTCAGCCATTTTTCCTCTAGCTGAAATCATTCATTTATGAATTTGCAATTTTGTACCTTCTAGAAATGAGGAACCCAAGAGATCTGGGTACTAGTCCCTGCTTGGCCATGGAGCCAACCAGGTGACTTTGGACCAGTCCCTCACACTCAGCCCAGCCTACCTCACAGGATTGTTGTTGTGGGGATAAGAACAGGAGCTGGAGGAGGAGAATGATGTAAGTTATAAGAAAAAAGTAGGGTACAAATGTAATGAATAAAATAAATAAATATAAGTTGTCCTGGGTTGTCTCAAGATAAAAAAGCAGGGTATAAATGCATCATCATCACCACCACCACCACCATCTTTCCACAGATAAGAGGGTTTTGATGTAAGGAGATTCACTCCCACCTCCATTTTGAAGGTGTGCAGTTCTTGCTGGGCTTGCCCAATTTTTGTGTAATGTGTGTAGCGGCACAAAGAGCAACAGCAGACCTGACTGGCAGCCCTCTGTATCACCGGCTTCACAACCCTTTTGTAAATGTCCAAGAAGCAAGCAGAATGCTGCCTAAGATTTACCTGCTTCGACACTGTGAAGGACTTTGCTGCTCCAGATCCTGTCAGCACCACTGATTGAACTGCCCGTCTTGTATGAATGAAGCTGCTCTGGTGCCATCTTGAGTTCTTGGATGCCAGTTTGCATCAGTTCTAGCCAACTTGGCCGATGACCAGGAATACTGGGAGGGAGCTATAGCCTCAGATATCCTGGAAGGCATGCACTTAAACTACAGTGCAACAGGTACAGGCTAGACACAGGTAAGAGCTTCTCAACTGTCAGAACAATATGGCAGTGAAACCAGTTGCCAAGGAATGCCATGTACTCTCCCAGTCTAGAGACATGCAGGAAGGAGCTGGACAGCCACCTGAGTGGGATGGTGTAATTGGCATCCTGTACCAGCAGGGGGTTGGACCTGATGGCCTTCATGGCTCCTTCCAACTCTACTCTTCTATGACTATGATATGATTCAAACAGAGGTCTGGTTATTATCTTCATGTTCTACACTTCAGGCTATTGGGCAGTGTAGAACTGTAATAAATAAATTCACAAATAAATGCACTCAGGGCCCTCCAGCCACCAGAATGGAAATGGTTAATACGTACGTAATCTCAGATCAGCTTTCCCCATTGGATATTTTGGATTGCAATTCCCTTGCTGGGTAGGGCTGATTGGAGCTGTAGTTCCAACTATTTGGAGGATGAAGGCCAGAAATGACTAAGATGGTCCAAACATTCTCTCCCCTTTCGCAAAGACTCCTCGGCTCTTTTCCAAGCAGATTCTCTGCTGATTCTCCAATTTTGGCAAAATTTTCACCACTACACCATTTAAGTTTTGCTTATATATTGTGAAAAGCGAAGTGGCAAAGCTTGACAAGGGTTGTGGGGACTAAATATTTTATATTGTATTTTTATACTGTATTGTTTTATTATGTATACTGTATTATTTTATACTGTATTGTTGTATTTTAATTTAATATTTATATTTTTAATTTATATTATAATTATTTTAACTTGATGATGTGAGCCACCCCGAGGCTTCGGCGAATGGGGCGGCATAAAAATGTTTTAATAATAAATAAATAAATAAATAAATATCTGAATAACCCCCAACACACAAATTTTCCTGCATGCAGAATAATAGCTTTTCAGGGGAACCCATTCCATTTGACATTTTTGTGGCATATCTTTTTCTATCTGTATAGAGGTTTTTTCATGGAGAGGCATTCAGACATGCAAACTGTCACCTGCATCTTGGAAAGGTAGAGTCAAGGAAATACTTTGCTTGTGTGAATGAAATACACTGTTATCCTCAATTGGAATGGAGCTAAGCTGAAGTTTAGTGGGAAGGAAAATTACCAAAATCCAC
Source organism: Varanus komodoensis (assembly GCF_004798865.1). Classification (NCBI taxonomy): domain Eukaryota; kingdom Metazoa; phylum Chordata; class Lepidosauria; order Squamata; family Varanidae; genus Varanus; species Varanus komodoensis. The sequence goes on from NW_025335317.1 coordinate 6,541,911, forward strand.
TTGCCAAATCTGGAGGGGATGAATTCTCTATAAGTTTCATGCAGCCTTTCTCCCTCTCAATGGTGTGAAGTGGTAAATGGGTGTAACTTTAATTACTAGGCCTTTGTGATAATTATAGAATGGCAGTCTGAATCTGCCCTGCATATATCTCCATTCTGCATGATTATGGACTTCTGAGAACTGCTGAAATTACTAGGAAAACCAGCCACTACTCAGATTATATCAAAAATAATTAAAAAAATACAAATCATACATTGGTCTGAACATGCATGCATAAGGCAACATTGTTGGTACTAATACTTTGAGTACTTTAAAAGCTGAAAGTACTTTGCAGTTTGTATTTGGTCTGTCCTCAAAATAATAACAACCCATTTTACAGATGCAAGCAATGAGACCAACAAGCAGCACCTTGACAAGGAGCCCATTGAATTTAAGCCCTTGGTCAATGCCTAGTTTTGCTACTTGTAGGAAAGGGGAATCAAGCAGTTTCTGCCCACAAAGAAGACTGTTATCCCTGTAGCAAATGTACCTCCTTCTATGTTTCTTTTTGTTTCCAGGGATCAGTTCTTGTTCATCGATAAACTAAGAAAAACTGAGTTTATGCAAGGACTGCTGAGGTGAGAGGGAGGAGACAGTAGACTTTTTGCCTTCCCTGATTGAACTGAACTGAGCACTCTTTGAAGAATATTTATGGTTTTCTGATTTCAGAGCTGTGGTTTTCCTGCTGCTAAAGAACAGGTGCATTCACATTCTGATCAGAAGTGTGGGGAGTTGAAAGCAGAGCCATAAATGCTATGGCAAGTCAGCATACCAAGTGCTTGCATTCATGAGAAAATGTGGAAGGGGGTTATCCACATTCATCCAATTTTCTTTATATACAGGCCAAATCTGAACTAAACTAAAATGACTTGAAGCCAATCATAACAAAAGCAATAAAGTCAAGGATAATGACATGAGAAAATAATATTGGCAACTGATGTTTGGTGCATCGCACCGTTTGGATGTCTGGTAATTAATTCCATGTGTAACTGTTTTTCAACCAGTAAGTTTTGGGGAACTTCACCCCAGTGCTAAATGAAGTGGCACACCACAAAATGCTCCATGGGCCACATCACATGTCTTTGAGGATCTAGTACTGTGCTTCACCAGCTAGCTCTGAGCTTGAAGTTGGAATATTAGCTGCATATAAGGAAAGGTTCATAGCTTAGCGGTCATCAGCGCTTTGCATGCAGATCAGCCATCGTTCTATTCCTGGCATCCCCTCTGTGCATGGGAAAGCAAGAGAAACATAGGAACAGAGCGAGTCAGAAGGGGCCTTCCAGGCCATCTAGTCTGATCCCTGGCTCCAGCTGGCTCTGTTCATGACATGCCTCCCATGTGCATGTCCAGCTTATCCATTAACACCCTCACCAATGTGGCCTCAACCACCTCCCATGGAAGGCTGTTCCATACCCCAAGGGTCCTAACCATCAGGAAGTACTTCCTGACATCCAAATTGAACCTTGGTTCCTTGAGCTTGGCAGCCTGAGGCTTCTGCCTAAGATATCTGCCAGCCAGATTGGAAATCCAAAATCAGAACCCTTGGGAGCTACCCTGTTGCCACGCACAGTGCTATGTGGCCTTGCAGTGGTCCAGAACAGTGCAAGAGGGATGGGAAGTGGGGTGGCAACAATGCAATGTGCTTGCAGGTCACACTTGGGGTTGCAGACATGGACTGGCCCACTGCTTTCTATACCACTAGATTGAACCTGGCAGTTGAAAGAACTAGCCTGCACAGGCACAAGGTGTAGCCATTTGGCTTTCGGGATTGAAGCATCTGCAGACAGCACGTTTCCAAAAGAGGGATTCTCATCAGTGGGAGCAAAGTTGGGGGTGAGGGTACAGATCTGATCTTGCATGTAAAGTTATTGAATTGTATTATTTTAATAATGTTGTTATTGGATTGAATAAATGAATGTATTGAAATGTAAACCGATACAAACAATTCACATGAACAGAAATAGTTAAGCTATTTATTGATATAATAACTGGTTAAATTGGCATTTATATATAGGCAAGGAGTTATACTCCAGGGGGTCAATAAATATTATATTAGTGTTTGGCCTTTAATTCATTTTTTACCTTTGCTTTCCTACCAAGCCTTTTCCCCCATTCCAGGAGAAAAGGCAAGAATACCATGGCATGCTGTCATCCTTTAGCCTAATTGCACATTTTTCATTTAAAGTGTTTTTTATATTTTTCTATGACTACATTTGTGTGAAGGGAGGATTAAAAATGGACTGCAACTCTGAAGAATCCATGCAACTCTGGAGAAACCAGTCCACTGCAGAATCTCTCAGTCAGATTCTTAGCTGTGGCTTTCTCCAACAACTTTACCTTTCACACCTTCAAACCTCTTACAGTTTTAACATATGCAACGTGACAAACATTTATTCATTTTGACCTGAGGGTTGAAATGGCTCAAGGCGTTTGTACAGCACAGTTCCAGTATAAGGTCTGACAATTTGAAGTCAGCATCCTGTATAAGTGCAGTTATCAAGGAGCTGGGATTATGCTCACTTCCATGCTGAGGAGACAATGGATGGCAAAGCCACACTTTCCTTTGTGTATGGTGTGAAATGGGCTGAGAGCAGCATATATGTGGGCTAAAGCTGACCCCTTGGAATCGCTAAGGAGACATGCATCGACAAAAAAGAGGGCATCCATATGTATGGGATTTGCGTGTGCTTATCTGAAGGCATAGATGCAAATAGAGGCATGACTGACGTTCAGGTAAGGCTGCAATACATCTGACCACAGTGTGGAAGATTACGACCACCTGAGCAGTGTGCCTTGCTCAGTCTGTTGCCCAGGTGGGGTCACTGGGTTCTGGCTTCCAGGCCCTTACAGGTTTTAACCTACAAAGCCTTACATGGGATACCTTTTGGGGCCTATACCTGTGGGAGCACCTCTCCCAGGAGTGATGTACTTGGACATCAGCCTCGGAGACTTCCTTCACGTGCCAACTCCAAGGGAGGTTTGGTTGGTGGCAACAAGGGGGAGGGCTTTGCTTGTGGTGGCTGCTCATCTTTGGAACAACCTCCCCAGTCAGCCTACCTGGGCCAAACTGAGCTCCAGACTGAGATTTCCTTGGCTGTCCTAGGGCTCGAGGGAGTTGCTCTTCCCAGGAGTTCTACAGGATCATCCTTTGCTGTTTGTTTTAGTTGTTTTGCACTTTTCAACATTTCCCTGATTTGCAGTATGTTGTTGTATTTTAGTGTCTTGTTTTATGGATAGCTGTAAACTGCCCAGAGAGCTTCAGCAATACGGTGGGATAGAAATTAACAATGGCAACAACTTCAAGGCCTGGTTTTGCCTTCTGATGGTTCTCTGCCTTTATACCATACTTGGATAGAATGGCCCAGAGGACTACTCTCTGTTGAAGGCATCATGTAACTACCTGACGAGGCCTGAACTAGTATTCAGAACACACCATCAGCTCCTGCGAACTGAATTGAGGAACTTTTCCTCATTCCCTGCATTATCTGCCTATAAAAACATGATTTATATGCCCTTGCAGATGCTGCCCTGGTTTTGCACTGTTTGTTATGCTAACATACCACAGTTTGCAGGAAAACTGGCATTTGTCAAATGTGCTTCCCTTGTTCAGCATAGTTGAATTATTGTTTCACTTGCTTTACTTCTTCCTCCCCCTTCCCCCCTCCACATAATTAACTTTCAAATCTGCCCAGGGAACATAAAGAGCAAACAAATTCATTTTGCAATAACCTGTAAATAAAAGGCTTTCCAAATCACGGCTGACAGCTAATAGTGAGCAAATGCAGCGCTCAGTGCCGCTGAAGAGGTTGGTGAAAATGAATGACTCAGAGGTATGAAATATCACTGATTAATTCTCAGATTTTGGCTTTAGTCTTTTAGCACATAATGATCACATAGATTTTTAAGAGACCGTGCAAAGTGGAACATGCCAGATTTTGGCCACTCATCTTCCTCCTGGTCTCCCGCTGTCGGAAGTTCCAAAATTCTGGCTGACTGCTGCTGCCTTATAAAAAAGACCCAATGGGGCATAACACAAAAACTTTATGCAGAGCAAAAGGCCGAACTTGAACTGCTTGCCAATTTGATGCCACATGGCACTGTCCAGGACTTTCCTATAATTGTCCTTTCCTGCAGAAAAGAAGTAATTGTCCTTTTCTCTGCCAGGCAATGTATGCCGAGGCAGCAAATAAGAGTTGAGTCCATACACAGGATGTAACTCTTTTAAGAGAGCCACAGATGCCAAGGCATGACATTGGAACTCCTTATGGAGAGGTGTATAAAGGAAGGCATGGATTGTTCTTTACTTCTCCCTCTCTCTCTCTCTCTCTCTCTCTCTCTCTCTCTCTCTCTCTCTGTGTGTGTGTGTGTGTGTGTGTGTGTGTGTGTGTGTGTGTCTGTAGAAATTCTCTCTTGAATGCTGGTGGCCAACAGTGTTTGCATTGCCATATTTCTGTAGAAGAGCAGGAGCTCACAGACTTGGTAGTCCCAAGCAGAGAATCCCACTTCCTGAGTGGTTCAACTTTCATTAAACTAGACAGCAAGTTTCTAGCCCTTATGGTTTCTGAGATGTGTTCAAGCAGGTGTGTCCCATTGCAGAGATATCAGAAGACAAAGGGGTGGTCGAAGATTTACAAATCTTTTCAGATAGCATGCTGCAGGGCCTGCAGGCTGGGCTGGCTGGCTGCCACTCAGTGGGCCCAGGTGAAGAAGGGTCTACCTGGTCTTGGCACAGGCCTGAGCTCCAGCAGAGTCAGGCAGGGATGGCCTCTCTTGGCACCTGCCCACCTGCCAAGCACTAAGAGCAAACCTGACCCAGATGAAAAGGAGGCAAGGACACCTGTGCCATTTAAGTTCTGTGAAACAGTGGTCTCAGCAGGTATAGCCTTCCTTTCCCTTGCCCAATATCCCCTCTATTTATGGCAGCTTTAAAAAAGATGGCTTAATGCCATACCTCTGAGGTTTGCATTTGGAATAATGGGGCATCGTTAGTAGGAGGAAGTGCTGGTGGTAATGCAAGTAACGGGGGAGCAAGAGGGTCTTTCTTTCCCTTCTTCAAGATTAGCCTTTCTAGCAGAGGATTACTGGCTTAGCACTTTCTATCTTATTAGCAGCAAGCTGGCCTTTCTGTTTCCAAGGAGCTTTTCACTTTAATCTGATTGGTGTGCTGTTGGTTTAAATTGGGCTAGTTACCTCTCTTCAGTATTTACTTACTCAAATTCATTTGTTAAGGGAGACAGAAAAGTCTCATAAGATGTTCTGTAGGCACTGCAGTAATCTGCTAGTTACTATACTGGAGAAAGGAAAGGGTTGGCTTGTGGGTCCCAACCTACCCATGGAGGCTTTCCTGGACACCTCTGGATAGAACCTCGGATCCCAAAGATGCCCATTTTATGCACATCTCTAGAGTGGTGCATGAACTGGTAACCCAAATCTTCTCTTCCCTCCTTGTCAGCCTTTGCTGACAAACTGCCTTAAACTGGAAGGGTCGCTCAGCCTAACATCAGTTTAAAGACCAGGAACCATAAGAAGGAAGGGCTGGGCCTTCAGCAGCAGCACGTGGACATCAGAGTGTGCAAGCCGGTGGGCCACCAAGTGAATGGTGCTCTCAGTGATTGTGGTACTGCATTTCTGTTCATATTACAGTATTTCTAAGTGCTCTTCTCTCTTTATAAATTGGCATGCATAACTCGCACTGCTTGTTATTGCCCTTCTCATTATTTATTGATTTGGTACTTATATGCACTAGTTAACAAAGGAATTTTCCAAACTGGTAAGCCGTAAACAACTCAATCACGATAAAATAAAGTACAAGAATCTATATCCAGCGGTTCCTCCTTTTGTCCTCTTTTTGGGTGCTGCACAGGTGACCTCCCTGCCTTTTCGATCAGGTTGGCTGTGTTGGGTGCCAATATTTGTAGCTATAAACCCTCTTGATTGCACTGGCAGGAAGGCAGTGCACACAGGTAGTCAAGTTCGGGATAAGTGGGAGCAGAGCTTTGTCAGCTTTCTTCTGCACAGGGGATGGTGAAGCGGCAGCAGCCTACGCTCAGTGAAAAGGAGGCAGGCAAGCGTTATTTCGGGCTACGTTAATTGAAGTGGTGCTTCCGAATCATGTGCCGTACTAGTTCTCATCTACTCAGCATTGGATTGGCCTCATCTTGAGAAATGCCTCCAGTTCTGGGCACTGCAGTTTAGGAAATTGTGGACAAACTGGAAAAGGTTCAGGGGAAGGCAATCAGGATGATCTCAGGGTTGGAAACTAAGCCCTTGGGAGGAGAGAATGAAAGAACTGGGTGCATTTAGCCCCAAGAAGACTGAGGGGAACTATGACAACACTCCTCAAATGCTTGGATGGTTTCCACATGGAGGAGGGCCAGGATCTCCTCTTAGTCATCCCAGAGTGCAGGGCATGGAATAATGGCTCAGCTTACAGGGAGCCAGGTTCCAGCTCAACGGCATGAAGGACTTCCTGGCCATTAGAGCAGTATGACAACGGGAATGTTTATGGAGGTTGTGGATTCTCCCATACAAGAGGCATTCAAGATACAGCTGGATGACTATCTGAGAGGGATGGCTTAACTTGGCATTCTGCACTGACCAGGGGGTTGGATCCCATAGCCCTCTGGCTCCTTCCAGCTCTACTATTCTGTGATTCTGGGAAAACCAGTTTCCAGTTGCACAGTCCAGGGAGAAAGTCCTCCCCAAAGCTCCAGTCAGGGAATATTGCCTGCTAACCTGCAGTGGCCTGTCCATTAAGACGCTGCCCCTGGCTGGTGTCCCTGAACCTCCCCCATTTATCCATAGGGTACCTGTTGAATCACTGTCTCACATGCCTCAAGTGACTTGTCTGAAATCTGCTGTGGGGTTCATGCCTTCAGGCCTCTCAGCTCTTCTCTCCCCTTGACACTGCCTAGGTCAATGCTTCAGCCCCCTAGGCACCAGAATTCTGACTTTTTTGAATGGTCTTAATGCCCCCTCCAGACGTTTTGGACTATCATCACTTCCAGCCTCCCATTACAGATATGGTAGCCCAAAATATCTGGAGAGGTACCTGATTGTCCACCTCTGTTCCCATGGCCTTAATTTTATGCAATCTGTCCACTATTTACCCAGACTTTCTAGGTGGGCTTCCAAGCCTTTGTCTTTGGTGCTTCCCTGTAGCAAAGTCCCTTGTTCCATGTCTTTTGTTACTGGATGTTCCATGTCAAGCTTCTCAGGACTTCTGCTGGCTCTGGGCCTCTCCAGGCAGAGCAAAGCAACTGGCCAATCAAGCAGCATTGTCTTTCCAAGGGAGTAGGTACTCCAGTTCTGTCCTTATCTATACACTGCATTGACGGTGTGGAAAAATGGTGGCATTAAACCAACACATGACAGACTTCCCATGATCTTTGCTCCCTCCTCCCAGAATACATGCTGCATCAAAATTTCTCTTGCCCTAGTCCAGCACATTATGTGAACCCCAAACTATGCATGGAGCTCCTGTGCAAGTAAATTTTCCATTCATTTCAACAGAGAAGCTGGTTCCCTCTTTGATGGTGCTCTCTGGAAATGCAGGGAGGCAGCTCCAGTGAATATAGATGTTCACACTAGATATTTGCATCTATTTTTAGGCAGCAGAGTGACTCATGGAAGGGACATCCATGAAGCCTTGATCTATAATGCAAGAAGCCACTGTGTGTGGATTGCGAGCAAAAGAGTTACTCTGTTGTTCTGCCATGGCATGGCCTTGGCAGCAAGGCTGCATGATTTTCCCCCTAAATCTCTCTCCTAAGATATTCAGCCACACTGTAAAATGAACTTAAGGACCAAGGTGGAAGAGGGCAAGGAAACTCTGCTGTGGTCAGATTTATAATGTGCATGCACACGCCAGCCCTAGGACAGATGGGACTGAAGGGGCAGTAAAAAGACACAGATCAATCTCTTCCGGGTGCTATAAGTCTGTCTTGGATCCAGCTGCAACTCGGGAGCTGGTGTTCGGACTGGGTTTTGGCTATGACCTGGACTGAACCAACCTCCCTCGCAATGTGCAAAGCAGATATTGTGTTAATGCAATTGGTGGATAAGCAGCTTCTCTCATCCATTTGGCAAGGGCTGCTGTATTGACCATTAAGATATTTATTCATGTAATGCAGTTACACAGGTGTAACTTGCCCTCCTAGTCTTCAAAGGAACTTTCTTAACTCACTGTGTCTCTGGTTCAGACATTAGGCAAAAGAAGTAAGTCATATTTGTAGTTCATTGTCCAAGCAGGATGAAGAAGCCATGCCAAAATGTGAAAGAGTAGGGATGGGACATACCCTGTCAGAGCCCATCCCTCCAAGCATCCATGGGCTTGGCCTGGTCTTCCAAAGAGCCAAGCCGAGAGGAAGTCCATGCACCCTCACTGGCATGGAAGAAAGACCTTGCTTGTGCAGTAGGCAGGGGACTGCTTTCTTGGCAGCCCCCTGGCCTCCACGTACCCTGCAGCCCACCTTCTTTGGCGCAGCGAGTGTCTGCCATTTGTGCAGCTCCTCTGAAGTATGAGTGGGCACTGCTTGCGGGGTGTGTGAGGCTTGATTCTTAGTGAATGTCCGCCAACACGGGGCATGCTCACCAGGAACTGGGGCTCGGGGTCTCTGCAAAGTGGATTGGAGTCCAGGCAGCAAGCCCAGGGAATCCAGTGGACTCCCAACCCTGGATGGACTCTTCATACCTCCCTTATAAAGAGTGCCGCATTTCACTTCCTTATTCATCTCCTCTAATTAGTATTAACCTCTTGTGTGCAAGATAATAAGGGTCCATGTTAGTATTTTGGTGTGCCAAGTATTTATTTTGTAGGGACCCCCAAATCTGAATCCAGAAAGAGGCTTCATCATTCCTGGAGCTGAGCTTGGAGTTCCATGATGAGATCAAATGGGGTAGCGGCTAAAACAAGGGGGAGCAGACACTGCTGTTCCAAGAAATAACAGTCTACAGTCAACATCAGAATGAATGATAACAAATAAGGAGTATGAAGTCTAAAATGGCCACAGCTCAAGCCTTCCAGAAGGAACGACCCAGCAGCAAAAGTAAAACTACGAGCACTGTCATATTTAAATTTCCAGACAGGTGTGCAGTCCACAGATTTAACTTGTAATAAACATTATCTGCCTGGAGTTCAGTGCAGGAGAGGAGGGGGAGAGCAAGCCCAGCCCCACCGAGCCCCCTAGGATTGATGACCCATGCTAAGAACATTTGTCAGTAGTGAGTAGATATCCAGCAGCTAGGAAAAATGGGATTTCTCCTTGTGCACTCATTAAGACAAACTAATGAATGACAAAATATAATAGAATATGTTATCTTTCCTAACCCCAGGACAGAAGGAGGTTGATGAAGTAATTTAAACCTCATCATCTCACCCCCCCCCCCTTATGCTCCTGCTTTCCTCTGATAAACGGGGACACTCGGATTTTCACAGCCTTCCGCAGCAATGCCAGCTTCCTCAGAACATTCTGCTGTAGCCCTTGAAATGCTCCTGGTGGCTCTCCCAGCCAGGAACCTCCGAAGTTGCTTCAGCTTTTGGTCCAGTGATGGGACCAGCCCTGCAAGGAGACAGTCGTGGTGGATATCAGAGGAGGCTGCAAGGGTGTTGGAGGAGAGCCCTGTACGCCGTCCTCCTTCTGCCCTCTAAGCTTCCTTGCTGCCTCCCAGTGCTGGGGATGAAGCTGCCTCCTCACTAGTCTCCAATCATCAGTCCAGGAGGCATTTTTGACATGGACTAGAAGGGGTGCTATCTTGTCCTTCACCTCAGGCAGGAGATTGGGGCTGGCTTTGCCCAGTGGCGACCAGTCCCAGGTGCTGCTTTGGGCCAGCCCCAAATACAGCCCCCCATACTGGTAAGAATGGCAGCCGCCTAGGAAGGCCTTGGCAGTTATGGGTGGCCTATCAATACGTGTATAAATAAATAAAGCACAGCTTAGCATGCACTGGCTTTTTCTGTGGGTTCGAGGTGGGCATATTCTGACCCCCACTGAAAAATGTTCATCTTATTGGAAGTTACATTATTTCTTATACAGTTTTGCTTTAAGAGCCTTTTAAGTCCACCTCAAAACCTTTTAATTCCACTTCAAAATCCAATTTTAGCTGGAATTGGTGGCTATGCTAATGATATCTATTCCAAATAGCCTGCAAGTATGTTTATTTCCTATTCTGCTTCTACTAATAGGATTTTTGCATGCGGACTGAGGATATCCATCCATCCATCCATCCATCCATCCATCCATCCATCCATCCATCCCCCTTCAGCTCTGAGGTATTTATGGTAGTGAGGAAACAGTGCTAGTGAATCATATACAGATAACACCACTGTTATGCCAAGGAATTGTCAGTTTCAAATCTTAGCGGAGGAACTAGAGTTGATAAGACAACAACCGCCTGGAGTGAAGTGATTTTGGCTATTCCAGAGTGATCAGCTGCTTCTAGAGAAAGGAAAACACATTGGAGGATCTGAATTCTCTGAATAACATGTCTAAAGTGTAGTTCTCACACTTTCTTCCAGGGAAAAGATAAGCCATTTCATTTCTTCATTTTTAATCTAGCTGTTTTTTACCCTAGAAATGATGTCTCTGTAAGAAAACCTCTGAAGGTTGTATAATTCTGACTGGATAAAATTCTATCCATTGTGCCAGTGCAAGTCGAGAATGGCATGGAATTAATGGAATGAACGTCCGTTGCCTAAAAGCAATCCCCAAACCAAATCAAAGCGACCTGTGGGGAAAGTTTGCTAAGAACCCTGGACTAGCCTTCTCCGATATGGTACCTTCCAGAATTTTCCACTGTGGTGGTTATCGTCTCTGCTCATCAGTCATGCTGCAAGGACTAATGGGCACTGCAGTCCAACCAACATCTGGCCAGTATCAAGTTGGGTAAAGTTGTCCTAGACCATTTCTCAAACTGCATCGTTCCAAGTCATGAGAGTTGAACAGGCATAAAAGAGGTTTATAGCGCAACCCTGAGAATGTTTACTCAAGAGGAAGTCTGAGCTCTATGGGGCTTCATCCCAGGAAACTAAGCATAGGATGGCAACCTTAGACACATGATGAGTCTTGAAGCTCTGAATGTTGGCAGAACAACCCAGTGTTCCAGTGTTAAAGATATATATTTTAAAATGTTAATTTAATTTATTGTTGTAAGCCGCCCCGAGGCTTCGGCGAATGGGGCGGCATAAAAATGTTTTAATAAATAAAAATAAATAAATAAAATAAAGATGCAGAGTTTTCTACAGGCATGTCCGGGGTGCTAGGCTAGTGCAATTTCTGTGGCAGCGGCTTATTGGACGTTTCACTAGCTTAGCAGTGCTTCTGTCACAACCTGTAGCCATCAGTCAGTGTAATCCAGCGATCGTGTTTTCCCCTTAACATTTGGTGCACAGTGTAATCATTTACACATCAACACAAAAATAAGCTCCATTGAGTTCAATGGAACTTACTCCCAGATGATTGTGTATAGGTTTGGAACCTGACAATGTCATCCAATGCACACTTATGTAGAAGCAAGCCCTATTGAATTCTGTGGGACCTGCTTCTAATAAGCAAGTTAGGACTGCACTATAACTCTCTCTTATTAAAACCTATGGAACTTAAAAATGTGTCTCTTTAGATGGATATGCTCTATGCACACTCCAAGAAATGCACAATCCTTTGCAGGTTTAGGAAAAGGAGAGGTCTTCAACTCCCAGAATGCCATAGCCAGCACGGGCCATGCTTGGAATTGTATTACTAGTACATATAAGCATTTATATTTGCTCCCGCACTGGAGGCATTCAAAAAGAAACTGGACAGCCATCTGGGTGGGACGGTGTGACTTGGTGTCCTGCAACAGCAGGGCGTTGGACCCCATGGCCTTCATGGCCCCTTCCAACTCTACTATTCTAGGATTCTATTTTGCTCTTTCTTCTTGTGAGGAAGCCATGCAACTTACATGCTCCATGGTATCCTCTCAATGACCCTGTGAGATAGGTTAGGCTGAATGCAAATAATTGGCCCAAAGTTACCCAGTAATTTTCGTGCTGGAGGGGGAACTAGAACTCAGATCTGCATCACTGCATCACTAGTTCTCTTGCATACCTTTTCTTCCTCCAAACATGCATAAGGTTATGCACTTAGTTTATTACTACTTTGGGGTTCAGCTACATAAATGAATCCATGTCCAAGCCTTGGCTCCAGGAATATAATATCATAAATCCTTTAAATTGTTTTCTCTGGGAGAGAAAATGGGCTCACACACATACACACGTACACACACACATGCACAAACACACGTTCAGATAAGAGCAATCAGCAGTTGGGATAAAAAATAAGAAGTGAGGTTCATACAATAATTCATGAAAGGACAGTGAGCAAGCATGTCATGGAGTTACCCTATCTGACCACATGCATTACTTATAAGTCTTATTGAGGTGAATAAGCTGTTAACATGACCATGTAAGGCTGCAATCCTGTACCTCCTTACCTGGGAGCAAGCCCCTGTAAAATAACTGGAAGTTACTACTGAGTAGACATCCATAGGACTGCAATTTAAGGGCCACAATCAACATTTCTTTAACAGTATCTCCATCAGTTATATCCCTATTTTCATTTTTACACTAGTGTAGTCATGGGGACTCCCAACCTGGACTGGGACCCTGGCATGGGAAGTTGGTTTTAAAAGACCATCTGAACTGGGGTCCCTGTGCTCACGGTGCACTAAAAGAAGAAACCCATCCATAAAGATGGAACTGCTGTGTACACATTTACAACAATGTGTGTGTTCCTTTACAAAGCTCCAGATGTTTTGGACTGCTTTGGGGCTGCAGAAGTTTTGGACTGCATCCCATGGTTTCTCTCCATTGGCAACACTATTGGATAATTGGAGCTGTAGGCCCTATGGAGGGAGACAAGTATCCCACCCCAATTTTTTAAAAAACAAAACACTAGCTCATGATCAGTGATCATGCAAGATTAAATGTGGTCATGCCTATTGAAGCTTCTTTTAAGAAATGAAATCTGATAGGCAAAAGATGGGGTCAGTTCTAATTGAACATCTTTCCAAATCGGGTCTCTTGGTTTCATTTTATTGTCAAACTCATATGGAAAGCTGGGCTGATTTCTGCTGCCTCTGCTAAACCGCCTCTTTTGGCTTTTGCACTGCTTTTCTTTAGAAGGCAAAGCTGCTTGGTCGCTTCTGCTATTCTTCCCTTTGACCAGATGCTGCCTTGGAGCATAAAACACAGGTCTAGACTTATGCTCTCGAGACCACACTTCTATATAGCAGAAATCTTTCGGTTCCAAGACAAGAAGGCCTGGCAAGCTGAGAAAGGAGACTGCCCTTTGATCACGTTTGGTGGTGCTGACATGTGCGGCAGACATATCCCAGATGGCACCTCGCTTTATTTTGTGGGATCCAAACTGCTCTGGGTGTGCGGTGCTGCTTGAGGTGATGCTCTGTGATTTGCCAGGGGAGAACAGAGAGAAGAGCAAGCGATTCCTTTCTCATGACATTTCCTACCGAAATTACAGATATCACTGAACCCTTTCCTGCCCTTGCCAAACATATCTACTTCTTCCAGACAAAACTGAACTCACCACATCTTTGAGATTTGCTTGGGCTGGGATTAATGCTTTAAAAGGAGTTTGAAAAGCTGTTCTGACATTTATCTATGTGACAGTTATCAAATAATTTGCAGGCTCTGTCTCCTTTGCTGTTGCTCTCTTTGTACTCACAGTGAAATGTTTGGGAGATATGTTGAAATAGGTGAGGGGATCTTGTGAAATGTACCCGGGAGTCCATGCCTTCTTTGAAACAGGTTTGGATGGTGATGACTTTACTGGACCTTTCCTGGGATGGCTGCATGGAGACAGGGACAGCATCTCCTTCAGTAGTTTTCAGATGGGTTGGCAGGTGTATCTTTTCTATCCGGTTTTAGGTTGTTGACAGTTTTCAGTATTTTTTCCTGTACTCCATGTTATTGTATTTTGGTGGTTTTTTATTGCAGTGGCTTTGAATTTTTCATATTACCTGTACATAGGTGTGTGTCTGATATGCAATCATGTAGGTTGAATCTACATTTATAGTGCGTAATCTGTGCTGAGAGAAATAGATTTTGTGGTCCCTCCTTCCCACAGCAGTTCTCCCGTCTCCTGAAAACACTGTACAGAGAGTCCTGAGGTCCTGGAACCAACCCGCAACATTTAAATAAAATTATATAAATTATGATTATTGCAACAATTGCTGCATACACGCATAACATGAAACCTTAGTAGATGGTGCATGAATATGCCTTCAGATTGTGTCCTCATCCATTCTCTTTTGTGCAGGACTGAAGAACAGATCAGATGCATCTGTTTGTATTTTTAATTAACTGAAATCTGCACTTTATCCAAATTAGGATTAACCTTGATTAGTTTCAAGAATAATTTATCTGAAGAAGCTAGGTTGAAACTATGGTTTATGCTCCTGGCTTGCTGGAATAAACTATAATTAAAACCACAGTTTGTTCTGGTTTGGTCAAAACATCAAACCATGTTTAGTTGAAAATGAGCATTGTGTTATGTTATTAAACTATAGTTTGCTTTTATGCTGAAATAGGCAAATGGATTTTTGAAATGGCAGTAAACTTGCAAAAGCTGGAGTTAACTCTCCAACAGTATGAATTCTTTTTGAACTAGAAGTCAGGCCCTCTTGAATCTGACTCCTCTTGGGCAGCCCAAGGCAGTGATGGGCCAAGCTCACACAAGGCCCAGCTGCCCTGGATGCATTGCACACGAGTGCGCTTCCCCTTCTTCCTATATGCACCACCTTAAAGTGTTCAAAGCCATTACTAGTTCATTTACCCTTGCCTACTATGCTTCTCCCCTTCTCCTCACCACTTCAGAAGCGCCAGTCCCTTTGAAAGCACAGGCCTTAGGATATTTCCTGGGCTGGGAAATGCATAGCTAATTTATACAGCCAATGTAGGTTCACCAGCAAGAATGGCAAAGTCAAGTCCTTCCACCAGATAAACGCTTCAATCAACTGCAGTTACCAAATCTATGCACAATAATTTCAGGCATTAAATGTCAAGAATCAGCCTCTTTAAAGAAAAAGATCAGCTCCGGGAATAAAGGATACATGTACAAAGTGAGCATGGGCTAGGGTTGGGTTCTCTTCTAGCTACTAAACTTACAAATACATTTTATTTCAATGGCAAGGAGTAGAAACCGTCTCAACTGAATGCTTGGATTCCCAGGATTCTAGTAAATATTAGCCTCCATTTTTACTTTTCTGACACATTTTAGCATGTGCACAAGCTGTAATATGCATCTAGAGAGCCAACTTTTGAAGAATAAAAGAGAGCACGATATTTCCAGCAGCATAACCTGCAGAAATCATAATTATCACCTGTATCGATGTTTCTGTGGAATCACAAGAATGTCTCTTCTGAAATGTTCATTCTGCTCTGAAGTCTTTTTTCCCCTTCCCAGCTGCTCCCCCCTTGAGATAAAAATCGCAGCTTCTTAATGTTGAGATAAATATTGGCAGCTCTGTGTTTTTCTTTTCATTGCCTGACTGTTGCAAAAGTGCCAGCAACTTTTCATGCTTTTCCAAGCAACTCTGTAGGGATTTC
Source organism: Varanus komodoensis (assembly GCF_004798865.1). Taxonomy (NCBI): domain Eukaryota; kingdom Metazoa; phylum Chordata; class Lepidosauria; order Squamata; family Varanidae; genus Varanus; species Varanus komodoensis. The sequence goes on from NW_025335317.1 coordinate 6,557,551, forward strand.
TTTCACCAGAGTTTGAATTTGGAATAAAAGGGTTAGAATTCATTTGGATCTCATGATCAGTGAATCATTGTCCAAAGGAAACATGCATAAAATCTATACTATGTATATAAATTTAAACTATTCTGGCCGGTAATGACAGTGATAAAAATAGAGATTTAAGTGTTCCCATGTCAATTAAACATGTTTTTGCTATTGAAAAGCCCTGCCTTCTTTGGCTTCCTTAATATTCTTGCCCAACAAATCTGGACAGCTTACAGCAAAACATGGCTGGTGGCTTCCCACCAAGGAACACAAAGGGAGGATTTCAGAGGTCTTTGGAATGGACGTGCCATCAAACTGCTGATCCCGTGCACAGAAATGCAGACCCGACTTGCTGACTAACGCCATCAAAATATGTGGGAACTTCCTTCTGTCTTCTATTTATATAACAGCCAGTTCCCAGCTGTTGTTCCAAGAAATCCAGAAGCGACTCAGGATCCAGCAATGTGGATAGGGAGGGACACATTATATTTCCAATGGCCATGGCCACCAGTTAGGAGGGTAGGTACTCGGAGGAGGGCTTTCTCTGCGGTGGCGCCCAATCTATGGAATGCGCTCCCCAGAGAGGTCCGCCTGGCGCCGTCATTATTCGTTTTTCGGCGCCAGGTGAAGACCTTTTTATTTAAACGTCATTTTAATTGTTAACAATATTTACTTATTTATCTGGCCAGGGCGACTTCTTTTCTGTTCTTTTATAACTTTTCTTTTATAACTTCTTTTATATCGTTTATATTTTTATTTATTTTATATTATTAATTTTAATTTTATATTGTTATTTTTGTATTGTATTGTATCTTATTGTGTTGTAATCCGCCCCGAGGCTTCGGCAAGCGGCGGCATAGAAATGTTCTAATAATAATAATAATAATAATAATAATAATAACAATAATAATAATAATAGCAAGGCAACAGGGGCCCTTGCTTCATACATGTGCTGGATTAAGCCACTTGGACAAAGAAAGTCTTCAAAATTCGAAGCTTACCTCTGCTAAGCAGACTACAGGGGATGCGACAGCAAGGCCAGGGCTTCCTGACAGCATAAACTTGAGAAGAGAATGGATGAACTCCTGGATCTCTCATAAATAGACTTGTTTGTAAGCCGTCCTGAGGCTTGAGCAAAGGACGGGTTAGAAATGTTCTAAATAAATAAATAAATAAATAATTTATTTATTTATTTATTTATTTTCCAGATGGGTTGCCAAGCTGGGGCATCACAGTGGAAAGCAACAGCAAGCAAGAGTCTTGTGGTATTACAGCCTCCACTTTCTTGGGCCACTGCCCACTCCATCAGATGCAATCCATGAAAGTTTATGCCAGAATAAATCTAGATCTGCCATGTTTAAAATACTAACAGTAACTAAGAAATATTTAAAACAATGCAACAGGCTTAGAAAACTGCAGTGTTTTTTTTTTTTAAATTGGTAGTGCAGTGTCCGTAGAGCCTTTCAAAAACCTTCATGTGCAGTCAGAGAGGATCGTCATGCCTGGCATTCCTCTGGTTGGGGAAGGAGATGCAGAGAGAGAAATGGGGCAGCAGGCAGGAGGGAGGGAGGGAGGGAGGGAGGGAGGGAAGGAAGGAAGGAAGGAAGGAAGGAAGGAAGGAAGGAAGGAAGGGTGAGCCATCCATCGCTGGCCTGATGCTGCCAACCGGTCTGCTCACTGCCAACATGTGGCAGCTGGCACTTTCCTTGTGGAGGAACGTATCCATTCATGGGGGAAAAGGGCAAAGGAGTCTACTACAGAAATGCCTGCCAAATAAGAAAGTCATAACATGCTACTTAAAGAGAAATGGAGAGGCTGCTCTACTGCTTTCTGCCTGTGCTTTTAACAGCTCCTCCTCCCCCTCCCCTTCTCCTTCTCCTCCTCACCCTCCACAGCTCCAAGTTACCAGGGGCTCAGTGCCATGTTCATTTCTGCAAATCAAGCTTCTGTTTCTCAAGTTTAACCCCTCACCCACTCTCTCCCTTAAACAAAGTTTCCTGGGCTTTACGTTCCAATAGAATGTTTGACCTCCAAACTTTGAAGCATTTGCTTAGACTTACAGAAATGTACACAGAAAGTGTTAACATCATAATCTAAGTATCAGGGAAATATCTGCTTTCAAATAAAGCTGTTTAAAAAGCATCTCACTGCTACCCTGATGCTGAATATCTGAGCCATTCCCCCTTTCATTCTGCCCCGCAAAGGTGTGCAGTCTCAAAGCAGGTCTACTTGGAGTCACTTACATCAGTGTTGATGGCTTCACTCCCTGCTTCTTAGCATGGCAATCATAAAGCACAGACTAAAAACCTGGCAAAATATGTTTTTGCACCAGTAGAAAGACATTTAATTAACTACAGTTGATCTTTTAAAATTCTTGTAAAATGAAATTAGAGTCCTTTAACTGATTTTCTTTTCATTTGTAAACCTCTGTCTCCACATGCCTGATCTCCTAAATATAGACTGTAAGTTACAGAACTCACCGGAATCAATTTATAGCTGGTTTCTGTTCATATTCAGTTCCTCCTCTTGAACCACAGCTCTTTTCAACCGCTAAGAGATGGTTCAAACCATTACTGGTACTGCTAGAGCTACATGCAATTCCTTCAGTCATTATCTGCAGGAAGAACTTAATATTCTTCCATAAGGATAACTTAATTTTCTGAGAACAGCTATTCCAGAACTTAAGGTTGAAGAAGGCAGAAAGCATGCAGCCCTGGTCACACAGACAGCTAGTTTGGTGCTGTGTTTACAGTATTGGCCTGAGACTTGGGAGATCCAGGTTCTAGTTCCTCCTTGTTCAATGGGTGACTTTGGGCCACTCACAGCTTCTCACCCAAACCTACCTTGCAGGGTTGCTGGATCATATAAGCCAACTTGGGTTCCTTGAAGAAAGGAATAATGCAGACTAGAAATGGAATAAATAGATAAATAAATAGACTAACCCCAGCAAGCATCTGAGAAGTCATTACTAATGGGCCAATCATCAGTAGCGCTGGCAACATCGGTACATCGCCATCAGTCTAGCTACACATCTGGCAGATAGTGGTGGCATTGCTTCTCCATCTATCAATCACCTAGTTTTCACTGATGTGCTAACCTTGCTTCTGCTCAATGCCATTACTACCTCAGTGAGAACCTGGGCTAAAGTGAATGCATTCAGAAGAGGCAGTTGCCTTCTGGAATACTGAGGACCTCGTTGCTACGGTGACCCTCTCAACAGAAGGGGCTACTGCCTATAGATTGGGACAGAGAGACACAGAGATGCCAGGGGAAGTTGTCGGATCTGCTTCTTGGATCTGTTCAGAAACAGCCAGTTAGAACCATGGAGCCAAACCCAGGGGAGTTTTCCATGCTTTCAGGAGGAACATAAAGATGATTTCTGAGTAACTATATAAGAACCTGTCCCCCCCACCCCCACCCCTTCTCTGGCTCTCTCTCAAATATGTAAGAATGATACTTCCCTGCCTCTGAGTAATGGAACTTCATTGTCATCTTTAAATACTTGTCTAAAATTAATACTGGCTGGGGTCACTGATTCTCATATATTGATTAATGTCAGAAAGAGCTAGGGATGGATGAATCTGCCAGTACTGCTGTCTTAAAAAAAACTGAAGGTCTTTCTCTCCCAAAGATTAAGACATTTGCAAAATTCTCATCCATTTACACTGGTGAAATCCAACAAATGAGGCTATTGGAAACATGGAGAAGACCATGATAGTCTTCTGTGCTAAATCGCTGTTACAGATGAAAAGCCTATCAGAAAAAGATGGCAACCCTAATTCAGACTAAGATGGTTGAACACACAGGGAGTTAAACTCAGATCTTTAAGTTCTAAGCACTCAAAGCCCTTTGTCCAGTTGGTTAAATCTGTTGTTTTGATTTCTCCCACATTTGCATTGTGTTTATCTCAAGTTCTTTCCATCACCAATGTGAAGAATTTTGCAAATTGTGACAGCAGCACAACTATATCAAGCCCAAGCAGCTAACCCAGAGATCAATGAAATGGAAAGGTGCAACCCTTTGCATGCTTAGACAGAAAAAAAGTCTTATGGGTGATTTCAGTTTTGCTCACAAAATACGTGCGCCATGCCATGTCTGAAGCCCCAGATGTGAGCACAACCATAAGTGCACGTCTGCTGAAAATATTTGCAAATTGTTGAACATGTGTTCATGCTTGTCTCATTTCTGTTTCTCAGTTTTTAATTAAATTTTTATTTTATTTTTTTTAAAAAAATACAAATACAAATAATCATATGATAAAGAAAAAAACACAAAATAAAAATACATAAAAGTCACCCTTCGTGCACCCTTCCACCAGGACCATGGTTGTCTAGTATCTTTTTTTTCTTTCATTTTTCCACTCTTTCAGAAATACCCCCTTCCATCCAAAATTGCAATACATCCATTGGAGGGGCAGTACCCTCCCCTTTTATTAATACATATCCAACAAACAAACCCCATACATTGTTAAAATCATTCTTTTTTATCAGTCCTTTTTTCACCTTTCTCTCACATGCCAACTTATCATTAACCAGTATATTCCAAATTTCTTTAAACCATTTGATTAATTGAAGATCCCGTTTCTTCTCATTCTTTGCTATTATCAATGTTGCTGCTGATACCAAATTTACTATTAATTCTTTAATATTCCATTTCCATTTCTTTTACAACATATTAACAACAGTGCTATTTCAGGATCTGCTTCAATTTTTAAGTTCATTATCTTGCTAATTGTTTCTCAGTTTGATTTCCACAAATCTCCTCACTGCACTCCAGCCCTGCTTTAGTCTAAAGGGGAAGTTTACACCAATTAGGCAATATTTGCACAAATCTTCCATTCAGTTGCTGCTCTCTTTGCACAAATGGGAAATTTGCACGAAGTGAGCAGTGAATGGTAATGGGGCATGAGATGAGAAGTGAGATGAACTTTCGCGAATCCTAGTGATTTCAAACATTGCTTGCTTACCTATTTCTCTTTGTAGGGCTTTTTAATGTCTAAAGATGCATAACTTTGTGCCCTTAATAAACAGGAGTGGGCGGGAATGGCTTCCATACTTCTTTTGCCAAAGTGCAGCTTAAATAAGTGGAGAATGTCTGCCGCACCTTCCTTTCCTCTCATTTCCTTCCAGCACAGCTATTTTTTTGTAGGAGAGGGATCTACAATTGTTTTCAAAAAGATGTTGCCAAAGGCACAGGATGGTGGTTAGCAAGTCTGTAGATAAGGTTCTACATGATCTCAGCCTTTATGGATGTTGAGTTGGGTGAGGAAATTGATAACTGCTATAAGGAATAGCCAGTGAAGGGTTAGGAAAGCATTTGTACCTTCAATCAATTCTCACGACTCCTTGAGGCATTTTGCCTCATACTTTAGAGCAGTGGATGGGCAACTTCTGGTCCACCAGATATTGCTGGGCTACAGCTTCTGTCACTCCTGACCATTGGCTATGCTGGCTAGGGCTGATGGGAGATGGAGTCCAACAACATGAAGAGGTCCACATGTTCCCCATCCTTTAGAAGGGATAAATATAGATTGTTGGGATAAAAGATGAACAGGATTCATGAGCTACATAATGAGACTGAAGAGCAAGAGGAAGTTTGCTACAGCAGAAAAAGTTGAGTATTGGCTGAATGGCTCCATTGCAATAGATTGGCCTTGCTAAGTTCTCCTCTGTGTTGTTTCTGGGCTTATTTGGGAAATATGCCTGCTATATTTGTGGAGAAGGGAATTAAAGTTCTTCTCCTGATCTCTTGCTCTTGGAATTTAGGTTGTTTGGAAAGAATCCTGCGCAACATTACACAGACTCCACCCACCCTGCCCCAGGAACAGAGATGCAACACAGCCAATCCTGGGCGCTTGGGTTTCATTTTGTGTAGTGACTTTGTTCATTGGCCCTTGATTTAGACCATCACTGATGGAAAAATGTGGCTCCTTTTGGTCAACTTATCTCTTTCAGGACTATTTGAACAACTTGTCATTGCAGGGAGGAGTTTAAAAAGCCTCTTTGGCACTTTGTAAAATGGGAAGCTTGGACTGAAAAACTAGGATGTCTCAAAATCATCCCCTTTGGCTAATTAATCAGTGATTTTAAAAGGTAAACTACTGGAGAATGTCTGCAGAAAGAGAGTATTCTTCTGAACAGTGCTGCCTCTGCGTATATCAATATTCAGAATGCAGTGATCAAGGGCAAGATGCAACTGGTCAAGCTGAGCAGAGTGTTAAGTTGTCCCATGCAGTAATTGATTTACAGTTTGTTTCTGGCAAAGGGTAAGTAAATCCACATACCAGCATGGTTGTTTGGGTTTCCTAAACTGACAAAGAGACAAAGGAAGTTTGCTTGTTTAAACACACACACACACACACACACACACACAGAGTGCTTCTCTTGGCTTTATCCTGCATTCATAACAGTTAAGGGTGGTCTCACTTGCTTGGCATTGTTCCACGTGGAGCTGCTTTTCTGAAACGTATGACTCAGTGCTACATACCAGACATCTCTTAAGAAAAACAAATCCACCACATAAACGTACATGGCCAAATGCACAACTGAAAGCAGACAGAAAATCTCCAATATGATAGTAATGCAGTTCCACAGTAGGGAGGGGCCTATCACAACTACCCCCTTATCAAAAGCCACATTAGATATCTGTCGCAATGACAATGCCAGTGGCCACACTGAGGGAGTTTGAGCAGCACAATGTAACTCCTGGAGTTCTTGACATGCTGAATTGGTACCTAGAACTGCCCCAGCTCATGGGGGAGTGACCAATTTTGTGTTGGCTGCTGCAGAATTCACCTGCTTTCCTCCTTCTATTCCTCCCTTTTATGTCTGTTCCACAAGAGATCTTTGCAATTGAAAGGTCTATCTGGAGTGAAGAGGTGGTTTCTTGTGTCTGTGAATCTTGAATGCACCTGGTTCTCACCCAGTAAGGATGTGTCAGTTTGGGGAAGGTCAAAATCTGGTGGATTCTTCTAGCTCACCCCCTGGGATTCTAGCTTGTCAACCCAGCAACTTTTTAATTTTTTTCAATAGGTATGAAGAAGTACATTAGGCAACCATAATTTGTAATCACTCGAGATTCTTTTTATTCTCGTCTGTTTTCTTTTGTGCTTGCACCTCTCTCTCTCTCTCTCTCTCTCTCTCTCTCTCTCTCTCTCTCTCTCATTCCTTTCACCACTGTCTAGCCAATTGACCTTCATAAGCCTTTGAGCATCATGGTATTTATTGTTTCATATGCCATCTTGCAAATATGCCTAATTATTATATGCTTAAAAACATACACAAGTTCATCCATTGGTTGGTCAGTCAGTCAGTCTACTGAACAATTGATTGATCAAATCTGTTTCCTTACAAAAAGCCCAGGATGGTTATCAACCTATATCAAACAAAATACATCACCTTGGCAATGTTAAAATCATGACTCTAAAATCAAAAATTTCTAAAAAACTACAATAAATCATCAACAAAATCTTTAAAAAAACACAAACACAGCATGTGCCTATATGCCCGAAGTCAGCACAAGTGTCAGCAGAGAGAGATTGATGCCCAGTGTCATGAGTTTTGCTCATCCTGCTCTCCAGTCCAAGCTGCACACAAGTCAGATGTCCTAGCTACACTCCTGTAATGTATTGTGGGAACAATACAACAAAACAATACGTTCCTTTTGTAATTAACTTGTCTTATTTATAACCCAAGAAGAGCAAAGTATGTAAAAATCTAGGTATCTTATCTCGTATCTCCTTGGCATGCTTTGGTTCTAGAGATTAATTGTTAGTGAACGTAATTAAGTGAGCAAACAGTTATATTGTCTACGTACGTACCGACAGACGAAGAGAGCTAAAGGATGAAGTGAAGATAGGTGAGGATCAATAGCAGGTTTCTGCTAATGATAATGACTGTGCTTTAAATTACCAGTGTTCCTTCTGTATCCTGGGAATCTAAATTACTGTTTAGGTGAAGACATGGGGACAGAAGATTGTGTAAAGTGATCTTCAGCAATGACCAACTGCATTCATTTTGTGATGGATGTGTCCAATTGGGTGTCTTTCTCTGGTCCTTATTAGAGAGGAGACGTTCTGTAGATTGGTGTAAATGCACAAGGCCAGTGTGATTCTGTTATCTGTCCCTGGATCCAAAATAGTTTTAGCTGCTTCACCCTTGGATATCTTTGCCCGACCAAGTAGCTGTCCTCCAAGAGATGAAGCAGCAGGTTTTCTGCCTCACTCCAAAAATGTGGACTGCCATTCTTTGTGGCTTCACAGAATCATAGAATAGTAGTTAGTTAGTTAGTTAAAGTTTTTCTATGCTGTCCCATTACTAAAACAGTCTCTACTAAAAGTAGTAGAGTTGGAAGGGGCCATGAAGGCCATCGAGTCCACCCCCTGCTGTTGCAGGACACCAAGTTACACCATCCCACTCAATGGCTGCCCAGTTTCTGAAGGTCTCCAGTGTGGGAGAACCCCCACCTCTCCAGGCAGCTGGTTCCCCTGTCGTGTTGCTCTGGCAATGAGGAAGCTTTTCCTGATGTCCAGCCTGAATCTGGGTGGTCACAACTTGAGTTGATTATCCATGTCCTACACTCTGGCATCAGCAAGAAGAGATCTTGACATTCCTCTTAGTGACAGCCTTTGAGGTACTTCTAGAGGGATATCATGTCCCCACCCTACCCCAGTCTTCTCAAGGCCGAACATGCCCAGTTCTCTCAGCTTCATGCTTCCCAGCTGCAACACATAGCAACAGAGAGCTTGCATAAGCTCCACAGCTATGAGGACCATGCTGGGCTGCTTTCTTGGAAGAGATTTGCTGGAAAGACGGGCCCCATCTTTCTGTTTGAGATAGACAGAAGATGTGGGTCAGGGCTTTAGGGCTAAGGTGCAGAAATTCTGGCCTTCCAGATCAGTTCTCCCAGATCTTGTGTCCTCCAGAAGCTTTGAGCAATTATTCTTTGGCATGGCCTTTGTATGGGGGGAACCCTTAACATTTCATGGTGTCAGAAGTGGATTTCAAAGAGACTTCTGAAAAGAGAGTGGGGCAGGTGAGTACTGTGGGGAAGAAGGCCTCCACCCAAACATGGGAGGCCTTGTTGCGGTCCAGCAGCAGGATGTTAATCATGGAGCTTTGGCAGCTTCCACCCAGCCTGCGGTCTTCTATTTAAAGAACTGCCCAAGGACTGTCCCCTGTTTGAAGGACTGTCCAGTTCAGAGCCAGTGGGAAGACAAAGACCCACCAGAAGGAAGAGCTTGGCCTTAATATTTTCTCTCAATGGCACTAGGACACCAGCTGAGCAAGGCACACTGGTCCCTGTTCATTCTCTTCCCTACTACGGTAATCATTACTAAATTTGCATCTATATTTAATGCAGTGATCGTGTGCAACAAATTGGCACGTGAAAATTGTATGCAGATCTGAGTCCCCTTTCATCTTTCTTCATGATGTATTTTCCCTTCATGATGTAGGTGATGAACAAGTGGTCACCTTAGTAATTTATAGAAAGCATTCTGTACTGCTAGTGAAGGCTTTAAAAAGTACCCTCTGCAAGGAGAGAAAGAGAGGGGTTCAGATGAGAGATATGAAATGATGGGGTGGCCGCTTGCCACTTATTTGATGAGCTTTGCTCGGCTTATTGCAATGACCTTCTGGATCCAGTGTGACTGTTTTTACAGGATCTAGAATGACTGTGTGCCATTCCTTGACTGCAGGAAAGCTAAGCGAGGAATACTTTATCTTACCAACATGGATAGAGACACCACTGTTGGCTGATGCTTGGCTTCTCTTCACATCCCTGCCACCTACCTTTTTAAATCTACTTTCTGCTGAAGTCTAGATTTTTTTTAAAAAAATGTAGTCTCTTGAATTATATTGCCCTTTGCAGGAATGATGAGCAGTTCATGGGATATGCAGTGATGCAACATGTCTTGGGGACCTAGAGCACTGGGGAGGGAAGACACACGAATAGGTTCAATTTCCCCTGAATTATTTAAATTGTTGGCCCTGTCCTCCTTCCATGGGCTGTATGTGATGAGGAGGAGGCAGAGCATGAGAGAGAATGAAACCAGAAATGCTGAAAGTAGATTGTTTGTGAGCTCACTCATGGCTAAGGATGCAAGGCGTGTGCTAGAAGTGGGACACAAACTATTATAATTATATTATTCCTGTCAATAATAATAATCCATTCATAATGATTAATAATAATAATAAACCATCCAAGCTAGTCTGTGCAGATCTGCATTATGTTACCTGCTATTTGGAGAGAGAACCTCACATAATCCACACTCACATCCTGGGTATCTTGGCCAGGTGAATAAGTGAATCAGCCAAACAGCATTATCTATGTTGACAACGGGAGAAAGGATAACTGGCAACAATACCACTCAATCTTCACTCAATTCCTTGGACTGTCTTTTTGATTATTTCAAAGCTGTGTGTGCCACTCATCAGCAGAAGTCACTCATGTGTGTGTGTGTGAACTCATTCTGTGCTTAACATCTCCAGACACTCTTCTGACAAGTTTTGGCTACTCATCTGCACTCTTCCTCATTGGGGAAAGTGCTTTTGCCTCAGCTTGTTTTGCAGGGTGTGTGTGAGAGAGAGAGAGAGAGAGAAAGGAAGAGAGAGAGAGAAGGCCAGAATCTGGCTTTCTTGTGCTTTCCAGACTTCTTCCCCTCGCTTGGCCCTGCTCAGGAATTATGCTGAGTAGATATCAAATTTGCAAATGCTCAGGAACCCTAGTGACTTCTTCGTATGATGTACACAAAGTACACAAGTCTTTGCACAAAGCATGCAGTCACAAAATACACAAATATAAGGCTTACTTATGCAGAAACAGAACCTCTAGCCTTCCCCATGGACTCGCTTGGACTCGCTTCCTTCCAGATACCCACACAAACACTTGGCCCAAGGGGGAAAGGGCAGTCAGAGAGTGGGCCAGAATCTGGGGAGATGAGCCAAGGAAATGAAAGATTGCTCCCCCAGGCCAGATCCCTCACACATTGTTAGTGTGTCTGTGTATGAGAGAGAGAGAGGGGAGGAAGAGGAGGAGGAGGAGGAGGAACTCAAAGATCCTGAATGCAAAAGTTCTAAAACTTTGTGGGGGATAGTTAAGCATGGGATTACTTTAGTTTTAAATGGCATGGCCAACGGCTCCTTCTCTGCATATTTGAAGTTTTTAATAGACATTTTAAAATAGTTTTTTAAGGTGGTGTTTTGTTTTGTTTTTAATTTTTATTTTTTGGCCTGCTTGTTTGGCTTGGCTTTAAAAAAGACTTACTGCGGATGTCTAGGGCAGTGGTGAACCAAGTTTTCTGAGGGCTGGTGAAGCAGAATCGCTGTTCCCATGGGAATTGTTCTGACTGAGCTCCCAAAGTTACACAGGCACTGGAGGATTATTCGTTTTTCTTTAAAGATGAAATACAGATGAAACTCTCTTTTTATCCTTTACCACCCACTGCTATCTTATATCAAGTTCTATGTTGGCATGATTTTTTTTCTTGTGAGAGCAGAGTGATACTTCTCACAACCCTGTCTCTGCATTACCCACCATCACATTGAACCCCTCAAGGGGAATTTGTGTTTTCTTATACTTTCTCTTAGTGTTGAGCAAGTACAAGAAGGATATAATCCCATTTTGATGAGTTGCCTACAATAGGGATAGTTTTAATGTGAAGCCAGAATTAAGACCTTGCGAAAACTAGGCAAGGCACTGAAACAGACTTGCTAAAGCACACATTTTGGGGGAAGATTCCTTGTGCCACTGCCTCCCAGTTCTAAAAACGGGCATGAAAAAGAAGCGAAGAGCAACGTTAAGACCATGGGGTGGGGACTGCAATATAGCATAGTTTTACTTCTTATCAGTTCAAATTGAAAATATTATGCAATTCTCAGAATGTCATTTTGGGGCCATTTCACACCTGTTGGGGCCAGCAGGAAATCTTAGGTTGCCAGCAATATGCTTGGCAAGGCACTTCAGCCTGGCTTTCCTGACAAATGTAGCTATGCAACTGATGTGTCTGGAGAACTTGTGTGTGATGTTCTTATGCTTCACATTTTTAGGTATGCACTTCTAAAAATGTGAAGTATGCAGTGAAAAAATGCAAAGTGTGAAAAAGAACAAGTAGAACCACCGTGGAGAGATTTGACTAAAACAAAAAAACAAAAAACAAGACTTAAACTCTCTTGGGTTTTAAGCTTAGGGAGACGACAGTTGTGGGGAGCCTTGGCCAACTAAAACTAAGTGGGTTAGCCTAGCCTTCTGCTTCAGCATGTTTCTCCCTGTTCTCTCATGTTGCCTAGCATTTCCTTCCCTGGATTTTTACTGCAAGGCCTTGTCCAACTCTGAAAAATTTAATGGCTGTCTGTCAACTGCACGTTGGTTTATTTTCTCCTTCTTTTCCTTTTGCATCCTTCTTTCTACTTTGCCTTGTTCTCAGACTCACCCTTCTCCTCCATTTTTACCATGGTACCATTTTGGTTTTTTCCCTGCATCTATTTTGGCTCATGTTTTTCCTTTGTTACGTGCACTCTGCTTCTATTTCCTTAGCTGATCTAGAAAATACTACCCTTGTCTTTCAGTCTCTTCAATCTTGGTTCCTTTTTAATCTGCCCTCTCTTGTTACCCTCTCTGTTCTGTTACTGCTTCCCTCTTGGGTAAATTTCATGTTCTTTTTTCATCACCCCTTTTGTGCCCATTTGCATTCCTTGTGGGTTTGTTCTTTTCACTGTAAGATTGTGAGCAAGCTTTAAAAAAACTCAATAATTCTGCAGTGCCTAGCTTTTGAGGCACTTTCTAAAATAATAACTATTATTATTAGATGACAGAAGGTATTTAAGGTCAGGCTGCAGTAAGCTTTTAAAAGCTGTAAAGATTTCCATTCACTGGAGAAGACAATCATGCTAAGCAAAGTCAAAGGCAGGGAAAGAAAGGGAAGGCCAAATATGAAATGGATTGACTCTATGAAGGAAGCTACTTTTTTGAATTAAGAAGAGCCAAGCAAGTTGGTCATGGAGAGGGCATTTTGGAAGGGTCACCAGAAATCAGAGATGACTCGATAGTGAATAACAACAAAGGTTTCACTATTGAACTGGTTGCCACTTGAGAAAAATGCACCAAAGTATTCCAAAGTATTCCAAAGCATCTGGAAGGCACCAAGTTGCTTATCCCTGGTAAAGAGAACATAGCATGAGATGCAAGAGGATTAAGAGATGAAGGTGGGAGACATCATGGAGGTGGGAAGAATATATTTCTATCATCCTCATTTGTTTTCACCAGTGAAAGAATCATTGATACTGAACTACTTGCAGCTTTTTTGCACATAGAATGAACCTTCTGGAAAAACCTGTAACAAGGCCCATGTACAGAAAGAGTATGGTAGAGATTTATGGTGCATTTGTAATATCCATTCATTCGCACCTGCACATGTTAAGCCCAGGGAGCTGTGACAAAACTCATCTTTAAAGCAGTGTCGGTTTCTTTCAAAGCAACTAGCATATCTTCAGAGCCATGCACTGCTTACTCTCCAGCTCCAAATTTTTTCCCCAAGACCCTTCTCCAACACGTATGTTGTTAGTAGCCACCATCCATCAGCATTCATTTAAGCAAGCATCAATGGGCATTGAAATAGGTTTTCTTAAAGAAAAAAAACTTAATCCAGAGCCTGAGGGAAAAATAATTTCTCATATTCCAAACTGATGCTTGTAACAGCCTCACATCTCCTGGGGCATGGGAGTCCTTTTAATGACACCAACTGTCAATCAGGTTAAAGAACGTAGGGATTGACCCTACTGCTCTTAAAATACAACATTTCAAGCTAGAAAGCTCAGACTCTGAAGCTGATCTAGATGAAGAAGGGGGGGGATTGGAATGCATTACTGAAATGCCACACTTAACCAACAAGATTGGCCAAGGGGTTGGAGAGAACCAAGAGCCTCTGGATTAGGGTGACACACTGTAAAACAAGGAGGGTCAGGGTGTCATGCCAAACAAGTGGCTTAGTTATGTAATGCCTGGCATTCCTGTTGTCTAGCCCACAAGTAGCATGAACTTCCCTGAGGATGGAGCTAACCCCTTTTGGACAGAGCCTGAGATTTAAGAACATCAGAAGAGCTGTTCTCGATCAGACCAAGAGTCCATCTAGTCCAGCTTTCTCTTTGAACAGTGGCCAACCAGCGGCCCATGCGAAGCCACAAACAGGACAAGTGGGCAAGAGGACAAGGGCCCCACCCCCATGATCCCCAGAAGCTGGTGTGCATAGCCACACTGCCTTGGATGCTGGAGGAAGCATTATAGGCGGGCAGAACTAGTAGCCACCAACACCGTATTCCATGAATGTATCCAATCCCCCTTTAAAGCCACCCACATTGGTAGCCATCACTTCCTCTTGCGGTAGCTAATGCCACATGCTACCACATGCTGCCACAGTCTAGCCACACGCTTCCTTTCACCTCTCCTGAATCTCCCACCAATCAGCTTGGTGGGATGAATCCAGGCTCTAGCATTATCGGGGCGGGGGGGGGATGCCTCCCTCTCAATTTTCTCCACACCATGCATAAAGTGGTTGCCAGGGATGTGTAGAATCTTTTTTCGTGCACAAAATCCATTGGATTCCATGATCTGGGCTTCCCGGAGTCCAGTCCTCATTGCAGCAGCCCAGAATCCAAATTCCAGGAGAACATGTCCAGCATTTTGGGGCACTCTCCACTAATCACATCCATGCACTGTGCAAACAGTGCCATTCTTTCATGGTTGCTGCTGCATGGGAGAAGGTTGACCACCGGGAATGGTGGCTGGCTTGCCGACTCTTTGCACCCCTTTTCTTCATGTGTTGATGCCATCAGCAGAGGCAGGAGAGATGACTGGTCGCCAGGCATGGGGGCTAGCATGCCAGTTTGTGGGTCCCCTGCTTTGCATCCTGCAAGCTCTCCTGACAGGAAAGGTTGCTGCTTCATGGACCTCCGTTTGACTTGACTTGTTTTGCAGTATTGGACCAAGAGAGGAAATCCGTGGATTCTAGAAGGGTTCATCCCAAACCTAGTTGTACCTTTATGAGGTCTCCTCTTACTTGCTTTTTTCCTAAGCTACACAATCACATGACTGTACTCTTTCCTCATAGGAGAGTTGTTCCAACCACTCGATCCATTTAGCTGCTCTTTTCTATCTCTTTCCATACTCTACAATATCCTTTTGTCGTTGTGGCCAGAATTGTGCTGAGGGCAATCTGAACTTGGTGGGGTTATTTTCAGTTCCTTTCCTAAATATTCTTAATAAGGAGTTTTACCCTTTTTACAGCAGCAGTGTACTGGATCAGGAGTTCCTTTCAGCTGTCCATCTCCATCCCAAGATCTCTTTCTTAGAGTGTCACTACTGGATTAAAAAAATTCCAACCAGGGAAACTGACACTTTCATTCATCCTTGGGGCAATGACAGCGATCTGTGAATTTTTAACAGGACTATCGGCACAAGAAGTTCTCTGAATCTGGCACTGTACCCAAGTCTGTAGGAAAATACAATTACACAAGAGTAACTGGCTTGTTAACAGGCTTTTCTGCTGCTACTGTTACCATCTGCTGGCGTGTATCAAAGTCATTAGACACCTGTGTTCTTGGGACAGTTGGGTGTCCATCTGTCTGAACTGGGCTTATTACTGTGTTCAAAGCACTTGATGTGCCTTTGCCTGGGGAATTACCAGGGTCAAGTCAAGAAATCAGGTCACATTGTGGGAGGGGAAAAAGAACAAAGCGCCACACCTCCCAGCTTTGCTAATTCATCTGCGGATTCACAAGGGAAATGTCCTAGTGCACTTGTCGGTTCTTTCAGAGGAGTAGCTTCTATGCCCAACTGAAACTCTTGCCTGTATTATGAATCAGGTGTTGTTTCCCCCAGAGGATTTTCTCCAGGTCAGAATAAGACTGTCTAAGCACAAACATTAAATAGACCAGGTATATTTGGAACCATGTATGTCCATTCACAAAAGCTTACACTCTAAGCTGCTCTGGAGGGTAAAGTGTGAACCCCACAACCAAGCAGGCTTTTGGTGAACAACTCTCCAATTTGGGTACATCCTCTCATGTCCTTTCTTATTAATATTTCTGCAGCTGCTGTTCTCCATCCTGTGGACCAGAGCACCCGAGACTGGGAATCTGCAGCCCACGCTGTCCCTACCACCCTCAAATGACCACCCAAAGCATGGCAAGGTGAGAAGAAAACTCCATTTCATTCCTGTAGCCATGATGATGCTCAGGTAAAATGCAAAGTGGCTTATGTCAGAGAGTTTGCTGAGGTTTCGGCAAGGGGCGGCATAGAAATGTTATAATAATAATAATAATAATAATAATAATAATAATAATAATAATAATAAAAACAAAAACAGGGCAGCTGTGCTTCTCACATTCCAGGCATGCAGAAGCAGGGTTAATGCATGGAGCAGGAATTAAAGAAGAGGAGGACAACTGTGAGCACTGAAGAGAGCTTCCACAAGACCATACATCCCAGAGTCTTACATTACCTAGTTATCCCATTGCCCCAGTTCAAATCTGAGACTCCTCCTTGTTTCTTTGTGTCTTTGTTATTTTGATCTCATTTTGGTCATTTGTTCTGCAGTGTGGGATGGTGCTCAGTTGAATGTTCAAGCAGATTTCTGGCTTGGCCATTATTGTGCACAGCAAATCCTAGGCAGGACTGAGGGCAGGGTGTGTCCACAAATTTAATGGGTCAATTCGGACCATGGGGACCAAAGTGATTACAGTAATTGCTGACCCAGTTCTGAAATGAGTTGATAAACATTTGCCCATCATTACGGTTTCCACAGCCATCAGGTCTAAAAACAGCTTCTTGAAAACCAAATAAATCACATGTTTTCGGGATGCTGAATTCTGTGTCCACTGCCAAACCCTTGTAGTGTTTTTGTGGGAATGCAGAACATGTGCAGACCAACTCCTGCTTGTGGCTTCAATGGAGAGATCTGGGAGTATCTGCCATTGATCTGTGTTTGCACTTTGAGGGGTTGCTTCCCAGGATTCTCTTTGTCTGTTTAAATGTGTGGCCCAGAAGCCCTTGTCTCCATTATTAAGGCAGGCTCTGGCTCGCCAAATGGCATCTGTTGAAATACATCCGTGCATGAGAGTTACAGGTGCAGAGCCGTAGGCATCTCTGATCTGTTCTGCATCTTTGAATCTCCCATTTGACAGCCACAAACTCCACTGCCCAACATTTAACATCTTGTGTTTTTCTGCATAGTTTGGTTCTGTGTGTTGTTGCCAAACACACAAATGGATTTAATGAACTGCTAAGAGTCAAGAGCCTGCAGATGAGAAAGAAAGGACCTCTTGCCAAAGTAGCTTGATAGGTTTTTAAAAATTTAAATAAAAAAACCCCTAAAGCTGGAATAGCTGGTTAGAAAATAAATGTGCTGCATTTTGGGGTAGAGGACATTTTCAAAGCAGGTCTTTGATTCCCTGGAGTTGAACACTTCAGAGGAGCTCCCTGTGTCAGGAGAACATGAGGCAGACCATGGGATTTGGGTTCTTCAAGGAGATGACTTCTGTATCTCCTTCCCAAGTCATTCTTAGACCTCCCCTTGGATTACTGAAAGACCACAAAGTCCCAGCTTGTTGGCTCAGCTGATTACCAGGCACAGAAGTGCCTGCCTGAGCAATGAAGACGCCTCAAGTGTAAAGGCACCACCGATGGGCTGCAGCTGTACTCTGGGGGGGGGGGGACCCCAAAGGTTCAGATTAAAGACCTCAGTTCTAGGCTCAGAGTCTGTTTCTAGATGCCTACACTGTTTTTTTCTCTTGCTATCCATGCTCTTCCATGGTCCTTTGCGGGTTTGGACCATCTACTGACCTTCCCTTTGGAAGGGACCCTGGCTAAATGCCCAGGGCTTTGTCCCTGTGGCCCTCTGAGTTGGACCTACCCTAAACTGAGTTGGATATATTTTAGCAAGGGTTTTGTGCTGGTGGTGCAGGCTTGTAGTACATGATTGCATAGGTGGGAAGTGTCTTGGGGGAAAGCAGCACTATTTTTACTGGGAGAAGCTGTTAGCCTATGTGGGGGTTGAACAGGAACGATTTGTACATTTTTCTTTCACATGCACAAAATCTCTTTATTCCAGCGTCCTCCTGGGGGGGGGGGGCGGGGGGAACCACCCCCTTATTATTTCCATCTGGCTTCCCTCCATGGTTCTGTTCTCTCACAGGGATCTGTACAGTCCCTGAAGTTAGGACAATTGTAAGATTTGCGCTTTGGAAATTCCTGCACAAAGTGAACTGGTCCACACCTCTGGGACTCAATCAGAGCATTGCTGTTCTCCAGATTTTGCACTTCTCCGAATTGTTGCAATTTAGCTCAAAAATGAAAGTATAAAGATGTAATAAAACGTTGCAAGAATTTAAGTGTTTAAATGAATGGCTGCAAAAGTATGTCCCTGTGGCCATAGATCAGATTTCCTTCTCCAAGATCACAGAGAGAACTGAAGAATTTAGGAATGTTTCCAAAGTTCATTTAAGTCCATTTTTTTTTTCAACAGAATGTATGCCTTTCATGCCTTCTCGACTTAACATAGGCCTCCAAAATTGCATTGCATGCCATGAGTGCATCGGTAACATGTGCATCAAAATGCTTACTTTTGGAAAATGTGAGGTGCCTGAGGTGCCTGATCTTGCCAAATCTTGGAAGCTAAGCAAGGTCAGCCCTGGTAAAATCTGGATGGGTGACTTGAGTGTATGGGACGTATAGAAATGATGATGATGACGACAATGATGATGATGCATGAATGTGCTTTAATCAGTGGGGGAAGAATGCATACATTTAAAAGATGTGCATAATTTATGCCCACATTTGGAAAACTGCATGAGAAAATACTCACAGATGTTTATGCAGAAAGGGAAAAAAGAATAGGCACAGTATGTGATGAACCAGGATTGGAATGAACTTCATGATCAGAGCTGGAAAAAGTAATCATGCTTGCATTTTGCTGACACGCACATCTGATCTGCTCTCAGATCCTGCCCCTGCAGAAAAGATCCATGGTTTTTATCCCGAGAGAGCCTTGACATTACGTGAGGTGAAACAATGCAGGGGTCAGAGGTGTGGGCAGAGAGGGGAAGGCTCCTGAGGCATGGCATCCAATGCCCTCCAGCAATCACTGCATTGCAGAATATTCAGGGAAACATAGGAGCTGGTCCAAATGAAATAGCAAAAAGCAAAAAAGCCCAAGCCCAAGCCCAAGCCCAAGCCCAAGCCTAAGCCAGGCAGGAGGAAAGGAGAGGCTGGAGCGTGGCATTGCTTTGGACATATGTGAATGCATCATACTCATAACACTTCAACTTCACCATAGCATTGTCTTGCCCGTATAATGTTTTGGATAGACAGGTGCACATGCACACACACACACAGCAGCTTCAGGTGCAAATGACCATGCATTAGTGGCGTGGGTTGCAATGAGAATGTTTCTCCCCTCTCACCTGAACCAGCCCCTAAAAAGCAAGTCAAGGGAAGTTCCCCATTACTGGCCTGAGGGAGCCCATGCAGTCCCTTGGCGAGCCAAAAGGGTCGAGGTTAGGGCTGCTTCTTGGTGTGAATGTACTTAAGGGTCCTCCAGATAGAGCCAGTGTGGCAGAGAGGGTAAGAGCGCAAGACTGGGACTCAGACGATCTGGGTTCGAGTCCCCGCTCAGCCATGGAGCCAACTGGGTGGCTTTGGGCCGGGCACAGACTCTCAGCCCAGCCTACCTCACAGGGTTGTTGTTGTGGGGTTAAAACTGAGAGAAGCGGGAGGAGAAAAAGAAGAAACAAGAAAAGAAAAAAGTGGGATATAAATATAATAAATGATAGATAGATAGATAGATAGATAGATGAACGCTTAAGGACAGGAGAGAGACAAACTTGTTCAAATCCCAGCTTACTTGGGGCTGTATTCTGAAGGAAGGGCATTCCAGCATACCAAGATAGACAGCTTTTTGAAAATATTGTTAGGGTCCACAGCCTGAGCTAGAACATGTGCATGGAGCTACCTGCTTCAGCTTGAAAGATAAGGATGTGCTTGACCTTTGGAAGCCTGTTAAAAGCAGGCTAATAAAATAACCAAGTGGCAGAATGTACTTCAGTTTCTTTTCAAGCCGTCTTCTCCAACTGAGCATTCTCCAGATGTGTTGGGCCTCCATTCCTCTAATTCCCAACCAGCAGGGGCAACAGTTGGGAAATTATGGGCATTGAAATCCAGTTCAGCTGAAGAGTGCCAAGTTGGAGACAGGTATTCTAGGCCAACAGCTGCCTGGGGCTCGCTGGGAATTGTAGGATTTCTTTCTTTCTAATTGGCCATAGGATTGTGCCCTTAAAGCATCATGGAGATGGAAGATACCCGGAAGTGGCGAATTAGGCAAAGCTGCTCCTTCACCTATTACTTGGCACCACTGGAGGTATAAAGTGCCCCAGGTGGTTATTTCCCCCACCTGAATCCCTTTTCATTGCTTTTACCTCTTCTGCTGCTTTCTAATGATTCCGACTTCCACAGCCAGCATTTTATTTACACTGCAATGTCTAATTCCAAGCCATTTGCCCTCATGGATTCATGACTTCAAGTTTATGCACAGGTGCCTGCATGCTCTTTGGAGGTGGTCTACGTGAACAAAAACATCTGAACCAGGGGCTGTGAAGGGAGAAAATGAAGTTTGTACAGGATGCTTCATACACTGCTTTTTCAGAACAGTAAAATAAACATAGCTACCAAAGATGACTGCAAACGAAAGTGGGGAAGGCAACAGTTTAAATGTTATGGAAGGAAACGTTCACCACCAACCCAAGAATATTGGCTTCTTTGGCTTTGTTGTTCTAAACAACTAAGTTCTTTCCAGTCGTCTTATGAAAATCATTTTGGGATTATCAAGTATAACCATCCTTCATTCCCAAAACCACACGGGAGATGGGAATCCATTTCTTCGTCACCACTTCTGCTTTATGAGAAACATTTCTACCCCACACCGAGAGAAGACAGAACCATCTGTTTGTGGGCCAGCGCTGTGAAAACCCCATATGCTTTGATGGGTTTGATTTCAAAGTCTCCAAGCAAAGGTCTCGATAGCAAATTGCACGGGATAATGATATCAGTCACTCAGTTATTATGGATTAGATCACAGATGGGAATGGTTAGAGAGGTGTTTGAGCGTTTGCCAGGCTTTCATGAAAAGCAGGATTGAGTGCAAGAGTCAATTTGTAGAGGAAGCTCGCTCTATTGAGTTAGGTGCCCCCCACCCCCTGCCCCCCGCCGCCAGTTCTCTCTCCCTTCAGCCTTTGAGGCTTGGTGAAGCCCAACTTTGTCACAGCTCCCCTAAGCCTGCCAGGGCTTCAAAGGCTCCACGGTGCAGACTAAGCACTTGGGAAGATGGAAGGCAAGGAGCAAAAATACTTGGGGTCGCCCTATTAGCTGCTCAATGGCAATCTGTGTGAGCCAGAGAAGCACAGGTGCACACACTGCCCGGTTGCTGCCGATAAGAGAAGCACAATACCCTCACGCTCCCAGAGTACTCAGGGTAATGATAGGCAAACTTTGATCTACTCCAAAAGTGGCTTGAAATTCGTCTGCTTGCTCAGAGTTCTCCAGGGAATGGGAGAACAAGGAAATTTCAAGCTCACTTAAACTCTCTGCAAATGACTATGAATCTCATTTCAGTTTGCTTCCAGCTTCATTTTTGATCTGTTTTTCAGTGTGTTTTAACAGGAACAGTGTGCATTTTAAATAGACAAAGTGTGCAGTTCTGAATATCTCGTTGAAAAGTGTGTACACATTTTCCCCCTCCATTGATTAAAGTGTGAAAAGGTGTATTTTTGGAAAAATGTGCATTTCAAAGTGTACACATGCAGATTTCTTAAAAAGAAATCGCAGCTTGGGGAATTTGTGAACATTTCTCTTAAAAAAAGCTCTTGCGCTTGAATTTGCTGCCAGGATTGTGAACAGAACATGTTTGCATGATTTGCAAACAGAAAAAAAAATCTTATGCATCTCTTGAGTTCTCTCTCTCAAAGCAAGAACACACACCACTTTCCTCCCTTCTCAGGGGGAGTAATCACAGCATTTACTTAAGTTTATGGGATTCTACTTTCTCCCAAAGTTCCATCTCACTTTATCAAAGCCATGGAGAAAAGTATACAAATTATTACTTTCTCTCCCCCGCCTCCGCACAATGTCTCTGAGCCTTGCAAATGAAAGTGTGCAGTCACAAGGAGGCCTCGCAACTCAAACATGCTGCGTCTTCAGCAAAATCTTTTCAGGGACTGTCTGTAAGATTCATCCTAGGCTCTATTTTCTTGACTCTTTAAACTGACGATGGCACTACCAATGTTCTATACTGGGGTGGCCAAATTGAGACGCATGAGCCACATGTGGCTGTTTGACTTTATTTTGTGGCTTGCTGCTCACCCACTTGTAGCTCTCAAACATCTGCCACTTACCAGATGTGGCTCTTCCAGTAAGCAAATATGGCCACCCCTGTTCTATACCACTCTCTCAGCGTTACATACAAATTTGAGCTTTTACTGCAATTCTAGATGTCTTTTCTATAGCCAGTTTACACACAGCTTGGAAATAGCCAGTCTGGGTGGACAACCATGACAGTGGGTCTAACCTCTGTGCCCCATTGACTATTGAGCATGTAAACGACAGTGAGAAAGGCAGGTCAGTTAAATGAATGGTGATGGAGGTTGCATCAACCTGAGTCACATGTCCTGACTTAGAGATGCATTAGGGATCCCCTGTGGGAAACAGGCGGGGGAGTAAAAATCCAATGGATTCCACGATTTAGCCTCTCGGATTCAGTTCACTGTTCCTACACTGGTGCCAACACTCTATGGTGTGAGTCTAGCCAGCTCCCAGGCAACTGCCACTGAGTCCACGATTTGTGCATTTTTAAAAAGTCCTGTTTAAAATTGCTTGAGTTGTACAAATCAGCACCCAAAAAAAACCCCTACATGTTCCTCCCATGGTTTGCACATATTATGCAATGAGCATGTGCTTTTTTTGGTGCCAATTTTCACAAAATGTGCAAAATAGTACCATTTTTGCAAACTGTGTAACTTTGCTTAAATGGCAGGATTTCTGCAATTTTCCTTAGAGCTAAAATCGGGCAAACAGTTGCTCATCTTAGAGATGGAGGCCCACAAGGAACAAAGACTGATGATTGGATCAGAAGTGAGCTTAAAGAATCAGAGTTCCTAGCATCAGCCCCTTTCTACCTTGATCTATCTACATATGCAAATAGACCTCCTCATATTGAACCAGCCCTATACATGTGGGGCAGTGTTGAATGAAACATAGAAACATGGAAACAGAGTGAGTCAGAAGGCGCCTCCTGGGACATCTAAGCTAGTCAGCCCAGCTCTAGCTGGCTCCACTCATGACATGCCTACCATGTGCATGTCCAGCCTATCCTAAAACACCCTCACCATTGAGACTTCCTGTGGAAGCCCATTCCATATCCTACGGGTCCTAACCATCAGGAAGCACTTTCTGGCATCCACCCGGAATCTTGGTTCTTTGAGCTTTGGTCCATTGGAAAGCGTCCTGCCGTCCACTGCAGGGGAAAAAAGGTCATGATCCCTCATGTACCTGTGTGTTGCTAACAGGTCTCCTCTGAGTCTCCTCCTCTCCAGGCTGAGAAGACCCAGCTCCCTCAGTCTCTCCTCATATGGCTTCCCTGCAAACCAGCCACCATCCTAGTGGCCATTCGCTGCACTGATTCCAACCTTGTATGTTTGAGATGAGGATTTATTGAATCCACCCGTTTTGAACTGAACATGGACTGTCATGCAATTTATGGTTGAAGTTCATACATTCCTGAGCTTGTAATGTGATTCTTGGAGTCCCTGCTCCCTATAATGCATTTAACAGTATGCATCCATTTATAAAATAGGGACAAATATGCTTTAATCAAAGGGAGAGGAATGTATACACTTCAAAGACACGCACAATTGATGCATACCATTGGGGAAGTATGCACAAAATATGCATTAGAAAGAGCCTGCAATTTGATATGGACTTGAGTTGGAACAAGCTTTAAGACGGAATTTGAAAAACTTCAGTGAGCTCAGGCTTTGCTGATTCACACATCACTACTATGTGATCTAAGTCAGACATATGCAGAAAACAGACCTTCAGATGTTTCGGATTTCAGCTCCCAGCCCTCTGGTCCACTGGCTGCACTGGCAGGGGCCTATGGGATCTACCTTTTGCTCTCTTCTGATTTAACATTAACTTACTACATGGGGAAGCATCCCGAGATGTTTCGGATTAAAACTTCCTGGTTCCTTTAGCTAGCATGTCAAATGCTCAGATTTGCTGAGAATGTCCTAGAGTATCCTTTCTTAAGTTTCTTAACGACAAATGGAGGCATTTCCTAGGGAACATCTACTGAAGAGTCCCTTCCATTTATCAGGGAAAGCTGCCATGGTATTTATGCAAAGCGCATCTACCGTTGCTGGGGCACATGGTATGAGCACAGAGCAGCTTCTGCTGTGCTGAAAATGTGATCTTGTGTCAAAGACAAATGCAATTGCAGGAAAAAGGAGGAAGAGGCCCTTTGCAGGAAAAGACACTTTATGTTTGTTTGTTTATTTATTTTTAAAGATCCATTATGCACCACTTCAATGGCGCAAAAGAGCAGAGCTGTTTTTATTATTTATTTAAAGCTTTTAAATACCATCCCATCACAGACCTCTTGGGATGGTTTGCAACAGCATTAATCAAACAGAAGAAAAATAGAATTAAGAGTAGCACAGCATCCGATGTTAGGTATAAAACCACAAATGAAAATGCATTAGCAATTAAAATACTGGGAGAAGAAAAAGGGTTTCGACTGATGCAGAAAGGAAAGGAATGTTGGTGCCAGGCGAACCTCTCTGGGGAGCGTGTTCCATAGTTGTGTCACCACCACAGAGAAGGCCCTCCTCCGGGTAGCCACCCTCCTGCTCTTCAAAGAGGGCTCCCGGAGGAGGCCCTCTGACTCAGATCTCAAGGGGGGGAAGGCGCAGAGGGGAGAAGGTGCCTATTATCACTTATTTTTAAGTAATATGCAGCTCCTTCCTGAAAATCAAAGCACAGCCTCAATCACATGCACATCTGCAGTGGCTGCCCTTTACCTGGCACTTACAGCAATGCAAGAATTTGGTGTTCATTGTAGATTCACACTTCTATGTGTATTAGCAGATACTGCTTTTTTAAAAAAGTCTGATACGACATTTCCTCATTGCTGCACCACTGCCCCATAGCCCACTGGCCTACTGAAACCCATCCTCCTGCCCCAGAACAGTACCGCAAGTTTAGCACACACTGGAATGTATCTTGTGGAGAAAAAAGACTGCCAATTAAAAAGCCCTGATATAACTGGCCTGAAGAGATCCAGGACACAATGGGAGCAACAGTGCGAGGAGGAGGATGCAGCGGGTGGCACGGCCATGAGTCAGGCATTGGGACGCTGGTAAAAATCTCCCTCAAGTGATCATCATGTTCTTGCGGCTGTTAGTAGCTGGCTGCTGCCCAGGTTGGAAGGACATGGAGCAACTGGTTGTGTCTTTACAGCATACCTGATAATGATTAAAAGCCATTTTCACTGAGGCTTAACGACTCCTGTAATGATCCCGCACGTACTACCCATGCAATTGTGGCTTCATGTTCTAGTCAAAGTCCTTTGCTATTGACTTGCAAGATATATACCCAGTTTCCAAAGATAATTAACCACCGATTTATTAAATTTACTAACCTTGTAATACACCACCATCTTTTTAATTAGCCAGGCCTGCAAAATGCCAATATATTCATTTGATGATAATTTAGTTGCAATGGTGCCAGGTTGCTTCTAAGGAGTCTAAAGTATAGATTTTATTTTCAATCAGCTAAAATACCTCATAGCAATGTGGCCTAATCGTTTAAAACTACATAACAGTGTAAAGGCTGCCGTCTTGAAATCGCTCGTTTTGTGCCATGCGTCTGAGGTATCTCAGAGTATGGTGTGGAGTAAATCATTGGCGGATTACAAAGGTAGTTTGGAAATACAGAGGTGGGCAGGAAGTTATGGGCTGAAACTGGGACCACAGCTTCATTGAAGTAATTCAGAGGGGATCTGTAATGGTGGAAGATGTTCAGGGCAAGCTCATGTCTGTCAGCGTAGCTTCACGTGGTCATAGGACCAGGGATGGTGCTGCATCAGAACTCTCTCTCTGGGGCATATTTCTGTGCTGAGTTCTAGCCCATCCCTTTGATTCTGATAATTCCAGGTGTGTGAGCAATCTAGGCAGGACTGGTAAGGCCACGTACCTGTTGAGTACCAATCCTGCTCACAGCACCCACCCAGCTTATTCTGCGTGAAATGGATGTATTAAAATCCTGTGTTTTGCGGGATTATGGTGGTAATTTATGCAAAATGCTGTAAACACTAGAAACATGCTCTGTATTTATTAGTTACTATAATTGCAGAATTAGGTCTTCTATTTTCTGAGTGCCCAAATGCAGCACTTTTGTTACTGTCCAAAGTCTCTTAGGATTCAATGAAGTATTTGGCACACCCTGCCTATTCAATCCAGGAAACAACCCATTGTGGACTAATTATATCCAAATGGCATATAAAATGACATAGGGACATAGTGGAGTCCTTCAAGATGCAGTCGGACAGCCATCTGTTAGAGATGCTTGAACTTGGAGCCCTGCATGAGCAGGAGGCTGGACCTGAGTGATTTGGAGGCTGCTTCCAAATTCACTGCTTCATGATTCTATGATTCCATCTTTATGAGGTGTTTAATATGTCCTCTCTTTATGCATTGCATCATAAGAAGGCAAAGCGCACTGGAGAAGACCATCATGCTAGGGAAAACCAAAGGTAGAAGAAAGAGCAAATATGAGATGGATGGACTCCCTCAAGGAAGGCAGAACCTTGTGTTTGAAAGAGCTGTGCAGGGCATGTCATGGATATTTTGGGGAGTTTTCTTTCATAGGATTACCATCAGTTGGTGACAACTGGACAGCACATAACAGCAGCATAGTTATACATAATGACAGGGAAATCTCTAACGAGGAGAGGAGCGGAGCGGAGCCTTCCCTGACTGACTAGCCAGTTTTAAAGCAGTATTTTACTTCTACGATCCTTTACGAAATGCTAGGTGCATTCTCCAGAAACTTGAACTCATGGCTATGACAAAGCAGACAGCCCTGGGAATCCATTCGATCCCTCCCTCCATGATGGATTCCTCACGCATCCTTGGATGTACATGTGAGCAATTGTGCCTGATTATAAAAGGTCAGCTACCGCTACAGAAATGGCAGAGCTAGAGATGCGAAGCTTGGGAAAGTACCAGAAAAATAATTGCTCCCAGCAATTCTTCAAAGAACTCTGGTGAGGGGAGGGGTATGTGAGAGTTTTTTTCCCACCTGTCCCCCATTTTTCTAATTTTCCCCCATTTTCTACCCAAGTCCTCACACCCATCTGTACAGTTCCAGAGTGAGAGGGGCAGTTGAGATAATTAGTGACTCCTCGGAATCGCCACGCAGTGACACTCCAACCAGCAGCAGTGTGTGTGGATGATTGTGCAATGGGCTGAGCCACAGTCTCCTTTGCACGTGGGTGAGGCAGACACAGATGGTGGCATAAATCGAAGTGCTGAAGACATGGCTTCTTTTCTTAGTCTTGGCCTACATGGGTCGTAAATGGGCCCAATCCAAAGGGAAACTGGTTTTTCCTGTAAGTTAAGTTTGTTCAGGGGAGACTTGCCAGACTGTTCAATGGGGATCTACCCTGCTGACAGCATCACCATTATGATGCAAGGTCCACTGGCATCATCTGCTCATACTGAAGTTCTCTGTTGATGGAATCCATTATAATCCCAATTAACCTGGTGATATTGTCTGTAGAATGTATACTTCCTAGTATGACAACTGAACATTCAGAGTCTGGATTGTTGTGGATTATGAGTGAGTATTTCATAAGGTGTGGTTTCGTTGAAAATATCCTGATATCCCTAAGTAATATGAAGCACCAGTTTTGAATATGTAGGATGAAGCTGAATATTTAACTGCTGTGCAAGACATCTTCTAAACGCTAGAGGACTGTTCTGAAACTAGACAGAGTTAATTTACAGAATTCTGATCTTAATTTATTCATTGCTAATTAAACGAGGGAATGGAGTTCATATAGAAAAGTTTAGAAGATTCACTATGTGTTAATTCAGTGCTTATAAAGCTGTCAATGGAATGGCATACCTTGAAGTTTGATCAAAGGAATATCTATTAATGGGTGGATTCAAAATATAATATGTGCATTTAATAAAATGAAATCAAACTATTAATAATATTAAAATATTAATCAATAATTAATTAATAAAACACTTATTTTAATATAGTCATGATTTATTGCAATTAGAATTAATTTTATAATTAACTAATGCATTAAATGAAATTACATATTAATCAAATAAAATTAATATTTCCATGCAGTAGTTTACTACTTAACTACTAGCTATTTACTAGCTCTTCTGAACCTCAACCCATGAGGCCTGGCTTGGGGGCCGGGAAGAAGGAACTGGAGGGTGGTAAAGCCAGGATGCAAAAAGGACACCCAGGGATGGATGACTCTGCCAGTTTCTCAAGCATCCAGACTTTCAAAAAGTTGAATTTTTTCTCCCCCTGTTTTGATGAACTTTCAGAATTTTGGTACATTCTTATCAAAACTGACCTGAACTCAAAATCTCAACTCACTGCACCAACCCTCCGGTTATGGCATGGAGGCAGCCTTGATTTGCTCTTGGGATTCACCTTATGCCTGCGCCCTGCTTCCTCCTCTTCTACATTTGGGCCACTGTAGACATTTCGATCCCTTTGGGTTGATGCCACCTGGGCCAGGTGTTTCCCAGCTCCTGCCAGTTTTTCCCAACATTCGCGTTTAAAACCACCTTGCCACCCTTCTAACATTTCATACCAGCAGCCTGGTCCCCTGATCACTCAAACGGAGCCTCTTCCTCTTGGATAGGCCTGGCTTGTCTCAGAATATGTCCCAGCGCCTAATGAACTTGGATGCTTCCCCTGGACCACCACCATCTCATCCTCTGCAGTATCATATTCCCCTTATGAAATTCACCATGGAACCCATTTCCACAGGATGTAGTGATGGCCACCCATCTGGACAGCTTTAAAAGGGCCTGGACAAATTCTTGGAGGAGAAGGCTATTCTTGGCCCTGGGTGGCCACGAGTCTTGTTGGCTACGTGCTACCTCCAATGTCAAAGGCAGCATGCTTGTGCACAGCAGGAGATGGGGAATTGGACGGGAAAAGACCGCAGTAGTTATCCTTCTTGGGGGGTCATGTGGGCAGCTGGCTTGTGCACAGAATGTTAGACTAGATGGACCTTGGTCTGAGCCAGCATGGCAATTCTTATGTCCCATCTTCTTAAAGAGGTTGACCCCGTCTGAAGAAAGGAGGTAGATCCCTTAAATCATCGCTAACATGGCCCTGAGCCTATGCAGGCAAATCTGTCAGTTTCAGTTTCTTCCACAGCTGATATTTTTAAAAATGGAGGCTGTTTTTATCCTGGATAAAGAGCTTGGTAAGTTCTTCTCTGATCCACCTGTAATGAACCCCACTTTCTAACCATATTTGGGAGCGATATCTTGCTCTCTGTGGCATCCCAGGCATGAGTCTGGTGGGAAGGCATGACGGTGACGAAGCAACAACTCTCAAACCACAAAGCAAGCAGAACTTCTCTTGCCCCCAGATTTCACTCCTTCCCTTGGAGAGTCTGAGAAAAGGACTGCAGCCCTGAACCATGAGAGCTGGCAACAAGAACTGAAAATGAGAGCAGGGCTGGAATAGGGAATGGCTATTTCCTAACACAAAGCTAGAGTGAGAAAGTGATTAATATGACTTGCCAAATGGAGATATTTTTATACTGGGGTGAGTCACAAGACCAAGATCTGTGGTTTGCATTTTACTAACACTCTGCACGGGACCAAGGGAAAGGAAAGGTTTTCAAGAAGAGAAAAGAGCTACTGATCTTTAGGTAACTAGGACAGGTATTTTTCTTTCTCACAAGCTCTCCCCCACCATCTTGGTTATATTTTTTTCCATTTTCCTTATTACCAATGCGCTTCTTTACAAGAAGCAAGAGGACATCTGAGGCAATGCAAGGAGGTGGTTTCACTACCCTGCTGTGTTTGAGAGAACTTGAAATTATTCCCCAGAAATACCACCTGCGTGTGTGTTTGTGAGTCTGAT
Organism: Varanus komodoensis; assembly: GCF_004798865.1. Lineage (NCBI taxonomy): Eukaryota > Metazoa > Chordata > Lepidosauria > Squamata > Varanidae > Varanus > Varanus komodoensis. The sequence continues at coordinate 6,587,806 of NW_025335317.1, forward strand.
TTATTAGGTAGAGCAAAAAAAGTAGCTGCAAAACAGGCTCAAAGGCAGCCTTTAAAAACAGGCTTAGCTAAATGTTCTCCAGATAACTTTTCTCCATGCAGTATAAGTCTAGAGCAGCAAAATGTACCCCAAACCTCCAGTGTTCAGGCATTTAATTGTCTCCCAGTGTTGTGGACTTGAGTTGAGTGACTTGCTCCCAAGTCTGACTCAAGTCTCATTAGTGTCAGTGACTTGATTTGGACTTGGCTTGGGAGCAACGAGTGAATGACTCAACTCAACTCGAGATCTCTGCTGTTTTACCTCCGAGTCGTTCCAGGGCTTACTGCCCGCATCCAACATGCAGTAGGATATCCTGGGATGGTGGAAGGATCTGTGACAGGCTGGAAGGTCAGCAGTGAGATAGGGGGAAGGCAGAGCTTCAGCTTCTCTCATTCTCTCTCTCTCTCTCTCAACATGGTGCCCAAACCCTCTCATTAAAAAACAAACAAACAAACAAACAAACTACTGTCAACTGAGGTTGCTGTGCAATGGTTTTCTATTGGTACTGAAAATGGTGGGTTCCAAAAAGTCATTGAGTGCATTGGAGTTCACCCTTTGCCTTGACCTCAGCTTGGGCCTGCTACTCGTCCTTTGCCATGCCGAAAGAGTGCTTTCCCTAAGGCCACTGGGAAAGTGTTTGGCTAAAGCCCCGTTTGAACTACAGCCTTCCTGAATCTCAGCTGTAGACCCCAGTTGAACTGCATCAGCAGATGGCATCATCAGGCAGCTCCTGGGACTTGAGTATCTCAGCAGGGACTGCTCTCATCCCCTGTCCTGGACCTTCTGTGAAAACAGCAACATAGAACTGGGCTTCTACTGTCCTGGCAAGCCATCATCCCTTGGTTTTCCTTCTGTCCTGGAAGAGGGCGGAGCTTCTGCCACACCTGGATGACAGCTGCTAAAGGCTGCCAACACCCCAGGCTAGCTGCTTTTTCCCTTATTCATTTCAAGCTTTCAAAACAGCTCTTCCCCCTGTGCTGGCTGAGATTTTAAAAACATATTTTATGTGTTATCTTTATATGCCATTTTTTCCCTTTCAAGGAAAGCAAGGTTGATTCTCCTCCTCCTCTCTCTCTTCTCCTCAGCACAACAATCCCGTGAAGCCAGTTGGGCTTGGAGTCTGTGACTGGCCCAAAGTCACTCAATTAGCTCCAGAATGGGGACTAGAACCTTGTTCTCCCAGGTCCCCTAGTCCAACACTAACCATCACACTGGTTCTCACTGTGAACATATCTTTTAATCATTAGGATCTTCTTATTGCCACCTGTAAGCCATAAAGATAACGCCTGTTAAAAATGGCACACCCTGTTTTTGAAATCGGCACAATTGCCAACACAGAATCCAACAGACGGGCATTTCACCCTCCCAAAGGCCTGTCCCCAAAAGCGAGCAGTAACTTTGAAAGTGCCAAGCTGTAATGGCAAGCACAGGACTTGGTGCAGTAGCCATTTCTTTTAGATGGACCCGGCAAGAGACCCACCAGCCATTGGCATTTGGCCTGCTAAGTGAAGGGAATCAATAGGCTGATAGAGGGAGCCAGATTTAATTGAATGCCTGCCAGCCTCTAGGAGAAGCAAAGCATTCCTGTTGTTATGCTTCAGTCTAGAGAAGGAATCCCTTGCTGTGCACTTCGTATCGGGTGTTGCAGGTATCTTTTCTTTCCGAAGGTCATTGCAGAGTTGTTGCCGGATCAAGGTTTCTCTACAGGAAAGGAGCATGAGCAGATGGGCTGCACAGAATGTGAAAAACCACGGCAGCAAGGAAAGGGAAGAGAAAGATGAGGCTGTCTGGAAACTTCTAGACTATTTCAGCTAGGGCTTGTTTGAATAGGTCAGGACAGAGGCCTGGGAGACTGGCAAAATTGTACACATAATTTAGCCATTCCATCTTCTGTAATGCCGGTTAAGAAAGGACCACCAGTGAGTCTGTAATTAATGAAGTTTAAGGTAGCAAGTCCAGTGAAGCACTCAGCTGGGCACTGGTGCTGTGGGGAAAGTTGCTGGAGTAGATAATATTTTTTTAGCTGGACTCTGCATCATTCCCATGGGAGAGAAGTGGTGTGCATGTAAAAGTCATTCTGGGTTTCAGAAAAGGGGACTGATTATCCACTAGGCATGTCTTTCTGTAGTCAGTTCTCTACTTCTACATGGTTATCACTGATTAAATAGGTTCATGGGAACACTAGATGAAACTCAAGTACTTTGGCCACCTAATGAGAAGGAAGGACTCATTGGAAAAGACCCTGATGTGGGGAATGATGGAAGGCAAGAGGAGAATGGGAGGGCAGAGGTTGAGGTGGCTGGATGGGGTCCGTGGGGCGGAGAGTGTGGGCTTGGGTGGACTCCAAGGGATGGTGGAGGACAGGGAGCCTGAAGGAATGTTGTTCATGGGGTCATGAAGTATTGGACATGACTTAGCGACTAAACAAATGCATTTTCATGGGGCATAGCACCTGCATTTTTGATAGGAGAATGGCATCGCACCATTTGGAGAAGTGCAGTTACGAAGGGATAACTGTGTTTCAGTTCACAGTTGGTCTGGAAATGCTCACTAGGTAGGCATGCAAGAAAATGTGAGCCAAATGCTCCTCTCCTGCATGCCTGCAGGAGGCCAGTCTTCTAGGGTGCCCCGGAGCCCTACAATCAGCCAGTGCATTTTGCAAGTGTGGCCGCTTGCAGCTCTGTGTCAGTCCCGATGGGCCCTAAACTCTCCAGCTCATTTCCGTTAAGCTGCTTGGTTTTGCAGTCCTTTCTTTTTCTAGACTGGTGCAATAGCTTGTCACGTTTGCCTTGTCAAATGTTTTCAGCACTTGGCGTGATAGTGACATCGTGAGTGACTGTGTAACTGGTGTGGTGGGAGAATTGCCTGCAGCGAAACCACCCCCCAGGGATCGATCTTGTACATTCTCGACTGCTCAAGTGCTGTCAGTGTGCTAAACATTCAGGAACTGAAAGGAGAACTCCCGAGAAAGCAACGAGAACACTGCCTTTGGGGTGGGTTCAAACAGGATTGTGAAGTTACTCCGTCCATGTCTCTGTGTAGTTGCAGAAATTGAAGATAGCGCTTGGGATCACACAACAGGATGCACAACCCCACATGGTTCATCAGCTTTTACCATGATCCACCTACAAACAATCAGGCTGTTTCTATGTGTTGTGGTTTCCATCTTCCCTGCTCACTTGGCATGTATCTAACCAGCCACTGTGCCAGAACCTCAATCCCAAGGTACATCACTCTCTTCCTATGTCACCTGCATCTTCCTCACTGGTCCACAGGTAGAGACTGGATGGCTGGAGTGGCTCCTGCAGTGGCCGTTCTTTCCAGAGGACTATGTGGTAGTTGCATAACCTGACTGTGGAAACTATAATCTTGGGTTCAAGACTATGACAAGCCACGGTGGTACAGGAAAACCATTGAACAAACTGTTGTTCCTTACTATGGTTTCTAAAGGCTGAGCCTACCATGGTGAAATGCCACAACTGGGTTCAGACAACACAGCACACCAACAATGTCTGATGTGGGGGCACCTTTACATGGAGACCTCTACCTCTGGTGGCTTCCCTAGATCTTGGCATTCAGCACTGTAACTTTTCCTGAGGTAGCACTTCTGGTGAGCACCCATCTGGAGAAGGCTTCCTGATGATGCCCTTTCAGCTGGTATTGATTCATTTGGGCTCTCTACCCCAAGATAACTGGGCCAGCCTTTCACCAGCATTTCAGGGGTTCCTTCTTCAGCCTCTGTTCCACAGTTCACCCTGTCTGCAGGGGGAAGGTTATGGCAATTTGGGGGCCAGAAGGGCTGAAGCACGGAGAACTGGGAAGCCCACCTCTGTCAGTGTGGCTGATCCAACATAAAGCTGGATCCAACCCCAGCCTCAAGAGAAACATTCAAAGGAGTTTATAGCCTTTATCCTATACAAAGCCATGAAGCCAACTGAACATAAATCTACAATGACCTTTTAGCCAATACGGTGGTATATCAATTAACAGATAGCAAGAAAATGGGAAGAGAGCAGGTTACATGCCAACTATACTTAGAAAAAACCTGAAAACAGCAGTCGCCAAAAAGGGCAAAAGAGGTCTTTGATGAGGAAGCAGGATGCCACCCTATGAGGGTGAGTCAGGCCGTCCTAGCCAGGGCCAGCCAGCGAGAAGGGCTTCTCCCTCGTCCTGGCAAAGCACACCTTTGCTTCTCAGTCATAGTGAGGCAACAAAGAGACGTTTTGAGCTTTCATCGCCTGTCGCATTTTCATGCTGCTGAGACATCTGCTGCTTTATTGACATGTTGTGCTGGCTGTTCAGATGCCTTCTCAAATTTATTGTTCATTGTTGTAATTCTGTTAGATGCCATGGAATGTGTGTGTGTGTGTGTGTGTGTGTGTGTGTTTGCGTGTGCTTGTGCTTGTGCTTGTGCTTGTGCAGAGAGAGAGAAGAGGGCAGAGTATACATGTGTAGAATAAAATTAAGTAAGGTGCTGTTGAAATTTAGTGATGGTGCTGAGATGGTGTGTGTGTTTATGTTGGTGGAAATTACGGATGTTCTCTTCGACCCTCACATTGCAAGTTGGGCTCAAGCAGCTTCTAAACGCAAGCTCTGACCACCAGCAGTGGTATCACTCTTTTCCTTTTTGCATCCTGGTCAGGGTGGCAAGGGATGCCTCAAGGTCTGAAGAGCACCAGGAGTAGTGGGAGCCACAGGGACAGTTAAGGTGGCCACATGCTCTTTGCTTCGCTTCGCTTCACTTTGTTTCGCATTGCAAAGGAGAGCTTCTCTTTTGAAAGTGATCTCTTTGAAATACTGTCCAGTCTAAGCCTGGTGTATCATCGGAAGGAAGAACAAAGCCTTGAAGTTGCTCATTTACTGCACCTGGGCAGCTGAGTGAGCAAGGCACAGAAGTCACTTGGTCCCACTCATTCACACTATGGGGCGATGCCCTGTACTGCTATTAAATTATTATAGTTATGATCTCTAAATATGCAGTTATCCATCTAAATTAGTACATGCCAATTTTATGCAATTTTATTCACATTGGTTCTCTCTCTCTCTCTCTCTCTCTCTCTCTCTCTCTCTCTCTCTCTCTCTTTCTGTTGTGTCTTTGTGTGTGATTCATAAGAGGCCATCATAGGAATAGTTCCCACTGATGTATGTGCTTGGCAATGCTGTGCATGGATACATCAGTCCTCAGGCCTTTGGAGAATCCCTGCAGCCAAGAAGCGCAAATCGGAGATGAGATTGAAGGAATCTGGGATGGGAAAGGCATTGCGTGGTTGCCTGTAGGGCTTGCAATGCCCCTGATAGCATAATCCAGAGCATTTTGGCCTCTAAGCTTAAAAGGACTAAATCAGATTCAAGTGACCTCCTTTGAGGAGGATTCATCCCAGGCTGTGTCCAGGATGAGTGAAAATGCTTCAAAATGTCAGTAGTTAAAATGCAAGTTTGCATTCCCATATTGGACGGAGGACATGACTCACTAGAGCTGTCTTCTGCTAATAATTACTAGAAAATGCATACAGAGATATTGAGGAAGGGGTTTCCTCAGTCCTTTATCTTGGAATGCAGATTGTGTCACTCTAGAGTTTAGTCACTAGGGGCTTTTCTAGGTGAGGCCTGTATTGTGTACCCATCATTCCTTAGTCGTGGTTGCTTATGTGTTCTTTAGACCACCGTCTTTAGATGAACAGCATTTTGGCAAGTTTTTCTAGCCCAGGAAAGTGCAGCAATGAACTTTCATGAAAGTGAAATGGAATACTTTCTCCACACTTGCCTAATAGTGCTATTCCACTATACCACAGTGCCACCTAGAGGTCATGTAGTGGAAAATCAGATAAAGAAATTGTGTATTGTTCAGATCTCAATTCTGTGGCAAAAGCAATCAGCAGACATGAGTTACTCCATAACTAATTGTTTGTAATTAATGTTTAATGTTTATGTTTCTTTAAACCTGGGAATGAGAGTATAACTTTCTCACCATGAATGTTGGTGTTCATCTTCTTACTCAGAAGACACACTTACTATAAAATGTGGATGGTTATAAATCCAAGCAACACATCCATCAGTTGGTTTAAAACATCCTAAGGAGAAATACAGTTGGAATAACATAACTAGTTATGTGTGAGGAGCAAGATCTGAGGGTTGGGATCCATGGACTTTCCTTAGCTTGGCTCCTTGGACTTCGGCCCACTTTCTCTCTGCCCTAAGTCCACCTCAGGCTGAATGTTCACATGAACATCCGAGAAGAAGCAAGTCCAAGTAAATCCATGGGGCCCGCTTATTTTATTTATTTACTTATGACATGTATACCCACCTTTTTCAAGGAACTCAGGGGGGGTTACTTAGTTTTCCTTCTCCTCTCCACCTTATCCTCACAAATGAGGATAAGAAGAAGATCAGGCTGAGAGTGAGTGTCTGGCCCAAGTCACCCAGTGAACTTGGTGGCTGAGTGGGGACTAGAACCTGGATTTTGCAGGTCCCAGTATAGAACTTTAACCAGTACACCACACTGGATTGTGCCCATGCCGTGTGCACACCCACGTGCAACCAGGGTTCTGTTTCCATACTCGTGACTTGCAGGCTTTGCATACAAGTGTTTGTTGTGTGCACAAAGAAGCCACTAGCATTCCCGAGCATTCCCAGACTTGATCTTGTGTCAGCTCAGCTTCCTGGCCAGGCTGAAGCATGGTGAAGAAGTCTGGCGAGTGCAGGGCAGCCAGATTCCGGCCTGATCTACATTCCTCATTGTAACCCTCCAAGCTGAGAATTCTGAGCACCTGTTGTCCCTCCTGTCCCACCACTCAGCTGGACTGCTAATCTCTGCTGTCTAGTAGAGACATTTTTGTGCAGGAGAGAAGGAGGTTGGGGTGCCACTCTGGTGACCTCAGAGATACACGTGTGTGTGTGTGTGTGTGTGTGTGTGGTGCTCTGAGCTAGTTGTGTGCTGAATAGGCAGACAATTGCTCTTTGCAGAATGTTCAAGAGAGATACATCACTGGATTCGTAAATGGAGGAAATGTGTCATTTGATTTAACATGAATTAGGAAAGTGATGTAATCAAAATCCAATAATGCATTTAAAAAACCAAAAGGAAAAAGGGTGGTTGGAGATAACCATTAAATATCCAGATTAAACAAACGTGCCAGCTTTCGTTGATGTGGCTAATAAGGGCCTCTGAACATTTCAGCAACTCCAAGCAGTGTTACCGCCAGTGATGCTGCTGCAATTTGTTAGTCTGTTGCTATGGTGACTGTATCTCTCCTCAAGGTAAGAGCCAAAAGTTGATGGGAGTAGAACCATAAGTGTTTGCTTCAGCCTAACAGCCCAGTGTGCCCCAAAGCCAGTGTCTGCCTTTTGTTCCAACCAAAAGAAGCCATTGGGCAAGGAAGTGACTGTTTTGTCCAATTTAGGGACAGATTGAACCAACCCATCTCTCCTTGAGCTTTTGCTTCCAGCCAGACTGAAAATGTTCCCTTCTCTCACAGAATGGACTGCAAATGCCTTTGTCCATGAGCAACACAACATTCCAAGCCATCCAACAACCACACCAGAGGAAACGTTGCCACAACTGCTGTGCAATAAGAGTCGCACTTGCCTTTTGTTCAGGTGTGCACTAACGGCGTGGAGAGTGGGAGAGCCTGTCATGGAAGCAGGCCAGCTCCTATGGGTTCACGGAGCCCTGCCCCTAGGCAACAGTGTGTGTGAGCAGGAATGCTGCCCTTCGCAGGGGCTTTTGTAGAATGGGCCATGCCTACACCTGTGCACCACGTGTGTCTGCATGCAGAGGGGCAGGAGCCAGTGTGGTGCAGTGGTGAAGAGTGTGGGACTGGGACTCAGGTGACCTGGGTTCTAGTCCTCACTCACCCGAGGAGCCAACTGGCGCCTTTGGGCCAATCATTTTAATTGTTAATATTATTGGATTTTATCTGGCCAGGGAGACTTATTTTATATTGTTATTTTTTGCATTTTAACTTATGTTTGTATTTTTAATTTAATGTTATAATTATTTTTTAACTTTATGTTGTAAGCTGCCCCGAGGCTTCGGCAAATGGGGCGGCATAAAAATGTTTTAATAAATAAATAAATACATAAAATCACAGACACTCAGCCCAACCTACCTCACAGGACTGTTGTGGGGATAAGATTGAGGGCAACAGGAGGAGAATGATATAGGCTGCTTCGAATGTGTAAGAAAAAAGCAGAATATAACTATAAATTATCTATGTATATGGGAGAATTCAGTGACACTCAAGGTGCAAGAGAGATAGCCATGAGTGCTGATTTTGGCTGACATGTTGCACTCTGTCATTTGGGGACTGTATTAGAGATCCCTGCCAGATTCCGAATTTCTGAACTGAAAGTTTGGTGCCAGGGGCATGCACTAATTTTTAAGACTTTGTGATACATGCATAGTTTATTTGGCGTTGTAGCGATATTTAGCACTGAATGCTACCCTTTTTCCCTCCTGTGTTTTTTATAACAACATCCCTGTGAGGGAGGCCAGTGCTAGCCTTCCTCAAGTGCAGATGGGAATTAGACAATCCTTGGCCATCTGGTGAGGTCCTGGCAGGGGTGTGATCCAGCCTTTCTGGTTCATGAGTCAGGACATGTTAGCTCTCTAGCATTTCCAAATGTCTGTGTTGGGGCTTGTTGCCAGACTCCAAGGGAACCGCTTTTGGCCTCTTCTCTACGACCCTGTGAGCTCCTAATGCGTTTAATGTAAAGCAAGTGTTCTGGTTGTGCTGTCTCTTTGGTAGGGGATGCGTTGCTCTGCGTGGCTGTGCTTGGCCCTGACTCTAGTTTAAAAATCCTGGCTTCTCTCTCTCCTTCCTTTGAGTGTTCTGAGATTGTCCCTCCCAAATGTTGATTCCTAATGATCTGAAGGAGATGTCTGTGAGATTCTGCTCTTTCCACTTGGCAGCTGTGCTGGACGTTTATTGAAAGTAATTAAATTAGGGAACGCTTAATGTAGCTGAATCTAACAAATGGCTTCCTATCGTACGGAGTGCCCAGAGGTGAAGTCTGGTTGGTGTAAACTACCCTGCCTAGGGCCTCTGTTATGAGCATCATAAATCATGTAAAATATTAGAACACTTCTTTAATAGGGTTGTTGTGAATGCATATGGTTTTCTGGTCTTAGAGCATATTTCCCATTTACCTAGAAGTATCATGAAGATATATCAGCTCAGAGAACATTATCTTTGGAGAAGCAGGAACAATAGAGTGAAAATGGGGCAACCTGTTTGCTACCAATGCAGGGAACTGGTCTAAAAAAGCAAATAGTGCACAATAGCTTTGCAATTATACAATATTGCACACATTGCAACGTGTGCAGTGCACACTGGGGATGCCACCGTCATCCAGAATGGATTCAAATGACTTTGGATTCCTACAAATCCAACTTGGGGATTGGGGATTCCACAGCAAAGTGGCATCTTCTAAGCTGTATGGACCTCATGAACTTATGGACTAGGTTTAAAAAGAAAAACTTTTTGGAATAATTCAGTTGTATGAAAATATGGGACACTCCTTGAAAATGTACTAATCTTCCCCTCCCCTCCCCTTTCTACTGAGCTAAGAAAAAAATGCAAAAGGTATACATCACCAAAAGTTCTGTAAATTTTGGTAGACTTTTCTAAAGAGGGAAAATCTGAATTTGTCCTCGAGTGGATGTCAGAATGAAAGATGCCTAACAGCCTGTTAGATCCAGGGAGATCAGATTTAACAAAATGGGTATACAACAATGGCACACAACAAAGCTGCTAGTTTGCATTAAATGAGTAGAGAGAGTATACACCTTAGAACATGAAGCAGAATCACGGCGCTTTTGTGAGTGCAACAAAGATTCACATTTTGCTCGGAAAACCTATGCATCTACTTCTGCAGCTAAGTAGCTCAAATAGACAATTCCAAGATGCGAGGAGATGGAAGAAGAGAGGCAGATTTGCATGTCTCTGTTTCTTAAATATCTCAACTTCCTTTCTGAAGATAGCCTCAATTGTACGGCCTATGTCAATTTTGGTTTCTCGGCCTTCTAGTGCTAAGTTTGGTTCATCAGAAATCTTGAGGTTTAAAAAAAATTTAAACGTCATTTTAATTGTTAACAATATTTACTTATTTATCTGGCCAGGGCGACTTCTTTTCTTTTCTTTTATAACTTTTCTTTTATAACTTATTTTATATCGTTTATATTTTTTATTTATTTTATATTATTAATTTTAATTTTATATTGTTATTTTTGTATTGTATTGTATTGTATTGTGTTGTAAGCCGCCCCGAGGCTTCGGCAAGGGGTGGCATAGAAATGTTCTAATAATAATAATAATAAGAAGAAGAACATTTCTCCTAAGCCTAACCTCACCCCTACTCATTTGTCCAGCTGCAGTTGAAGTGGACAATGGAAAAAAGTTGTAAATATGCTTGACCCTCATAAGAATGACTTTACCAAGGGACACTGATGCAGTACAGAATTCTGGACTAGCAGAACCCGCTCTTCCTCCCTTTCTTCTGGCTTCAATTAGCTGCACTGTGCATTAGCCTTTGCATCTGTGTTGACCTAATTCTGGCAAGCTTTTCACCTCCTGGGTCTGCACTATTCTCTGTCCCTAGTCAACTTGCTATAAGTAATTTTGTCTCATTCTGGAAAATGTTGTTCACTCTTTGAACTCCTCCATTAGTTAGCAAATAGACTCCATTTTATGGGGAAATAACTTCCTAGATACTCTTCTATCAAGTAAAGTGGGTTCAGTATGTCGATTCTGGGCTATTCCAGAACTTGGAAATAATTTCTGCTGTGACTGCCTTTTTAGAGTGCTGCACAGCAAGGAAAAGCACACACGAGGAAAGCCGCTACAAGGCAATTGTCTTTGGTGCTCTTTCAAGAAAAAGCTGACCGCCATTAGACCCTGAAATGGCTCCAAAAATACTGTCTTAAGTTTTGGACACTGGGAAAGTTTGCTACACCACCTGTTGACCCTTAATAACTTCCTTGTTCTTGCACTACCACATCTGAAAATTAATGAGTATCTGCCACTCAATGGGCAGGAGATATCAGCCTAGAGAAGTTATATTGTATATTGCTAATAGTTAATAGAAGCCATGATACATATATATGGGAAAACAAGTGCCCTTTTCCCACCAGGTGCTCTGCCACTTGCATATATTCCCATCTTTGCCATCCGTGTTTGTGTGTGCACTATTTCCCACTGCTCTCTCTTGACAGAGAAAAGAACATCCATGTATTAGAGAAAGACGCAGCTTGAGTTAGGGATGTCTGAGGAATATGCTGGATTCCGGGGAGGAAATCCACTAGATTCCCAGGGGTCAGCTCCCAGGACTCAGGCTTTCTCGCAGCCATGAGCTGGACCTCCTGGTGGCCATGCCAAGCATTCTCAGCCCCATTCTTCCACACTTGTTGCTTCCATGGGCCACTAGGAATGGCCGGTGCCTACTTACTGTACCCCCTTTCCACACAAGGAGCCACTGCTCAGTAGGTTAGAACTCTGGGCAGAGAACAACAGAATGACGTTCAGCAGGGACAAATGCCAAGTCTCCACTTGGGCACCAGTTCACTCTGAGGGACCAGGGCCGAGCATGATGGGAAGTCCTTGGAATCTGGAAGGACCCATTCCAAAATGGGTTCATCCCAATCCTAGGAAGAGCCTTCAGACATGACTGGTTATCTTCATAGGACTTAGCATCCAGGCACCAAAATTCTTGTCTGGGTAATTGTTGCACTGATGTTGGGTTCATTCCTGAGATGGAAGTGGGTCAGGCCACTACTTCTGTGGAGCGGAACTATTGCAGAAGTCTCTTGCTATTCAAATGTGAACCTGAATGGAATTTTAGGAGGATTCTGCAGTTGTTCCCCACCCTCTTTCCCACCCATGGTTGCTCCTAATGTGGGGCAATCCTACAAGCTTTGGGTTGTATTCAGTGTTCCTCCTGCTTGGAAGTGAATGGAATTTAATGTAGACTAGCATCGGATGCCACTTTTGAATTATGATATGTTGGCATGTTTGTTCAGAGCTTCCCTCATAAGGAAAGGAAATTGCTTCCGAAAACCACGTGTATGAGAGACATTCCACATCTCTTTGTTGAGTTTACAGATAATACCTGATCAATCCTACATGCATGTGTTCTTATTGCCGCATCTCATTATCTTACTGCTATAAGGTTTATCTCGATCTCTTTTACCCATCCCCTTTCCCCCTTACTCTTTTCCTTTCTTTCCCCCCTCCCTCTATTTAAAATTTAGCTCTTTGTAGTGCATGCTCTTCATCTTCTGCTTTTGGTTATCCATTTTCTTCTCATGCTCGGGTTGAAATAAATCCACCAGAAAGGAAATATTGCAGGTGGACTTTGCAGAACAAGGCCAGGAAGGCAAAGAACGAAACAGCTCTTCTGCTTCCACCATCTCACCTTGAGCAGTAAATCCTTCTGCAGAGTCTCTGCGGCTTTATCCTCTCCAGGTCTCTCTTTCACAACACAGCTTTTCAAATCTCAGAGCCCTTTGTAGCAGGTAGGTGGAGTATGAGACTCCAGGGACATTCACACACATTTTCTGTGAAGATGATGCTGAAGGCAGAGGTGTCAGTTGGTTTTAATTACCTTTTCATTTTAGGAACAGCATGCCCAAGCTTTTGCTTCATGTGAAAGCTGAAAGGTATAAATCGGTTCTGTTTCCAATTAAATTGCTGGGTTGGGTTAGGGTTAGGGTGCATTTTTACAATGGATAATAAATAATCAGCCACTTAAATAATTGGATATTAATAATGCAAACAGGGATTCCTGGTTTATTTTAATAAGCTATAGGCATGGCAAGCAAGTGTTAGAACTGGGTTTCCAAGCACAGTTGTAATTCAGTGCTTTAAAGTCACTTATAACTTTCTCAACAGATACTTCTTGGACTGTGATTTTCCATGCTTGGCCTGGAAAAATGAATCTGAAATCCTGAGCAAAAGCAATTTAACTCTGTTAAGATCTGCAGCACAGAAAGCCATCTCCTCTGTTTGTTCTCATCAGAAATTGAAATTCTGAACTCCAAGTTCTGAATATATTGTTTGACTGGAATGATACTGTGTGTCTGTGCATTGAAACCACTCCTTTCTTGTTGATTTGAATATAAAAATTAATCAGTGGTAAAACCCACTTACTCCGTACCTCCCAAGATTTCAAAAGAATTAAATAGTCAAGCAGACAAATAATTGCTTTTTTATAACTTATTGTCGAAGTGTGATTATAATAGCAGGAGGAGACAATGAGAGACAAAGGGATGAGTAACCTTAGTGGCTGGTGGATGGTTTTGGAACAGGTAATTGGTGCTACAGGAGTGATGTTTCAAAGGGCAGTGAATTATTCTAATTAACTTTCTGTAATTCAATCCATTTCCCTTTGGGTTCCTTCAACAGAGTTTACATTTGCCAGTTATTTTAATGGGAAAGCATTTTGATTTCCGCTTCTATTATTATTTTAAGGCAGCACTATCTTGTGCCGTGAAGTAGTGCAATTGCCTTCTGTGGAAACTGGATCGGTAAACAGAACTTTGACTATTGTGTGGAACAGAAATGTAATAAATGAACGAAAATGTATCCTGCAGTCCCAGGAACTGCTGTTCCAAAATTGACTTCTGGAGGACTGTGGGCCATGGTAGACAAGTGGCCCTGTGAGTTTCTCAAATAGCTAACAACTGTATTTGATCACGGGACTTTCTGGAAGAATTCTCCAAAGTGCAAGTAACATCACAATTCTGGCAGATCAGATTCCACCCTGGCAATTCCAGGCTGCCATGTATCCATCAAATTCTGGGCCTGAGCAGCACTTGGCTTGCCTTGCCTGTCACAACTTTGCAGTCAGCTTCCTGAAAAGTTGCAGTGCTTTGCTGCAAATCATCTTGACGCCAATGTTTGAACCATTTAGTGCCTCCCAGAGTCCCCGTCCTTTCCGAGCCCGTGTGTGCATGTCTGGGTGCAAAGCTACCAACTCCAGACAAACTGACCGGGATGCCTGTCTGGCTCACTTCAGAAGCTGAAATGATGCTTTTGAACTCCATGGTTTTCTCCAGCTACAGAACTGTCATTTTACTTAGAGTCCTCCAGTCTACCTGGCATCCCAGTTCCCTGCCTTTGAAAGAATCATGTTGTATTTGGATATTTATTTATTTATTTGCTTGTAACATGGGCAGCTGGCAGGGAAAAGCATTCCTTGGGCCTTCTCCCCAGTTCCCTTCTCCCCAGATATTCCCCCAAGAGCTTCCAAGGAAAGACTGCAGCAGAGGAGGCCATCAGAGGAGAGAAGAGGGGGTTGGTCTGTTCGTACAGGCTGTGGAACAGATCCTGTACCTAAGGAGAAATGCAGGTGTAGAACGAAGCCCATTCAGCATTTGGAGCATGGAAGCTCAGTACGCATGGTGGGAATGTGCTCAGCATTGCCCTCACTCTGCATTGGCTTTGCATACCCTTAATGATGTCATCACATAGCCAAAGGTGATTGGCTAAGCAGTACCAAGATGCTGTTGCCCTTCTCTTTTAGCACATGCTTCCCAGCTCACTGTTTCCACATGATTGCCAAATTCAATAGGATTCTTTTTCTGCTTCATGAAATTGTCCTTTACTTCACCTCATTTTTATTTCATTTTTTATTTTTATGCAGGGGCAGATCATGGACGCTTAAGCTATATTTGCTACCCAACAGATGTTTGATTAATAAAGGCTCCTTGAGGAAAACCCTTGCTAATAATTAAAACCAATGTGCAATGGATGCTAGGTGCCATTTGCATATTCGCTCATGAGCACCCTCTCTGCACTTGCCCAAGATCAGATTTAATTCAATTACAACTGTACGATTTGGTGCTTCTTCAGTCAGAGCAGAGGACAAACGAATGGGGAGGTTTAGAAATGTATCTTCCTGTGAATATTATGCAGTATTTAAATTCACTTTCTCTGTTTAGCACCGAATGTAGAAAGCTAGTGTTTAGAATTCTTAGCAATTTTACTTATCATCTTAAAAGTGAATGTAGTGATATATCTGAGGTATATCACATTAATTGTTCTTGTTTGGGTATTACTCTTGGATGCTTCATTTTCTTGGTTCAAGGTTATACATCAAATACTGGAGGAAGGGGAGTGGACACAACCCAGTGAACGTAGTAATTTTCCTCAGCATTAAATAAGATTAGTGTGGTGGTATAGGTTAACCATTCTTTTGATTTCCGCACAGAGCCTTTACAGACAAGTATGGTAGCCTAAGAGACGGTGAGTTAATTCCTTTAATTGTTTTAACTTTAAAATGTCCTGAACTAGGGCCACGAAACCTTGGATTCAAATCCCCACTCTGCTCATCAAGTTCACCAGGTGACCTTGGACCATTCAACTCTCTCTCGTACTCACCTACCTCACGGGGTTGTTGTGAAGATAAAATAGCAGGCAGAGATCTGGGTACACTGCCTGGGTTTCTTAGAAGAAAAGGTGGGATAGGAATGTAATAAGCATCTGTGAAAAATGTAGTCAGTTGTATTATCAGTAGGGACTAGTCACATGTCAGGCATTGCAGTGGTTCGTTTATTTTGCAGCCCTGCACTGAGCAGGAGTTTGGGTCTGATGGCCTCTTGGCCCCTTCCAACTCTACTCTTCTATGATCCTGTGATTATGATGGGCAGCATTTGTGTGCAAGGTGGCCATGTCTCTTCCAGTCACGGGAGGAAGGTGTGCTTTCCCCACACTGCAGTCCTGGTCTTGCCCCCTTGGGAATTTTATTTATTTATTCATTTATTTATTTGATTTATATGCCTCCCCACCAGCCATAGGCTTGCTATTGCCATTCATTTCACATGGGGGGCAGTACATGAGTGTGATCTTTTCCTGTTGTGTCCCCAAACCTGCTCCCACTTCCTACCTGCATAGTCCCAACTGAGCCCCTCTTTTCTGGTCACTATGGACTGTGCAGGAGTGTTGCAAACTGGCTGTGATCAATGAATTTATACTAGCATCATCATGTTACTCTTTTGAAGAGCAAAAGACAAGTAGTTGTGGCTTATTGATAATATTCCAGTGGCTGAAGCATCTTTTCCTTCTTAACCTGTATCCCAACTTGCTCAGACAGTGGTTCTGTCCAGTGTCAAATGCTGCAGCTGGATTTCCTTCCTCCATTTCAGAAGAAGCCAAAGCCCAAATCGCCAGAGATGGGTCAATGCGATGCATTCTCACTGGATGATGTGATGTTTTGTAGTGAAAAGGCAGCCCTTAGAAAGAAGGATATGCAGTTCCCAAATGAGATCCAACCTACCAGATATAGAGGAGGACGAGGAGGAGGAGGAGGAGGAGGAAGAGGAGGAGGAGGAGGAGGAGGAGGAGGAGGAAGCAATGGTATCACTGGAGGGTGATCGTTGAAATGTGAGCTCCAGTCCTTTGGGTTCTAGTCTACTGAGCCACCAAATATGTTTATTCTCTTCAAGCAGTGGCCCTTCATATGTTGTTAGACTACAACTTCCATTAGCCCCAGGCAGCATGACCATTAGTCAAGGATGATTGGGGCTGTGGTCCAAGAAGAGGAAGGCCACCTGGTTCCCCACCCATGCACTGGGGTTGCATTGTATAGTTGTACACAAATGTTTGGGAACCTCCAGCCTGGCTTTCCAATGGTTCCCATCTGGCAGGTGGAGAAGGACCACGCTCCTTCCACATAGAGAGTTCTGTGCCTCTGCTTGCACCAGGAAAGGTGAGATGAGCAAGATGGGACAGAGGTCATCCCAGGAGCAGGAGCTTTGTGGAGTGACCCCATTCCGATGGCTCCTGCCTTCCTCACTGATCTCGGGGTGGGGTGGGACAATTCAGCTTCCTGACCAAAATAGGCTTACGGAATCTGGCAACCAGCATAGCTGCGATGTAAGGACTTCCTGCAGCTTTGGGCTTTGCTAACTCAAGTTCATGCTGTCCTTTGGGACTCTCCCAGATCAGAAAGCATGCAACTGCCTAGATAATGGTCTCAGTTATCTATCCCCTGGTCTTTGGAACTGGGTATGTGGTATTCCGGAAATGGGCTTCCCAGAACTTTTGCAGGTCTTTTCATAAGGCTGCTTCTTTCCCTGGTGCTCAGAACTTTCTTGTTTGGTTTCTCTCTCTCCTCTCTCTTATTCTTTCTCTCTCTCTCTCTCTCTGTCATTTCTACTATTCCTCTTTTTCTAGCTGCCAGTTTTGAATTATTTACCAAGGTGATTGGGGATAAAATGGGTTTAAAATGGCCTGGTGATTGTGCAGGGGATGGAAGGAAACCTGTCACATGTCTTTACATATGTGTCTGAAAACGTTTGAAAGTTTTTCTTCCAGTGCATACCATTAATCAAAGTTTAAAAATAAGAGCTCATCCACTGTGTCAAAGGAAAACAACTCCTTCCAATGTCGTAATATCCAAGGTGAAAATTGCTCCTTGGTGTAATAGAAATGGCAACTGGGATTGTCCATTTCTATTATAGACTCATCATCAGGGTGCAGACTAGTTGTGCATGCTCGTACCTCTGGACTCAGAAATCTCGACACAATGGTGCGTACCCAAAAGTAGTTTAGTATAGGACTGCAGCCAGTTTGAACAGCACAACAACTCACGGTTAAACATACCGTGGGTTGTTGGGGAGCAAACAAGAATGCTGGACTCAGCCTGACTGGCTCCTTCTGCATTAAACAACCTAGCGGTGCCCCATCTCTAGCTTGTTTGGTGTGATATGCAGCCCCAGAACTGTGGCTTTTTGTGAGAGCAACAACCCAGCTATGGAACCCATGGCAAGATCCCATGGTTTTCATCTTAGTGCAACATGTGCCCCAGGTGGTGGAGCCGTTTCTTTCTGTGGGGCTCCTCCCTCTCGGAACAGGGCTATTCAGCCACAGCAATGCAAGAGCAACGTCTTACTGCAACATGTTTCCCCTCTCCCTCAGTTGCCAAGCTACCCATGAGCTGCTGCCTAGATTTCAATAGAGCCTGGTTTCCCCACTAAAAGGAGCCATGGGGGAAACGGCTGACAGCGCACTGATAAGCATCAGAGGCCATTATGAACGGGTTTTATGCTGCAGCCACTGTCAGACGGGGGCAGGCTATGCCATTTGCAAGGCAGACTTGCTTGAACTCTCAAGCAAGAGACTGATCTCTCACTGCTATCGTGGGCCCCCTGGTTTGTCTTTGCAGGTGGGGTGGGGGATGCACATCCTAATAGGCCTAGAGATATTACTAGGTGTTCCAAAGAACCTGCATCTGCAAAGCACAATCGTCCCCCTATCCCACTGCCCATCTTCTGCTCATATATTTCCTATTGATCCTGCTGAATATGGAAATTGGTGATGACAATCGGTGGCAGGAGTGACATTTATCAAAGGCATGCTCCAAATGATAAAAGACAGTTATGAACTGATCATTACACTGTGTCACTACAGAATGTGGGGAAAGAGACAGTGTAGGAACTCAAGTGCAGAGGCTGGTCAGAGTGTATGCAATGCTTTTGCCTAATGAAGTCCAAGTGGGTCGCCTTGTCCTGGACAGTGGCTAGGCAGGAGACCCACTTGGAACCCTATCTAAACTGCCATGAGCTTCCTATGCAGTTGTTTGAGAAGTGAATAATGATCTTTCCATCTCTTGAACAGCAAGTTAAATTTTGAGCAACTTCTCCCTTTTTTTACTGACGTGGGTTGTCTTCAAGACAGCAGTGGGGAACGTGGCTCCTGGGGGCCATAAATGGCCTGTGTAGTCTCCCCATCTGGCCCACTTAGGCCCTCTGCTTCCCTGAAGGACCGCCTCATGGCCCCACAATTGGAAGCTGCTTTGAGGGGCTAGTTCATGAAGGCTTGACTCACTCCTTCCGTGTCCCATTGAGGAATGAGATGGGCGAGGACCTACCTTTTCATGGTGCTTAGCACACCTTGAAATGGGGATTCCCAAAGGAGCAGTCTTGTCTTCCATAGAACTGAGCCATGAGTGGTGGGGGAGTGGCCATGGAGAAGGAGCCATTTCAACTCCACTCTTCTTCACAAACTCCCCACCCTGCTATTTTTGCTCAGAGGGAAACAGGAGAAGAGTGGGGTGAAAGGGCGCTATAGAGGCCCCCTGCTCAGCACCCTTCCCCACAATCCAGTTGTTGCCTACACTGATGTGTATGTCTCTTTGTGTGTGTTTGTGTGTGTGGAGGAAAGGAGAGAGTACGCCCAAGACAGCGAGTGTGGTAGATGTGAGTGAAGCCCATAGATCTCTCCACTTTGCACTTTCCCCCTGCCCTCTCCTTCATGCATCCTCTGCCACATTGCCACCAGTGGGCCATAAAAGCCTTCTCGCTCCATGCTTTGTCTTCACGTGTCCCTGGTGGCTTGGCTGTCCAACCTTGAGGTTCTCCTGGCTACACCACTCAGTGTAAAATCCTGGGCCTCTTCGATGTCCACTAACTCACTTCAATGCACCACTTCCTATAAGATAAAATCCTAGAATATGTTGTCACGTAGACTCCTGCAATGCAATAGACTACTGCAATGCATTCTCTTTGGGGCTCCTCTGGAGCATTCCTACAGAAGCTTCTCTTCCTACAGAGAACTGTGGCCTGCCTCCTACCAAGGACTGGTTGTTGGATCAGAAGATACCAGAAGCATCTTCTTTGGCTTCTTATGGTCTAGCAGGCACAATGTAATGCCTAGTTTTGACTTCTAGAGCTGTAAAAGGTATGGCATCTTGAAGGAACTACTTTATTATCTCTACTTCATTGAACCCACAGTGGTCAGCAGAGAATTGATTCCTTGGTCATTCCACCTATACATTGAATGACCACTATACAATGGGTTGTTCTTTATGTCTGCTCTGAAACTCCACAACTTCTCCCTTCCCTTGGAGTTTCCTGAAAACCCAGGTAGGAGTAATCTTTTGAAGTTCTTTAAAAGTTTTAAAGCCAATAGAATAGTGGGGGGTTCCACATTTAAATAATTCAAAATAAATATAATTACATTTTATCAAGCATCCGTATAACATCTTGTAAGAACATAATAAGCAGTCCATGTTCAGTGCTGGATGATAACAAAATCATGAAACACGATTTAACCATAAAACATAAGCTCACCCTCTTTCTTTCTCCCTGTGCAGGTGTGTGCACTTGTTTATATGGTGTACACACACAAGCAATAATGGCAGCTTTACACATTTTCTTTAGTGCCTGAAGGTGCATTTGCATTGCTCTGCTTTTGGACCCAGAAAGATTTTCTGCTGCCATCTTTACCCCTAGTGGAGGAGAGGATGCAGTCGATCATTTCAGAAAGACACTCAACATAGCAACAGTCAGCAGGTTTCTACCGATACGAGCCACCTTTATCATCCAGAGCCCCTCTTGTACCAATGCATGCAGAACACTGGAAGCAGTCGGCACAGTAAACCATGGTCAGTCTCTATGTAGGAGCCAGCACCATGGGTTATCACAGGATACACTCCTATCTGATCATTTCATCACTTAAAAGCCCTACGCTCATTTCACGGTATTCCCTATCTGTAACAGGTCCAAAAGAACGAAGATAAGTCAATTGCAAACAATCAAGCACTTCCACTGGCAGCATGTCAAATAAAATCCAGCTGCAAATGGGGATAGCATTGTGTGCATTATTGTTGGAGTTGGAGAAAAGTTATTCAATGCTCCCGGCCCCAAAGAGGCATTAATGAGCAGAGATCCTAAAGGTGGTTTGTGATTCCTCCTTCAGCTTCTCTTTCATGTATTAAACACACTTCAGGAATGGTTGATTGGATGGTACCATTCATATACATCAGATGCACTGGCTGATTGCTAGAGCATTGGTTCCATGAGACAGAATACACAAGCAAGACAGACATAGCTATAAGAAATCTGAAATAACAACACTGGAAGCATCAGCATTAGTAACAGAAACCAGATTCATGGAACTCGTGGAAGAAAAATGCATCCGGGAACATAAAATGGTTCCCTACTGCAAAAAAAGCACAAGGAGTTCTCCACACAAAATTCAGAATGCTCCTGCGTGCACGCTTGTGCGTTGCTTTAAAAATGTAGTGTCGGGTTGTTGTTCTTGTTAGAAAACAGTATCCACACAGCTTGGCACAGCGGATAGTCCCTCCATGGGCTTTTTCAGGTGACTCGAACAAGCTCTGTCGCTTTCAAAGCACTCAGCTGGGATGAAGGAAAGGCTTCTGTGCCTGGGAAGCTCTGGATCTCCAGGTGTATGCAGGGTGCGGGATAGAGAGCAAAGTGCTTCTCTGAACTCAATTAAGCCATAAGTGAGGGAAGCCACACGGCTGCACTCAGAATAGCTCCCTGGTTTTCTGAATGCCCTAAAACTGGACTCCCAGCATTTCCATGAGATCAGAGTTTAGGAATGTTGAGCATCTATTTGCATTTTGTATCAGGGCTCTGCATGAAAAGCAATGCCTTCATTAAAAAAAAGTTGGGCTCAAGAAAGCTGAAGCATCCCTGGGGCCAGCTCCCATTTCTCTGCTGTGATCTAGGATTACAGCTATAGCAAGGCATCCTCCGGTCTCATGCCAAGAAGGAATTTTTAGTGGCATGGCATGCCAGGTGGACAGTTCCAGTTTCTTAGCCATGCTTCAAAGCCTCAGAGGCAAATCGTTTAGAAGACAGAGACAGGCATTTTCTTGTCTTACCTTGATCTGGTCCAGTGTAGCTTTTGGGTCGTGTTCCGTCCACTACGAGAAAGAGAGGAATTAGTGCCAATTCCCTGTGCGTCATCCTAAATGACAGAGTAGTCTCACTCTTTGCTCAGGCTGCTTTCTGCCTTCGCTATGTGACAGCTGCCGGCTGGCTTTGGAACAAGAGTCTCCCATTCTGCAGCTTACTGCAGGGGGAGTGTTAGGTGAAAAGACACAGGCAGCGAGAGAAAGCAGAAAAGCAGGGTGTGGGAGAAAGCGCCGGCAAGGAGACGGCAATCGGAATGTACCATGTGGACTGGCATCTTCTTCTCCCTCCTCATTACTTGCGAAAGCTTTCCAAGTTACCATTCAGCTCAGTTCAGTAGGTGCTGCTTAAAAAGTTCCAAGCAGAATTGCTTTGCTTTGCATTGTCATGCCAGCTAAAGAACTACTTGCACGTAACCGCTTCCTTGCATGGTCTGTGTGAGCAGAAATGTTTTAGATGTCACTTGTGCAAGAAAGCACAAAGCTATATATGCCTGTCGTGACATGTCTGGTGTTTTCTAGTAGCAGCATCGTTAGTGTCTGGCAGTAAGCCATAGGAAAAATAGAAGGAATATGCAGATTTGAACAACAGATTTAGCTCTCAGTTTCCTGAGCTCCAATGCAAATAAATAGACATGCAATTACTAAAAAACAGGTAACACATACATTTACTATTTGAACAAGTTCTTCCTGAGCTAAAGGCAGACAATTATTCTTCATGTGGATCCTTATACAGGGAACATTGGGTAACATAACAGACATACTGTTCCTTGGTAACAATTTTGCAAAGCACAGAAGGATGCTGTTCGAACAGCAATTCTTATAATGACCTTTCAAGAAAGCAAAGATCATAATTACACATATAAATCCTGTAAAAGCATTGCTATATAAGGTGGGGGTTTTGTTCGGAAGGTTTATCATGCTGGTGACCTAAAGAGCTACCAAAGCAGACTTCTTCAGTTTGATACCTTCCAGAGGTCTGGCACTTCAGCTCCTTTTTGTGGTCAGGAATGTTGGGAATGTGAGAAGGATAACAGGTTGTCTATAGCATCGTAGGCAGTTCGGGATCTCCTGTTCTGTGGTCCCTTGTGGCTCTTTGGGAAAGCTGGTACTATCCAATGGCAGGGAAACAGGGAAAGAAGAAAGCAGTACCTTGGATAGCTCCACGTGGGTTCCCTGCAACTCTGTCCTACTGCAAAAACAGGAGGATGTTGCTTCAGCATGGAGAAAGGGGAGCATCATGGTGAGAGTGTTGGGCAGGGACTCGGGGGCTCTGGGTTCTGGTCCCCATTCAGCCCTGGAGTTTCCCAGCAAACTTTGGGCCTGTCACAGACTCTCAGCCCAACCTACCTCACAGGGCTTTTGCTGCAAGGACGAAACAGAGAGCAAGAGAACCGTGGAGACGGCCTTCAGTTCCTTGCAGGAGAAGGACTGATAAGGTGTGTATGTGGAAGAACGATGCTAATGCCAACTGAAGCCTTATGTAAGTTAACAGACCTGGTAAGGGGTCAGCCCTGCCACTCCTGCAGCAGCTGGCCGGGCCTCCAGAGGTGCCCCGCTTATTTTTTAGCTGTGCTCCCATCTGCTAAGAAAAATGGCAATGACAGGGCTTTCTAGTCCACTTCTCCAAATGCCACCTCCATCAGAGATGAAGTGAGGAGAGCAAGAGGGAGATATTTTTGAGTGGTGATGTTCCAGCTACAGAATGCTGTCTCCAGGACATTTGGCTGGCACCGACTTTGCTGCATTTTAGGTGCCAAGCAAATCCTATTTTATTTGGACAGGGATTTAAAGATTTTTCTTTACCATCTCTGGTATTTTGAACTCTCTGACTTTCTTCTATTCTTTGCCTCATAAACTTGTTGTTTTTACTGAAAGCCAAACACCTATAAATGCACTGGCTATTTCTTGCTCTTTCCTGCATCTTGTTCCTATCACAGGGGATGGATGGGAAGAACCATGCAACTTTCGAAGGGGCATTTATGCTTACGTTGCATCGACAGCACTCCCCTCCCTTATGCTGCATTGCAAATCTGAAGCAAATTTTCCAAAACACAGTTGCAATAGGCCATTGCAGGTGATGTTGACTGTCCAAAGAAAAAGCACCAGAAATTTCACTGGCCAGCCCTTTGTCTTTGGCTAAATCTCAGGGATGTCTCTAAAACCCAACTGATTTCAAAGCTGCTCATGGCAAAAAGAACCGACGTGAACAAATGCCATTTGAGGGTAGTAAATGCACCATATACATATTGTGGGGGAGATACTGTGGAACAGTGCGAGTTCATCTCTATGCTTATTTTTTAAAATAAAGAAATGCTTAGGTAAACTTCTGGCTCTTTTATAGGTGACAGTCTGAATGCCTAGTTGGTCTTTGCTGGGGGAGAGGAAAATGAAGCTTGTGGGAAATAATCAATTGCCTTCATTTTACAGCAATTAGGAGGACTGTAATTGAGATTCATGTTGCATGGAAATCCACAGATTCAGTAGATTATTTTGTAGTACAATGCTGCTCATGTTGAAAGAGCTGTCACTGCATTGCCGAGTCATGTTGGTA
This sequence comes from Varanus komodoensis, assembly GCF_004798865.1. Classification (NCBI taxonomy): domain Eukaryota; kingdom Metazoa; phylum Chordata; class Lepidosauria; order Squamata; family Varanidae; genus Varanus; species Varanus komodoensis. Next base: position 6,612,059 of record NW_025335317.1, read on the forward strand.
TCGATGATACATTAATATATCAAGCTGGAAATGAAAAATGTCTTTATAATCAAGAAGAAGGGGACAGCTGAAAAGCCTCAATGTGGCCTCATTCTTGAAATCTCTCTGGATAATTTATTGGTACTTTGCAAAATTCTAGCCTCCAGTCGAGCCTGACCTTGATGCAATAAAATAAAATTAAAATAATGGCGGGTGGGGGAGGATGCACTTCATGGCTTGACTTTAATGGACACATACACTCATGTACTTTAGTGAGTGTTAGTCTTCCAAACCTGGCAGCCTTCAGAGGTGTTGCACTGCAGTTTCTATCATCCACAGCACTCCAACATCAGACAGGCAGCAGTTTGGGGCAGGCTGGAACGGTCATTCCTCTGTTGCTCTGATAAATAGTTTTGAATGTGATCCTATCATTAGACCAATTATCTGTTCAGCAACTAAATGCGGCACACTATGCCGGTTAGGGCTGCCAACAAAATAAACAGGTAAATTCAATTGATCAGTTATGTTTACATCATTTTTCAAGTTAATGAAAAATTATCGGTTCCTTTCGGAGAAAGGCAGGGCTTTTCTTAAGATGATGCTACATTTAAAAGCCATTGTTTGGAAGAAAGGCTAGCCTAATGTTAAGCTTTCTCATCATTTGGAGCATATGGATTATAGAGCATTGTATTTTGTTTCCCTTTTTAAAGAATACAAAGGGAACAGGCTCAAACGGTATTAGAATTTGTGAAGCTTAAGAATAACACATTGTAATTTAGCAAGACAAATTGGATCAGTAGCCAGGGGTATCATCCAACTGGTATCGCTTAGATATTGCTCAATATTGGTTAGTTAGTTCATTTAGGACACAGTCCTAAGGCTGTTTAGATGTTGGCTGTTTAGATGCTCCATGGGAAAAGGTATCCCTCAAAAAGGTTGACCACTGTGACCTCAGAAAGGCCGTTTAAGGCTGCAGCAGGAAGTCCACCTTCAGACAGACCCCTCTTCACCCTCTCAGCCTGTGTTTTTCCTTTGGCACCTGATGAGGACCCGAAGACTGAAGATCAGCTTTGGGAAAAGCATTGGGGAAGTTCCTCTATGGGGTGACAAGTGGGGTGTCAAAAGACCTGGCTTCCACCAAATCCATGTGATTCCTCAGCCCCCTTCATTGTGAGGAGTGGGGGAACATTTAGAAGTCCAAAATCACTCACCTAACTCTTTCTGAGGGTGAAGGAGTACAGAAGCAATCCTCACCTACATGCTTCTCTTGCACTCAGTTGGATGCCCATCGCCTTTGGAACATTGCAGACAGCACTGGATGGGGTCCTTATAGTACTGGGAAGCAACTCCTCAGCTGAGACCCAGACCCTCAAAGACCCCAATTGGGCCACCCTATGACTGTGACGATGGACGATAGGGTCCACCTCCTCAGAAGGCTGGAACTCCCTATCTGATCGACTCCCCATCTCTAAATGTCCTCCTCCAAGATGCTGTTGCTCTTCCTCATTTTCATGTGGGGGTTGACCCTGAGATTTGCCAGAAAGCACGTGCATGACAGTTCTCTTTGTTCTGGGGGAAAATAAACTGCTCTCAAATGCAATGATAGGCAAGAGTATGCAAAAACCTCCCCCAAGCTTCTCTTCACCCAGAATTTTGACTTGTTGCTTGCTATCAATATGTCTGGGCAAATCAATTTCTGGACTGTGTCCAGTTTCGTATGGATTCAAACAGACCTCCTTCCCATTTCCTCATCAGTCAGAAATTTAACATGTGCCAATCAAAAAAATTCATTTATTTTAGCATGCCATTTACCCCAGCACATGAGCTTTGGATTTTATTTTTCTGAATATGCATATTTGAGTGTGCAATTTTCCCCTGTGCATGCATTGCTGTATTCAATTTTGGAGATACAAACTGCATCGCAACATTCCAGGAAGAGTGCGAAGTCCAAAGGATGAATGTGTTTGGAACTGCATGCGTGTCCACTGAATTAGGTCCATGCTATATTCTCCCCCATGCTCACTTACTTGTAGCTAGCTTTGCCATCATTCTTTCCTTCTGTCTTTCCATAGTCTCCCCTCTCAGCTCTGTGTTTAGCATTTTTCCTTTGATTCATTTAGGCACCCGTAATTCACATTTCCTCCAAATCCTCTTTTCTGTACCTAACACAGCCCTGTAGCATGGGGAGCTCCTTGGGACTGTAGGAATTTGATCCTAATTCTACATCACTAGCTATACATTCATTGACAGGAAGGCCTTCTGATTCACAGGTATTCCCCAAAAGCTACCCCCTTTCTCCCTTGCTGTTGGAAATGACAATATTCTACCTCCTAGGCTTCCTCCCACCCCCTTTCTCCCTTGCTGTTGGAAATGACAATATTCTACCTCCTAGGCTTCCTCTGCTGCATGTTTTTTCTGTCCCATAACCTGAGAGACACCAGCTACCCAAAGCCCTGAGTCACAGAACCTCACATTTGTTGCCCGGCAGGTAACCATCCTGAGAGTCGCAGCCTTCCCTCCATATTCAAGGCTGACCCTGCCATTTCATTTATTTATTTAACTTTATTTAAAGTTTTTACATGCCATCTCACTACTAAAAATCTCTGGATGGCTTACAAAAAACCAAAACCCCCAAAAATAAAGCAACCATATACAACGAACAACAGATGACATACTGCATCTGATAAATGACGGTAAAAACAAAGATAAAACCAATTAACTGTTAAAATAGTGGGAAAATAAAAAGGTCTTTGTCTGATGCTGAATAAAATACAGTGATGGTGCCCAGGCGAACCTCCCTGGGGAGCGTGTTCCACAGTTGGGGCACCACCACTGAAAAAGCCCTTCTCTGAGTAGCCACCCTCCTGATTTCCTTCAAGGAGGGCGAAGGGCCCAGATCTCAAGGGGTGGGCAGGCACACAGGGAAGAAGGCGCTCCTTCAGGAAGCTGGGACCCAAGCTGTTGAGGGCCTTATCGGTCATTACCATTTGGCAGCTGCCCTTAAACATGCCTTTTGCCACCTCGGCCCTATTTGGCAACAGGATCCCCCTTCCCCCTGTGCTTGCGAATAGCACTCACCATTTTATACAGCAGTTTAGAAAGTTCAAACGTTCTTCACATCCATGATCAATATTATTCTTACAGACAACACTCTAAGACCAGGCAGTATTTAAAGTGCCCTTTGGGGCTAAGACTGAGAGATGGTTTTTTGCCCAAAGCTCTGGAGTGAATTGGAGACAGAGGTGCAGTTTGAACTAGGGACTTCACAACTTGTGGCAGAGGATGGGATCACAGTCTTGTGTGCAACGATGTGTGTGTGACGCACTTGTGTGTAACAGTTCACCTAATACAAGGATAGGGAAGGTATGGCCGACTAACGTTGGAGTCCATCTCCCATCAGGCCCAGTCAATGTGAGCTGTGGTCGAGGATGATGCAGAGTTGTATTCCAGCAACGCCTCGCAAGCCACAAGCTTGCCACCGGCTTTCTCTTTTTGTCATATGCCTGTTAAGGAACAAAGCAAGTATCTGCCTCTGATATTTGTGCCCTATTTATGGTAAATAACTTATGTGACACGCAAAACAGCAATGCAGCTTGGCAGATGTCTGGAGACGAGCAATGAGAGGAGAGGAGAGAAAGGATGCTGTGCGTATGTAATGGCAGGATGGCTTTATGCTTGCACTTCTGGAAAACTGTGTTGACATTTCTCTTGTGTTTGGAAACAAATGACAAGGCACGGATGTCAATCTGGGGCATCGTGGGAAGTCATCTGCATCACCAAAAACCCTGCCTGACGGGTATTGATTGGCAGCCAGTTCCCCGGTCATGGAATGCAGGCCGGTGGCCTCTCCAGTACTGTGGCAGGGCTGTGTGTGGCAGGTTGGGCCACTGAGACCCCTCCACTGCTTCCCAGCAGGCCGGGAGTGCCTTTTGGGGTGAGATTATAAAATGCGCTTTAGTAATTGAAGCACCCAGTGTATGCTTTGCAGCTCTTAATCTTATTGCATCTCTGGAAACCAGTGGGAGCACGGTATGTGTGCCCTAGGAGTGTGCCCTCAGGTTCCAGAAGACAGACATGCACAGCTCTGGAAGCAGCCAAGGTTGCCTTCAGACTATAATATTCCATCTCCTCATGCATCCCTCCACCTGAATCTCTGATCAGGGCTGGCTCAAGGTTACTCAGTGAGGTTGGTGCTGAACGGAGAGATCTTTCGATCCCAGTCTGACATTTTGACCTCTACATTTCACCTTTCGCAAAAAAACCCAAGACTGGGCAGATGGTGTTGCTAGGGATTAAACCTTCAGACCTTAGCAGACAAGCATCAGCTCTTCCATTGAGCCCCGATCCCTTCCCCGGCAGGCAGCCACACAATTACAGAATACCTGACATTGCTACAGGCATTATTACACTGAGATGTGGTCTCTTGATAGCCAATGAGAGCACTGATTTTGAAAAAATGAATTACTCTGAAATAAATACAGAGTGAAATGATAACACTGCCTTGTTTGGCTTTGTAATTTTGGCCATATTTTCAATCTTTCCTGTATGTTTTGTAGGGAAAAAAAGAAGCGCCACCAGCAGCAGCTTTTTTCTGATCCTTGCCACTATTATGTATGGCAGCCTTTCCCAACCTGGTGGCCTTCAGAGGCATTTGGACCACAGCACCCAGAATTCCCATCCAGCAGGCCATTGACTGGGAATTTTGGGTGTTGCAGTCCAAATGAGTCTGGAAGAAGCAAGGTTGGGGAAGGCTGAGTAGGTTTTCCAAGTGATCCATTCCATCCCTCTGCAACAATAATTTTTAAATCTGTTTTGGAATAGGCATTTAAAAACCTTTTAATTTCTTTTCCAAAATATGCTGAGGGATTCCTCATATCCTGACAGAATCTAGTTCCTCCCCTCCCAGTCCCAGTTCTAAAGCTGCAGCTGCAACTCCCAAGCTATAGCCACCCTGGAAAGCACTGGGCCAGTTCTGAGGGTGGAGGGAGGGTGCTGCATTGTGGAACCCCAGTTCTGGCCATGGAGCACTTCTCCAAGGTCAGCGCTAGTGCTCTGAATGTTCCTATGGCCTTTCAGACAACATCTAGTGGGCATAGGATTGCACCCAAAGCTTATTTGCTTTTAAAATCCACATTTTGAAAGACAGATGGGGGGTGTGTGTGTGCGTGTGTGAGTGTGTGTGTGTGAGAGAGAGAGAGGTGATAGATGATAAAGATGATGGATGGATGGATGGATGGATGAATGGAAGATAGCTAGATAGATAGATAGATAGATAACTATGTCAGAACATTTGGAAGTGTAAAATCCTCTGAATAATTTAATATCTAATCTGTTCACTACTTTGGGAGATACAGATCAAGTCAGCTCACTTTGGAATTCATGAAGACTGAATATGTCAAGCATCCCCAGTATTTTGGACATGTGTTGGCTATAATCCATGAGGCTGTAACAGTTTCATACTCTTCTGCTTTTAAAATCTCTATACGATCTCCACTTAAAGTAGGTTCAGACCCCACTTCTTACGCAACAGCAATGCCCGGCAAAGCAATATATTTCCATACTGATAATTTTTTTCCAGTAGAATTTATCAGTGTGTGCATTCCCCTGCACCATTTCCATTTTATTTTCCCCACAAAAAACCTGAAAAATGATTATTTTTAACTGATTTTTTTCTTGAACAAGTTTTGCTTCTCAGATAGTCAGTGCTAATGAATGTGTGTTCTTTTAACATATTCGCTAAACCATACATGGAAAAAAAGGCTTCTCATTTCCGTCTTTGATATTCCTCTGAAAAGGAGGGGGATTTTAGAAAAATTATTGTTGTGTCACCGAGCTGACACCAGTTGCCTGCTAAATCAGTTGCTGGCCCTTTGCCAGCTCCCTTTTGCATGGAAAGATATGCTGCCGTCTTGCTTGGCAGAGCTAAAATGCCACACACCCTGAAAGGGAGGCCTGAACTGTATGAAGGATGATTTTGGCTTTCCAGTTTTGACAGCCTGCAAATCCTGAATATTGAATTACTAATTATCATATGCTTTTTGTACGAATAACTCTTGCGAAATGGATTGGACTTAGGGGATGGTCCCAATTAGCCTATGGTGATAACTTTTTATGTGTGCCCTCACTGATGGGTTTAATCAGCCCTGCGTTTGCATGTGGTCCCAAAGAATTCTTCCCCGCAAAATTTGTTAATATCATCAGAACTGGATGGGGGGATTGGAGTGCTTCTCAGTCATGCAGGAAGCAATTTGTTTGTTTGTTTAAAATATTTATATAATGTCCTTAATCCATATAGGATCTCAGGACAGTTTACGTAGAAACAGGGGGCCATCCAGTACAGCTGAACACATGCACCTGAACAACCTTAGAGCGACCACTGTATGGAGACCAGTGTGGAGAACGTCGGGGGTTTCAGAGGAGGAACTTTGCTCCTCCATCTTTCCCCATGGTGTGTACTCCCATTCTTACAGCAGCTTCAAAATTTGTCCATTGGCTGCAATAGAAAAAATTAGCTGTTGGCAATCAAATTTTGGCAGCAGATAAATACATACACCTTTAGCCTGTTTGCAGATTAAATCTGTCCTGTCAAAGCCTGAATGCTCACCTTTTAGTGGTGAGCCACTGAATTTCTTTGCCGTCACCACACCACCAAATTCAGCAGCCTGTTTCAGGTACCATTCCAGGGGATGGAAGGAGGATGGAAAGGCTGTGTCCCCCCCGCCCCATTTTAGATGTGGTTGGACTAAACTCAGGGGACAATGGTTCATTCCAACACCAACTAGGATGTGGAACTGCACTTCTTCAAATTCATGTACATTATGAAGTTGTGCATTGTTTATCAATTTATATTTATGTTTACATATTGCAATTGAAGTAGAAATGTTTGTTTTCTCTGTGGAAAATGAGAGCATGGCTCTTTTGTATCATCATCATCATCATCATCATCATACAAGTGCTTGGAACGGCTTACACAGTGTAAAATATTACAATAATACAATAATAAACAATTATTAAAACAATATAAAACAGTGTATTATTAGAGATAGGTGAGCATTTTGTATTTCATTCTGATAAGACTTAAAGAAATTCACTAAATTCTCCATATTTGTGGCAAAAAGAACTTGAGACAAACAATGAATATCGACAAAACCAAAATTGACAGATTCATCCACCCCAGCCCAGGACTTTGAGGCCTTGGCTTTTTTAGAAGTCTGCGTTTGAATCCCTGTGTTAGCACCTGAGTTTGGGCTGCAGAATTAGGAATGTCCCTCTTTTTTTTCAGACAGGCATAATTAACATCCACAAGACAGGTATCGCATACTCTGTTCTACGTTGGGAATAGTTATACCTATAATATCTGGTTAGTGCGGACAGGTGGGAATTTATGTTCAGTTCATTTTTGGTAGAAACAGAATGGAATGTATCATGTTCTTCATGTCTGGCTGAGAAAAAACATGAGATTTAAACATGTTTAATGCAGGATGGGTGCAAAACCTCTGGCCTATTGTGATTATTCCATGGGGTGGAGCTTCGTCTTCAAACCCCTTGCCCTGAAGTTATTCTCTCAGAGAGCATCTTAACTGTTATTTCCAATTTGGGATCGGGGTAATGGAAGAATTTCCCTGGCAGTGTATACCAGCAGTGGAAAGGTAGCAGTAGGGATGTAATAAGAAGAGAGTGATGCATGTTGGAAAGAAGGAATTGATGAGGGAGGGATGCTAGGGGTCTTGTTGCAACCCTATCCCTAGCTTAGTGTGGGAAATCTGAAAGTGTTCTATGCCCCTAATTTATCTGACTATCCAAGGCAGGTTATAATGGAAAAGTCTGTTTCTCTCTCTTCTGTCTTTGTTTCTCTCTATCCGTAAGGCTGTCAGACAGGAAGCTCCTTAGCTCTTCAGAAATATAGAGCAAGAATAGAAGGCAATAGGAATATTTGCCATCTGGACAACACTGGGCAAAGAATTTTATACCTGCTGCATGATTTATTCTGAATAAACTTTGCTTTCTAAGTGTTGTGCATGTCTGCATGAATGCAATTTAGGGTGCATTATTTCTGGCAGCATGCATTAAATCCCAGCAAAGGATCCCAAACTTTTTAAGGGGACCCTTTTGAGATGGACTGCTCCCCAAGATTAACAGATATAATAGCAGCCTGCTGCCGGTGCGTCATCAAACTTTAATGTACATGGAGTAAAGCTCATGATAATAAGTGAATATTTGCACGTTGTCCATGCAAGTGTTTATTTATTTATTTATTTTTATTTTTTATGATTGAATTTATAATCTGCATTAACCAATAGTCCAGGAGGACTATTATTTGTGTGTCTCTGCATGTACAGGTAGAGTTCTTTTAATTCCTCTAATTAAATATTAAAGTTAAGTTTGAGTCTTGTCTCAGTTGGTATTTATATGAACCTGTTTTCTCCTCTGAAAACCAACTAATTGAAAAGACTGTCCCCTGTGTGTTGAACTTCATCGATCTATTTTTAAAAGTCTGGAGGTTTACAGGGTAACGCAATGCTATCCCCCTCCCAGCCCCCACTTCTCTGTGTTAGGGATATCAGGATTATACTTCTCTCACTAGTTATCCACTGCATCCTTTGTTATCACTTTTTTGTGTAACTTCCATTGTAACATCCATCATTCGGGAGCAAAATCTGTCAGAGACGAGCTTTCAAAAGCACCACGGGAAGAATGTACCAGCAGGTTTTGTTCAAAACATCTTGTTTCTTGTGGCTCACCAGAGAATTGTCAGTTGGTTTGCACAAGTCTGGCTGTATCAAGAAAGAAGTATTTAATCAGAAACTGGCTGATGAGAACTCCACAGGATTTCTGAAAGCTTTGGTGATTTGATATGTCTGCTCTTGAGGGGGGCAGGTTTGGCTTGGCAGTGATGGTGCAGCATCATGGAAGGACGAAAAGTGTATGGCCACCTGGTATTGTTAAAATGGGCAAAACATTGTGAATGGGTGTTTCTGAAGGTCCCTGAACACACACACACACACACACACACACACACACACACACACACAGAGAGAGAGAGAGAGAGAGAGAGAGAGAGAGAGAGAGAGAGAGAGAGCGAGCGAGCTGCTTCAGTTTTCTGGAACTCTCTCACGTGACTGCAGTGTGAATGCGCCACCCATGTGGACAATGCTAACCAGTTGGTCACATTCTTGTGGAGCACCCCAATTGCTTAGGAAAGATTTGTGCAGTGCAGTCCTGTCCACATTGTTCTTGATTTTCCTACCTGATTGCAGTTGCTGGCTTTCTCTCTATGTGCTTTATGACTGCAAGTCACTTTGGCGTCAATTCATGGGGACACCTGTATCCCTCGGAATTCAGGAGCTTGAGGGCATTCCATGCAGGATGTGAGGAGCATGGGAGGGGATGTGTCCGCTGCAGCCCTCTTGCTCTGCAAACTCTTGGGCAGACATCATCAGCCATTGGAAGTGCAGAGATTTGGAATGGGAGGGAGAGAGGCTGAGGGGCTGCCAGGTATCCTGACAGAGCCAGTCTCCTTCCCTACCTGCATGAGTTTGCCCCCAAAGCCATCCTCTGAGGTTGCTCTTAGGACTTTGGGGAACTGGTTCTGTCCACACTGGTTGTGTGTGTGCCCCCAGAGACAAGACTGGAACGATTTTCTGATCTCCTAGCTGGGAATGCAAAAAATCCTATCTCTGTTTGGATGCTGTCTGCTGGCCACGGGTATTTATGGCTGACATCCAATCGTCAGCATCATGTCCTCTGTTGTCCACAGTCAGGCCCTGGGTGTCAAGGCTTATATATAACTAAACTGATGCCACCCCTATAAAAAGGGAGGCTGCCCCAGCAGTATTAAGAAAAATGTGAATTATTATTTTGCAGAAGCAAGCTTTGAATTTAGGAGTTAACCCTTAGGAAAGGAACCCTCAAAAACAACAGAAGGAAAACAGAAACTCAAGTCGGAGGGGGAATGGAGCATCCCAGAGCCGGGAATGGCTGACTGATGGGGATGCTGAACGGAAGCACTCCTTACAGCAACGCTTTGTTGCTGCTTCCACAACGGTGTGGTTGTGTTTAGTAACAGAGAGCATTTTCCTGTAGTCTGCAGGGCCTTTTATCATCTGACAGATTTTGCAAGGCGACACACAATGCCATTTCATGCTTGCCAACATTTGGCTGCACACAGCTGATGGAATCGGTGATGCCTGCCCAGGCACGCAATAGTGATCCATTTCGGGGGTGGGAACCCAGCAGATTCCCTGTGCTTGGCTCTCCAGGTCTGGCCCAAGAGGCAGCTCACTTGTGCCGATGTGCTGGGAGCCTTTGCTTGTGCCGTATGCCATGTGGAACAAGCTTGTCCATCGTGCAACCTTCATTGCACAAGCATTTGCAAGAAGGGAGTTCTTTTTGGCTTGGCTCCTTTTCTAAGACAGGTCCAAGGATGAGGAAGTCTGCGGACTAAAGAGGGATGCATTCTGAGCATCTTCACTGCGAGTCTGCAACCAAGCGTGCTTAAGCCTTCTTTGTAAAACATCTTGTGTTTCAAACGGTGACAGCAGCTACATGCACATTCACAGTGAACATTTGGATTTGGAACTTCACTGTCACATTTGAGAAAATTGGATGCTTTGGACTGGAGCAAGTATTTGCCAATACTCGTTTCAGTGTCAGAATCTGTGGATGATTTTAGGGAGCGGCTTTCTGGACCAGCTAGTCATTTATTGTGTTCTCATGAACTTTCACTCCTGGCAGTATTTGGGGCCTTTTCATCCCATGGTTGCTCCACACTTTTCGGCACTCTTCCCATTTTTTTTTTTTTTTTTGAGTGGGGAAAACGTGGTAGTATTTTTACTGTTGCACTGAGCTCTCCTCTAAACTCCAGTGTACTTGTCTCATCATGGATTGCTCTGCTCCCCCTTGGGAGGGGCCGTGTCGATGGTGTGGGACAAGGAGGTGGGAGGGGTGACTGGCGGTTGGCTTTGCACTTCCTTCCCTGCATGATTCAGCCTCTGCCGCTCTGTGTGCTTGGAATGGATGCAACTGTTCTCTGCAGTTCTCCTCCTCCCTGATTCTCCCTGTGTGGCTGATCCCACTGCAGCAAAGGGAGGTGGGGCGGGGGGTTGCAGAGTTTTGGGCAGCAGCAGGATACTTTCAGTTGGACATGTGGGATGAAAGGATCAGGGTGGGAGATGAGTGGGTGGAAGGGAGGAAGAGCCTTCCAGGGGCTTCAGCACCCAGGAGATCCTTCCATTCACAGAATCCTAGAATAGTCGAGTTGGAAGGGGCCATGACGGCCATCAGGTCCAACCCCCTGCTGCTGCAGGACACCAAGTTACTTTCTTTCCTGCTTGCCTGCTTCTTGCCCACAGCTTCTTTCTCTCTGACTTGCAATGGTGCCTCCTCTTTCCTTGCCACTGAAAATAATAAAGCCTGTCGTGTCTTTCCAAGGTTTCCTCATTGCCTCCTTTGCTCTCTTGCTCAGGAAACAACAGATTCAACTCATGCTTACTCTGCTTATGGCTTATCTGCAATGGCCATGCAAGTAAATCACATTGACCATTGGAGCTAACTCGTGCAAGAGAAAATCTGCAGCAGGGCCATGGGCTGCAGATTACCTACTTGCTTGCTTTTGTGTGGAGGGAATGTTTGCAGTAGCAACTGACACAATCCAAATGCTCCACCCTCCCATAAAGGGCAGCTGGCTAGGAACTTGCAGCTGAGAAATGGTGCAATATTGAAATATTGCCATAGTGATGTTATGTAACACAGAGAGACACACAGAGAGGAGAACAGGGAAAACGGTGGGGTGAGCTGTTAAGCATTCTCAGGATATCTGGTGGGAACAAGAGGACCCCTTGTGCCATGTGCATGCGTAGCGGAGGAAGGGGATGCCTGGCTGTGCTTCCCAAGGCCTGCAGCACCACAGTGGCAATCGTCCTCAGCTCAGCCATGGCGGCTGGGCTCAGCCGGGCAGAGGGGGAAGGGGAGGGGGCCACCACACCTGCAAGCTGTGCTTTCCCTGCCAGGGTAACGGTAGGATGTGCTTCCATGGTGACGCATTTGGGAAGCGCTGATCACACGTGCAAGGATTTAAAGCACTTTGTGCCTTTACGCGGGAGGGCAAGGAAGGCAGGTACGGAGAGTCTCGCTTGTGATGTGGTAGAACAACACAGCAGGAAAGGGCTGGAACAAAACCTCCGTGTAGGAAAGCCTTTAAAGCCTTCCCATGAAGTGTTTATACCCTGAGAGTCATTTGTACTCCCTCAGACCTTATCCACATGTGCCTGCTCACGACTGAAGATGGAGATGAGTAGATGGTGATTACATGATCTGATGTCCTGAGGTCAGTCCTTCTGACTTCGCTTGCAGGTGAAATGCCTGTTTTTGTATGGCCGCCAGAGAAAGGGTGCAAGCGCCCCACCAGGAGACACCCTTGGAGAAAGGCCAGGCAAAATGCCGCTCTGCAGCATTTTGTAGGGATGAGTAAATGTGCACACAAAATAGGGATCTGCAGGAAATCCATCTGAGGAGAGGGAATCCATAGGATTCCTTGGGATGGGCCTCCCAGACTCTGGTTGCAGCATTCCTGAGTCTAAGTTCCATGCCCAGTATTTGTGGGGGCTCACCAGAAATTGAGTCCCGCAGCACCACAGTGCTCATCCCAGCCTAGCACCAGGTGATGATTAAGGTGTACGAATGGCAACTTGCAAGCATGGTAAATACTGTATTGCTTTTCATCCCTTCGGATAGGATGCTTTCAGTGAGTGATTTCATATCCAGCTGTAGGTCATCAAAGGCTGGTTCACATGTCTCTGTACATCAGGTGATGACAGCGAAATCCAGGGAGGACTTGCAGGGAGACTACAACTCCCACTGGCCAGGGGGGCTAGATAGGATGGGAGTTGTATTCCTCCATAATGGGAAAGGCTGAACTAGACTGTTATTTATTCTGATGATGGTGTTGCCCATCTGGAAATCCTTTTCAGCAATTCTCTCCATGGGTTTCCAGCAAACGGTGCCTCAGAAGCAAGTCTGCCCTTCTCTGTAAGTAAGAAGGGTATCTTGGCAATTCTCTCATACCCACTGATGATAGAAACATCATGCGTTCCAGTGATTTTCCCCCCACAGCTGTGGGAATTGACTTCACAGTTGACTGCGATCATTTCATTTCATAAAAGAAGTTAATTAAGTATCTTGCATGGGCAACCCTTTCATTATCAGCTTGTGAGGTTATTGTTACCCCCCTGAAGGATGCTTCAATTTTTATCAACAAATTTGAGACTCCCTCCCTTCTGCATTGCAAACATGTTTGTCACTTCTGAAGACAAATTTCCCAATATGATTTGTCAGACATTAAACTATTATAGATCATTTTCCCCCTAAGCAATTTGATGGTGGCTGTTTCCCTCCCCTGCACTTTTGCCAACCTGCCTTCTCTCTGTCTCTGTAAATATATATTAATAAATACTCCGAACAGATTGATCCTTAAAAACAGTTTTGTTGCTTCATACTGTGCTTTGACCTGCTGCTTATAATTTGGCTAATTTAATTGTGACTTCTGTCAAGTCTGTAGAATTTGCCACTTTGCTTGTCCTCATCTAGAATGAGTGTTGACCTCATTCCTCCCCCGCCGCTGCTGTGGAATGAGAGCACTTCCAAGCCCACGCTTGAGATCTGTTGCCACCTATCTGCTCCCTAAATCTGGTCAGCAGCATGTGCATCTTTGGCACACGCTCCAGAGCTGGATCGTGGATGTGATGATACCGAATCAGCAGGCCTGGGATGTGTGGTTCCCCTCAGCTGCTTGATCTTTTCCACAGCTGAGTCCCAGGGAAGAGTCGAAAGCAGAGCCTTCCGATCCATGAGGAGAAATGCGAGGATCAGACAAGCCTGACTACTCTTTGGAATGGGCTGGCACAAGACACAGGCAGTCTCTTGCCTGCCAACACCGCTATGCCTGAAATGGCTCCTCCTGCCTCTCCTATCTCCACCACCTCCCTTTAATTACAAGGGCCAGCGTTGCAAGACCGGAACCATGCAAGCCGACAGAGCTGCTTTAAGGTACAGCCAACATTTGACGATCAGATCTGGCACCCCCTTTATCACATCAGAAGCGGGTTCTCACCTGCTGACAGGTTTGCTCAAGAACGAGATGGGCAGGAAGAGAGAACCAAATTAGAATTTATTGAACTCGACCTGCTATGATTTAAAGCTGCCAGCTCTGCATTCTTCATGCGCTTGTTGACATGGTAATCAAAACACAGTGGACTGAGGAGATTCTAACTGTGCGATACGGTTTGATATTTTAATGAATTTGGGGGGACTTGAATGGGCAATTTGGAGCATGAGCCTATGGCCTCTTAGCACAGTTTGAGTGGCCACAGGACAATTTGGAGCTGCAGCACTGACCTCCAAGAAGCCCTTGGAGGTCAGAGCTGGGCATCTGAATTGGGTGGACCTGGCCCTGCCTTGCAGCTCTCAGGGTTCTCTCCATGTTGGCTGTCATTCCAAAATCACATGCGTGACTTCAGAGCTGGCACTAGGAGGGGCACTCCAGGGGTTAAGAGGGAAGGGATATGGGAAATCCAAGCAGTGCCTCAGTCCCTCATCCACGTGAGCAGGGGCAAAACAAGGGAGCTGAAATCCACCCTCTAAGTGTTTTGGCAAGCAGAAAGAGCACAGAGGAAATCCTAAACTCCATACATGTCCTGACTTTCATGGGATGCCCGTAATCCTGAATGTGGAGGGTTAACAGCTGCATTGGATGACACTGAAGGACCAATTAGCTTTACCAAGGACCCACTCTTGCCAGAACTGCAAAGTGCTGGAAGTGGTCTGTTGGTGCTGATCGTGACTGTTGGACCCTCCATGGGTGCATGGCTGTGAAGACTGTCATGACCATGGGTCCTCAGACTATCCGGCCCACCATGCCCATTTATCCAGCCCACCTCAGTGGTTTTGGACTCTCCGTGCATGTGCGCACGGCAAGGCGACGGCTTGCTCGCGTAGAGATCGTTTTTGCTCAGAGAAAACAATCTCTGCGCCTCGCCGAGCATGTGCCCGGCAGCGGCTTGCTTGCAGGGAGACCATTTTGGACTTGCTCTGAGAAAATGATCTCTGCACGAGCAAGCCTCTGCCTCGCCACACGTGCCCCTCCTCTGCCCCCTCACCGGCCCGTGCCCCCTGCCGACACCACCTTGGTGGCCCACACCCACTACCGGCACCTTTCCACTGGCCCCCTGTTGAAAAAGTTTGAGGACCCCTGATCATGACGAACACCCACACTTCACAATTTATCACTCCCCCTCTGCACCTACGGCAAGTTAAACGAATCTTCTCGTTCTCCGGACATCTCTTACTCTGCCTAACAATCTCTGCCCATCCAGTGACTCACTCATCCTCTTTGTCTCTCTCTCCAGCTGGATTTCTAACACAGCACCAGGGTTGGGAAGAAACTCACCAGAATCCACCCTTCTAGCATTTCTGGACTTCTTCTCATGCTTAGCCCAGTCTTACAAAGTGAGCTGAATCAAGAAGCAGTCCACGAATGCTGGTGGAACGGAGGGCATGCAAGCAGCAGCCTCCTCCCACACCCGGTGCTGAAACTCAAAGGAAGCCACATGTGGTGCAGAAGAGGGTCGCTGCTTGGGCTGTGGCTGTGCAGGGCTTGTCAGATCTCCTAGCCCCAGCATGGATTCCTTCACATCCCTACTTCACCTCCCTACTCCTTGCAGACTAGAGATAGGCGAGGTTTTTTAAGATAGCCTTGGATTAACTTTAAAAAAACCCCTCAAGATCTTCTGTGGAGAGCAAACAAGGGACGATCTCTAATAACTGCTTGAAGGTCGTTTGCGCAGAAAATTTGCCCACCCATTGCCAAACCTGGCCCAAATGCCATCTCCTTTGTCCCTTCCTTCCCGTAAACTGGTAGCAAAAGCAACAGCAAAGGTGTGCAGGGAGAAGAGAGGAGGCATGTTTCCCACCCCCTTTCTCCTTCCTGCTGGCATCACCATCCATCGGAAAGATTTTTTGCAAGAAGGAAGGGACTGGCCCCTATTTCAAGGGGTGCACCTTGCAAACGGGCAGCGTTTCAAATCCCTACATATTAACACATGAAAATGATGTGCTCCACGCAGTAATTTGGGGCATTAGCATATTTAGCCTTGATTCCAATGGAAAAAAAATGGAGCACAATTAAAGTTTGCACGTCAGCACTCCACCCACCCCACTCTCTTTTCTCTGCAATCCTGCATAGTTACCTTGCAATTTGAGAAGGGTGTTGAAGCGTGCCTAATTCCACAGATTGTGCCCTCAGGCCCTTAGCATCTCTGTGTCTAACAAACATAATTTATGTAGAATTGATTTAGCTTGACCTGTTTTGAGATGCAAATGTGCTTGTACCTAATTTCCTAAGATGTCTGTGGTGTGCATTGTGGTGGAAGATGTAAACATTCAGCACATATAGAAGATGAAAAATAAAATCTTGCTTGAAATAGAGTTTTTTTTTAAGTCCCTTCATTTTGAATGCAGTGTTTACAGTCAAAGAGTAAATATGGGGAGAAGGTGAGTAAAAATACCAATCACAAGTGCATTGCTGAAAATGTACCTGCAACTGCTATAAATAACAATTGTTGTAAACAACCGTTTTTCAGATGTAAGCTTAATTTAAGACTCAGTCCAGAAGATGGACTGACTTCTGCCAGTCTGCTGGATAATACATGAGACTATTGCTTTCCAAGCATGCAGCCTAGGGATAGGCACAGTCAGGTATCCAGTGACCAACTTCTGAAGATAACTTAACCCAAGCATCCTCTACGTAGGAGATCCATTCCAAATATATTATTCACACCCTCGGGATGAACTGGATCCCTCAAAACCAGGTCAGATGTTGCTGTGGACACAAGAATTGACGGAGTGGTGGAATTCATGGCTTCTAAATCATGGGAAATGTCTCTTGTGTATTGCCAAGTCTTGTAAACATGTCACAGCTTGCCTCTGATGGCTTCTGTCCATCCTCACCTGTCCCAATGCAGAAGACTAGCAGCTGAGCCTTGGGTAGCAGCTGAGCCTTGAACTCAAAAATTCTGCAATCCTTGGGTAGAAACTCTGGGTATATCTACTTTCAATTGGAACTTGATAGTTTCTAGAACAGCATCTTACTACTGACTGGTTCCATTGCCTTGGATCTTAATTTCTGAGGAGTTTGGCAGCATGATGGAACCTACATGCTGATGACCTTGGAGTTTTGCTAGAGTCTGCTTTGTGGGCTATATTTCTGTTCAAATTATTTCTTTCATTTGGACCTTAACTCCACCTCAGACCTTAACTCTGCCTGGCAATACTTAACCTTTGATGGTTGCCTGATTGCTGACTAGTCCTTTCTTTGAACATCCTCTGGCTGGTCTGTTATAGCTGTGGATGATTACTGACTCGTCACTGGGTTTGCCCTTTAATTTGCCCAAGGTCAAATCTGACCCAGTTGAGGGCATGTGAGCAATCTGTTTTGAGAGTGGGAATCCACTGGATTCCCTGGCCTTGTCTGGTCAGCTGTGTCACACCCATGAGCCTGAGTTCCTGGCAAACACACCCAGCATTCATTTAGCAACCACCAGGAACGGGGCCCTGTACAAATGCTGCACAAGTAAAAACCCCCTCCGGCTGCTGCACATGACACAGAATAGTTTTCCTTCATTCTGCAAGCATTCATGGATCCCCTCTTGTCTTGACTCCCTTTCTAAGCCTGGACTGAGCATGGCAGAAAGTCAGTGAATGGTCGAGGGTGAATTCCATGGAGCATCCCAACTCTAGAGCCAGCAAGAGCTGGCCAGAGTATGCATGTATGTGTGTATGTATGTACGTATGTATGTGTGCGTTTATTTAAAACTTTTCTGGACTTGCTGAAGTCTTGGGATGGTTTAACAATACAAAATGTAAAATAAAACACAGTGCCCTAAAAAATTCAACTGACAATAAAACCACAATTAAAACAATCAGATCTTAAAACACTGGGAAAACAAAAAGGTTTTAGCCTGGTGCTGAACAGAATAAAGTGACGGTACAAGGTGAACCTTTCTGGAGATCAGATTCCGTAACTGGGGCACCACCGCAGGGAAGTCCCTTCTCCTGGTGGTCACCCTCCTAATCTCCTTCAAGGTAGGCTCCCAGGGGCGGGCAGGCACATGTGGAAGGAGATGCTCCTTCAGGTAACTAGGTCCTAAGCCATTTAGGGCTTTATAGGTCATCACCAGCACCTTAAATTGGGCCCGGGCTTCAACTGGTAGCTCGTGTAGGTGGAAAAGACACTTATGTGTTCATACCTGCTGGTTCCTCTTAACAACCTGGAGGCTCTATTCTTTTCCTCCTGTATCAACACAGGTGTTCAAGGCCATTCCTGTTCTGAATTAGATGTGAGAGATCCAAAACTGGAAGTTTTTTTTTTTTTTTTTTTATAAGGATTGCCCTAAAACAGCAGGTCAGTTGACATTTCTAATGGCAAGGTGATGACTTGGTATTATGGTGATGACCTGGTATTATGACTCATGGCATTATATATCACAGGATAAATAGCAACATGAAAAACTGGTAAAGGCAATATTTTGAACAGTGTACTTGGCAGATAGTATTATCATAATTTGCCTTCAGCAAGGTAAGACAACTCTGTCAACAATGTAGAACACCTCAGGAAAGCTGTCACAAAATTTGAAAGGCGAGACTGATTTGAAATCCAGGGGTCCCTTTGTCCACCCTCCTCTTCTCAGACAAAGTATAAAGCCTTTCGCAGAAATGATTTGGGCTATTTTTAACCTACTGCTAAGTCCATTCTTTTTCATTTGGATCCTTTCCCATAAACTTTGTCGGGGATTTTTTGTGGTGTTGTTTTTAAGTGTATCCATAGTTTATCAGTTCAGTGAAATCCTATTTCTTTCTCTTTGAAGGCAAGTTGAACATCAGGTAACAGTATAAAATGATGGCTAGGAAAAGACCAAGACTAGACTACACCACCATCCCTCTGTAGTCTACTAAACAATAGACTTCTCCTCTCTCTCAATAGCTTGCTCCAGCCACTATTCATCTAGCCTACCATCCTTTAACAACATTCACAGTTGTTCTCCTGGGCCATTCTCTTCTTTTTGTCCTTTCCAATCTGTAACAGACACTTGTCCTGTTTCCTTAGTCCCTGTTTCCATCTAGTTCTCTGTTGACACCATTGCTATTAGCAATGGAGCCAACAGCATTCTAGAAGCCCAGTGCCTTAGCAACTGCTCTCGTTGGCACCAGTGAAGGCGAGGTTCGGAATGTGCTAACTGAAGTGTGAAAGAAACTAACAGGTAGGCTTGCCAGAAGAATGACTCTTCCTAATTCCAGAGTACGATTATGTGAATATGAAGACACCACTGTGAAGATCCTTCTTCACCATCAACAGTGAGTAAGACTTAGCCCTGTTTGAAAGGGCTGATATGCCCCAGATGTGAGCAACTTCTGTTCTGTAAGCTACAGGACCCCCACTTCTATCTTTTACCCATTTCCTGTTCGCCATGTTTATTTTTAGAGGAAAAAAGGAAGGAAGTAATGGTTCACCACAACAGTTGGCAGCAAAACACTTTATTTGATTATAATGGACAAATTAAGCTGGCAATTTTGGCAATGCAGAGCACTAGCCTTTTCCTCAGAGCATGTTCATTAACTCCCACTTTTTTCATCAGGGTAACTCCTGAATGTGTGAGGAATTCATTTTGGGGGTGGGAATGCATTGGATTTTGTAGGCTCAGCTCCCCAAAGTTCAGCCCACCTTCTTGTGGTCATGAGCCCAGTTTGGTGCTGAGCTTGCCAAGCGTTTGTGTGAGTGCCCACCAAGAACTGAACCTCACACGGACGCCATGCAAGCAGCATCCCTCTTCTGAACATGGGATCGACAGACTTTGTGCTGCACAAGCCATGCAAGAAGGTCTCTGGCTGCAGAGTCAGCGTTCCATGAGCAATCCTGGACTTCCGCTCAACTCGGTTCACAACCCAAATGATGAAATTGATACCATCGGTCATCCTGGTTATATTTTTAAATTTTAAAGTTCTCCATTTTTTTTTTCAGGGTTGCATGAGTGACAGCTTTCGGTATCTTATATGGCAGAGGTTCTTGCTCCATTCACAACCGTATTCCCAAGCATAAGGGGAGCTTGCTCTTGTAGAAAGGCATTGATTCTGAAATGATGAGTTGATGCAGCATGCCCAGCTCTTAGTGAACCATTTTTGCAGCATGACTGAGTCAGGCAAGATATCCGGTGCTGGCTGGGGCAGGGAAGCCGGTGATGGCATGTTCCACTGTTTCGAATTTGCCATTACATTTTCGGCAAACATCTGTATCTATTTTATTCCAGAGAAATGTGTCCCTGACAGGTGGGAGTGCCTGTGGAAGAACGAAATAGCACAAGGAACCTGTCTCTCTGCATTCATTCTTCATGGTGACATAATTACTAGAAAGAACACACTTTGCTATGACGGGCTTGTTCCAATGTAATGTTCCTGGCTTAATTAGGCCAGGAGTGAGCATTAGACTCCTGTGCTCCCTTCTCAGCCTTGAAGAACTGGCTTTAGTACTTTAACCCTGGTCTTTTTAGAAGTTTAAACCACAACCCTCTATTAGGCCCACATTAGCGAACAATGGTTTGATGTGTATTTACTAACTAGGATCTCAGGGCATAGTTGGTTAGTTAAGCTGACATTAAGCCACAGTTCCATGTTTCAGAAGCAATGGCAAACTGATTAGAGATCCGGAGCAAAGTGAGAGGGAAGGAGAGGGAGGCTGGTGGGGTGGGGGAACCTGTGAGCTCAGCACTCATTTCTGCCTTAATAGTTTGGGTGATCTGACCTGGAACAGCATCTCTTGTTCCTTGTTATACAAGTTAGGAAGCCTACAGTCTTCTCCTATTGGATGGAAACCAATCTCCCTGTTCTGCAAAATAATGGAAGGTAATGAAATGTCCAGGGATACAGCTGGGGTCCATTTTGTTGAGTTTCTGCATCAGTCTGCAGGTTAAAAACTCTCTCTCTCTCTCTCTCTCTCTCTCTCTCTCTCTGACAGTTCTTTATGTCTACCTGCTTTTTCCTTACCATCCATTTTGTACAGAAATTTCCCCAGTATATACATTTGTGTATGCAATTTTAAGCAGACAACTGCATCAGAAAACTTGTAAAGGAAAAATGCAGTATTTTAAGGATAATTGTATTCTATTATCTATTAATACCACCTTTTAATCTGGGTGGTACATATGAAGTGTTTTGCTTAAAACTTAGGACTAAACAAAGTTTTCCTTCATCCGCAAACACCACACCATCACTGTTTCTAGCAAGACCTTGGATTTCATAAATAATATTCCACCAGTGTGTCACATTTTTAGCTTCTCACACAACTACCCAAAAAGTGTTCTGACTGAACTTTTGTACTAAGAAATCCTGGCAAACTTAACACACAAACCAGAAGCTGTGGGAACTTTTATTGCTAGTAAGTCAGGTTTCACAGAGGAGCTTCTTGAATCTCATGGCACATGTTTGATAGCTACAGCTCCTCAGAAATAACATAGCTGATGGCAATTAGTGATAAGCTCGATATCTAATTTGAAGAGCGTTCAAATGCTAGTAGCAACAACCATGTTAGAGATCCACGCAACTTGCTTCACACCTTGCGGACTCCATGATTCAGACTTCAGTGCCAGGGATTGCGTGATTCCTGGTGTGGATTATCCCAGGAGATCAAAGATAAGGGATTTAGAAAAAGACTGCGCACAGAGAGAGATTCAGCTCGTGCTTGAACCCTTCACTGGCACCTCTGCACGACATTGGCCAAAGTCCATTCCTGGCATTGCCTGTGCACCCATAGCCAAAGCAGCATCCCTCTTCCGAGTTAGATGCGGCAACACAAAAGGCTGCTTCACAGAGCATGCAAGAGGGATGCTGGCTGGGCAGTGGTCACATTGCACTCGCCCAGGATACAGTGATTGCACCTCCATGAGGTCCAGCGTGTCCAGAGGACCCACCAGTAGTGCTATGGGACTTCCTCCAGCCGCTCTGCAGGTGAGCTGAAACGTCGTGAGCTCCAGCGGCTGGCACGTGTGAGCGGTCTGATGAGATGTTCAGGTGCACGCAGGAGATGGCCTGTTTGCGGGGACTGACCGCTCAGACTCCGAGGACGATGGGGAGTTGACTGAACCAGACAGACTCAGAGCTTGCGCGCCGATGACAGAATTGTTGCTGTAACAGAGAGGCCTACACTGGTACATTCCTCCTCACCATGCCAGTCTCTGCTGG
The DNA here is from genome assembly GCF_004798865.1 of Varanus komodoensis. NCBI lineage: Eukaryota > Metazoa > Chordata > Lepidosauria > Squamata > Varanidae > Varanus > Varanus komodoensis. The sequence continues at coordinate 6,634,319 of NW_025335317.1, forward strand.
CTCTGGATGAAAGGAGCTGAAGGACAGCCATGGGACGGGAGCGGGGAGAGTTCCTGGATGGAGAACACACGCCTCCTGGGGACATGGACCCAAGGGTGCATCATCACAGCCGCGGGTGGACCAACGAGGGGCTCAGAGTGCAAATTGTGGGCGGGTGCATTTTCATAGCACCCCGCCTTCCAGAGACCGGTCCCAAGGGGTTCATAAGCAAAGCTTTGGGCAAAGGGGGGCAGGGAAGGATCAGCACTTCTCCTTGTGCATGCTCAGAGACTTGTAAATGCTTAGATTTCCTGTGTAGAATAAAACTCTTAGAAGAAGCGCCGGAGTGACTATCTTGCTTGTCAGAGGGTGCCCAGCTCATGACAGTGGCCTGATCTGTTATGGGAATGGGCACTTTTGCTCTTCCTGGTTCCTTCGGGAACCCCTAAATTCTTGTTGGACTGCTGTGTATGGGAGGGACTGGGTAATGCCCATTGATCAATTTGTGTGCTGATACCACGTTGCTATAATCCATAGCATGCACAACCATCTTATAAATGTACCTGTGAATGTCCCTTCTCCTCTACATTTCAATGTCCCGTGGTGGAGAAGCTTAGCCTGCCCACTGAGATCAGGGGATGGGATGAGATCACGGAGGGGAAGTTCAATCCCTACCCACCACCACAATGATCTGCTAAAATTCCTCCCCCTTCTCTGCAATGATTCTACCTGCAACCCCCCCCCCCCCGCCGCCCTTTAGCAACCTCCTCTGCACCACACTCACTGGGAAAAGTTAGAACCTTCATCTCCAATCACCAGTGGGATCTCTTCCCCACCAGCAGCTGGTGGCTGTTCAGATAGCCTGTGGAGGAACAATGGAGATCCCCAGGGATTGTGGCCCACATGGAAAATAGCCAAGGGCTGCATGAGGCTTGTTGGCCAAAAGCTGCCCCCTGCGCCTGCAGTTTGGAGGTCAATTTATCCCATGTGGGGTACCACTGCAAGATGTAGTCTTGTCTTACCTTGATGAGTTTTTCCATGGATGCTTCTGGCCCTTTCTGGCAGGCAGAGCAGACCACAGTCCCTACAGCTGCCTTCACAGCAAAGTAGCAACATTATTATTTATTGATCAGTGTGCATTGATCAATTCGTATCATCAGTGCTCATTGGGCTTTACAGCTTACAAGTACCCCGAGGAGCCTGAAATCTAAAGTTTGATATGGACAAAGCAACAGAGGGAAGCAAGAGGAGGCCAGGGCAGACAGAGAAAATGGCTAAAGATTTGTTGGCCACAAGACTGAGCTGCATGAGGTTTTTCATTAGTGGTATGGGTGTTTCTCTGCTACTAGCTTTCTTGAAACAGAATTCTTAGTCATGCTTAGTCATTTGAATACCCTTCTGGGGTTCAAAGAGTGGCAAGAGAGTTACTTTTCCAAAAAAATTGAAGTGCATGCTCATATTAGCCTCCAATCCAATTCTGAAAACATTTCTGTCTTGGCAACACTATATTGTTTGCCCACATTGTAGTTTCTTCTGGAAGCAGTTCTGCCTTCTCCCATTTGCCTTGTTTGCACAGTCTTTTCTTTCAGTGCTTTGGAGATACTAAATGGCAGGTGTGGCAATGCTTGGATGCTTTCATCTTTAAAAAATAATTTTAAAAAGCACAAGGCTGGGCAACCCGCCAGTCCTTCCAAGACATCCATGTACCTTCTGAGGTTCTGTGACTTTGGTGTGTCATTGTGTGCATAAACAGATGTCTCCTGGCTTTTAACTCAATTGTGTGGATGTTCTGTGATGTTGCTCCTTTCTTGCATCCCCATTGTACTTTCCGGTGCTGCAACTTTTCCTAGGAATGCTCACTACAATGTCCTCGGGGTTCCGCGTGCATACGCATCGTTTCATTCACACAACCTTAGGCACTTCCTGGAGTCCTGCTTGGCTTTGCTTGACAGTCATTTTGCTGTGCTGAAATGCAAAAGTGATGAAGAACAGCTTGGGGTTTGCAGATGTACTAAATGAATAACAAATCCAGTGGTTCCGAGAGAAAGAGAGAGAGAGAAAGAGAGAGAGAGAGAGAGAGAGAGAGAGAGAGAGAGAGAGA